>NC_141877.1:454425875-454728905 GCF_056163025.1 Triticum urartu
GGACTTTCCTTGGCGTGGAAGGCAAGCTTGGCGATACGGATGTTCAGATCTCCTACCATTGTAACCGACTCTATGTAACCCTAACCCTCTCCAGTGTCAATATAAACCGGGGGGTTTTAGTCCATAGGACAACATACACATCAACAATCATACCATAGGCTAGCTTCTAGGGTTTAGCCTCTCTGATCTCGTGGCAGATCTACTCTTGTACTACCCATATCATCAATATTAATCAAGCAGGACGTAGGGCTTTACCTCCATCGAGAGGGCCCGAACCTGGGTAAAACTTCGTGTCCCTTGCTTCCTGTTACCATCCGGCCTAGACGCACAGTTCGGGACCCCCTACCCGAGATCCGCCGGTTTTGACACCGACATTGGTGCTTTCATTGAGAGTTCCTCGGTGCCGTCGCCGTCAGGCCCGATGGCTCCTACGATCATCAATGGCGATGCAGTCCAAGGTGAGACCTTCCTCCCTGGACAGATCTTCGTCTTTGGCGGCTTCGCACTGCGGGCCAATTCACTTGGCCATCTAGAGCAGATCGAAAGCTACACCCCTGGCCGTCAGGTCAGATTCGGAAATTTAAACTACACGGCTGACATCCGCGGGGACTTGATCTTCGACGGACTCGAACCACCGCCGAGCGTGCCGCACTGTCACGACGAGCATGATCTAGCTCTGCCACTGAACAGTGCCCTGGAGGCCGCACCCGCATCGGCTCCGACCCTTAGTTCGGAGCCAACCACACTGATCGAGGATGGGCGGTTGGACGCCACCTCGGGGGCTGTGATCCCAACGACGGTTGAGCCGAACGCCAGCCCCGTACTCTGCGAGACTCGTGACTCCATGGAGCCGGATTCTTCTCCGGACTCCGAACCCCCCGTGCCCCTGCCGATCGAATCCGATTGGGCGCCGATCATGGAGTTCACGGCTGCGGACGTCTTTCAGCACTCGCCTTTCGGCGATATCCTGAAGTCACTGAAGTCTCTCTCTTTATCAGGAGAGCCCTGGCCGGACTACGGTCAGCAAGGTTGGAGTACGGACGATGAAGAAATTCAAAGCCCACCCACCACCCACTTTGTAGACACTGTCGACGATTTAACCGACATGCTCGACTTTGACTCCGAAGACATCGATGGTATGGACGTCGATGAAGGAGACAATGAAGAACCAGCGCCTGTTGGGCCCTAGAACAGAAATAGCGATCACACAGACCCAGCGCTGGAGCAAGACGAACCGCTGCCGGACAACGACAATCCGGATATTCAAACCGAACAAACAAATCCTATCAGGGATAATGGTCCAGACGACCTAACGCCGGACAGGCACCCGGAGCATCAGAATGCCCGCGAAAGGCTCGTTGCCACCGCAAGGAGCCTTAAAAAGCAGAAGCGAAGGCTCAAGGCTGCGCAAAACAAACTCCAATTCAGATGGAGTAAAATACTTAATACATCAGCAATGTACGGCGACGATCGCCCCTCAAAGAGCTACCCAAAGCGGAAGCTGCTACCCGAATTCGATGAGGAGGCCTCCAACCCCCACAACCAAATATCAAAGCAACCACCTGGTCGGATAGACGACCCCTCTATCAACACAGAACGGCATAGAATGTCGCTCACAATATAACACGCGATCCATGCGAGGGCTAGCACCCAAAGGACGGCGCAACAAGATCCATCTATGGACCACGCAAGCGCGCCCCAGCATACAATGCAACACAACAAGCATCAGAACAACGCGGTACACCCAGTTACAGGGGTGCCGCACACCCCCTATGTTTCACCGATGAGGTGCTGGACCATGAATTTCCAGAGGGATTCAAGCCCGTACACATAGAGGCATACGATGGGACAACAGACCCTAGGGTTTGGATTGAGGACTATATCCTTCATATCCAGATGGCTCGAGGAGATGATCTCCACGCCATAAAATACTTACCCCTCACGCTCAAAGGGCCAGCTCGTCACTGGCTCAAAGGCCTCCCCGAAAGGTCCATTGGAAGTTGGGAAGAGCTCGAAGACGCCTTTCGGGCAAATTTTCAAGGAACTTATGTCCGACCTCCAGATGCGGACGATTTGAGTCATATAACTCAACAGCCCGGAGAGTCAGCCCGAAAGCTTTGGAACAGGTTTCTCACTAAAAAGAACCAGATTGTCGACTGTCCAGACGCCGAAGCCTTGGCATCCTTCAAGCATAGCGTCCATGAAGAATGGCTCGCCAGACACCTCGGCCAAAATAAGCCGAGAACGATGGCCGCATTAACAAACCTCATGACCCGCTTTTGCGCGGGTGAGGACAACTGGCTAGCCAGATGCAGCACCAGCGACCCTAGTACATTTGAAGTTAGAGATGGAAACGCGAAATCACGGCGCAACAGCAATAGCAAACGCCGGAATAAAGAAGACATCATGAAGGGCACGGCAGTAAATGCCGGATTCAAAAGCTCCCGGCCAGGTCAAAAGCCGCCCACTAAAGGCACCAGGGATGAACCGTCCAGCCTCAACAAAATTCTGGACTAGTCCGGCAAGCTCAACGCCGTACACAAGGGGGAGGATACACCAAGTGAAGACGAGGACGAGCCTCCCAAGCAAGACACTAGGGAACAAAAGAAATTCCCACCAGAAGTCAAAACAGTAAACGTACTACATATGATCAAGGGAAAAAACAATGCGGCACCCCTAGGAAAATATACCCAAGTGCCTGTCACCGCGAAGTCCTGCCAATGGTCGTCTCAACCGATCATTTTCGACCATCGCGATTACTCAGCAAGTATCCGAGATGCAGGATGGGCTTCCTTGGTATTAGACCCAGTAATTGGCGGATATCACTTCACACGAGTTTTGATGGACGGCGGCAGCAGCCTAAACCTAATATACCAGGATACAATCCGTGGGATGGGGTTAGACCCAACAAAAATTCGCCATAGCAATACTACCTTTAAAGGAGTAACGCCAGGCCCAGGGGCTCGTTGTACGGGCTCCCTCCTACTACAAGTCATATTCGGCTCCCCCGATAACTTCCGTAGCGAGCACTTAACCTTCCACATCGCTCCATTTCAAAGTGGCTATCAAGCACTGCTCAGGCGCGAAGCTTTCGCTCACTTTAATGCAATACCACACTACGCCTACCTCACACTCAAGATGCCCGGTCCACGCGGCATCATTTCAGTGCACGGAAATATCAAGCGATCTCTGCGTGCCGAAGAGAGTGAGGCTGCCTTGGCAGCCACACACTAAAGGCGCCCGGACTAGCCAAAGCTCCCCATAAGTCGTCAAGACCTCAGACACAACTAAGCGAGTCCGGCGCCGCTACTTATATCGAATAAATGGTCACACCCCTATTTACAAGGGGTTCAACGCGCGCAGACATGTGGCCATTCCTCCTCATCTTGAATTATGCATAGTTTCTTTAATTATCTTTTTGCACGACAACCTTTTTCACCTAAATTCCTCTCTTTTACAGACGATCATCGTGCCACACCTGTCCAGGATACGGCACAACGGAGACACAGGCGCAGACGTGCAGCAGGGACCCGCTCCAAGGATTCTTTTAAGATTAAGACCCTGCGTAAACCTTTTTTTACTGTCTCTTGTTGATACATATCCACCGTTGAGAAGGATGCTGACATCTTGGCATGTGGCCACGCCAGACCAATGCACATACCTGGACATAAGGGGCTTCTTACGAAGGCCATTATTTAGGCCCGGTTTATACCACAAAGACCGAATACCTTAGGGAGTGTTCGGCGTCGCGAGTTTGGCCCTATATGCATCAGCTCCAAATCATTGTCTTTGGTCAAATGTTGGGTTTGCCCGGCTCCTGTGTTTTGTTGCCTTATGTTCCGCTTTACCGGCTAAGGTAGCACCAGGAGAACTACTGCGATTGTGCCCTGGTTCATCCGGACGAGCACCTCAGTAGAGAAAGCTGAAAACTGACTATCATGATCTAGCGCGAGACTGGTCAACCACTCGATGACCCATGGGAATGTTAGAATTCCTCCGCCTTAACGAAGGGTCGCTTTCCGGCCAGGCATATACGCACCCCGGGATCGGGAGTGTGCGGAGCCACCAGGGGCTATCTAGTAGCCCCACTGTCAAACTCCTATGGCTAAGTGAAAGTTTTAAAGCATTATAGTCCGGTTGCCTCGCTCGCTCCGCTATCACCTCCTTAATAGGACCAAGACGTTGGGTTAAGTGTGAACGCGTGTTTCTGCGAACACCTCCGCATTATATGCGTGGGGGTTGAAGCCGACAACTGCAATCTTTCAGGTTATACACATGTATACATAAACGGCCCCCCAGGAGGCATCACATTACTTTCAGGCAAAAGTAAGTAGCCTTATGAAAATTTATAAAAGAATTTCGCTTACAATGAGATTACATGTCACTCAAACATAATATTTTTTGAGCACTGGGTCTCTATCAAACGAGCACCCTCAAGAACTTCCTCAAAGTAGTGCTCAGCAGCCCTTCGACCTATGGCCGAATCCTGCGCTGCAGCAGTGGTAGCATCCATCTCTGCCCAGTATGCTTTAGCACGGGCAAAGGCCACTCGTGCGCCTTCTATGCACGCCGACCTCTTCATCGTATTTATGTGCGGCACCACGTCAAGGAACTGCTGCACCAAGCTGAAATAGCTGCTCGGTTTCGACCTTCCCGGCCATAGCTGATCCACAACAGACCTCATGGAGAGTCCAGACAACCTATTTAGTTTGGCCCATTCGGCTAATTGGTCCGTCAATGAAAGCGGACGCTCGGGAGAAAGGAATTGTTTCCAAAACAGCTGGTCTACTTCACGGTCCGTCTGACTCTAGAAGTACTTGGCCGCATTGGCAGTGCTCGCCGCCAAATCCATATACACATCCTCCGAACTCCACAGCCGATCCAGAGGGGCATACCATGGATCTCCGAACTTCCTCTGCAGCATAAAGGATTTCCCGGCTACAATATCCCCGGCTTCCCGTAGCTCCTCCTTCTTTGCCCTCATAGCAGAGCACAGGTCTTTTCCCGTTGCAGCAGCCTTCTCAAGGTCCGATGCCTTCGCTTGGTTTTCCTTTTCAAGAGCCCGGCAACGGTGGATGGCGGCTTTTAATTCTACGGCCATATTGGCCATCTTATCCCGGCTCTCGCCATGCGCGGCCTTCTCGGCTCACAACTCTTCGGCCGCCTTCAAAGCAGCCGCATTACCCAATCTCGCTTGTTCCTTGGCTCGGGCAAGTTTCGCCCGCAAGGCTTCAACAGTGGTAGCTCCATCTGCAATAATAACATGTTAAATATACTGGCTTCATGCTGCTCTTACTATGTGGCGTTTACCAGATAATAACACCTACCATGCGCCTCGTCAAGCCTTTTGTTAACAAGCTCGATGTCGGCGTCTGCCGCATCCAACTGCCGTTTTAAATGGGCAAACTCGCTAGTCCAGCTAGCCACCGGAGCTTCCATCACCTGCTCATAAAAGCAGTATGGTTACTACCTGGGATTATGATCCTCTGATCGTCGTCGTTCCCAACGACAACTAGAGTCTCAGGGGCTACTATCTACAGAGGGCACACTTAGCATGTGCAGGACTATCATACATTATTTGACGTACCTCAAAACCTGTTAGTAGACTCATAAAAGCTTTATGCAATCCGCTTTCGGCGGACGAGATTCTCTCCATCACCGTATTCATCAGCACACGGTGTTCATCTGAGATGGCCGCTCGCCCCACCAACTCCCTCAGAACATCCGACCGTACACTAGACGGTGTCGGACTCGTTTGCCTGCTCTCTTCAGGAGCTGGACACGGGAAGCTTCGGGGGTCGACGGAATTATCTTCTGGCCTCACCGGACCCGGAGAGGCCCTCCGCGACGACACTTCAGGATCGCCCGCTTCCTGAGCGGAGGAGTCCGAGGAGGCGTTTCGCTCTCCATCATCTCCAGAAGAAGATCCCCCGAAGACGAGCTCATCTGAGAGGGGCTAAGGCCTGAAATGCAAAGATATATGCGGTGGTTATTTTCTCAGAAGAAAAGACGGCATATCTGTACTATTAAAGTACTTTGGGTAACTTACGACTCGAGGGAGAATTGATCCCCCCCCGGACATTGTGCAGCAACCGCACCCCCCGGGGTTGGACCCTCTGTGGGAGACTTCTTCTCCCGTTTGGAAGCTTTGGCTTCCGAATCCCCGGACGCAATCCTTTTCCTTTTCTGATCATCTTCCTTCATGGAGACGCTCGCTCCCTCGGCTAGAGCGGCCAGCGTTGGGGGCCCGCGACCGCCCGCATTTTCCTTCAAGGGCTCCGGGCAGGGTGCGGTCTGGAGCATCTTTTCCAATATCGGATTTTCCAAACCCTCAGGGAGGGGGGCCGAGCACCGAATCAACTTCGCCTTCGTTAGCCAGTCCTGGTCAAAAAGCGAACTCTCAGAAATAACTTCGCATCAAAGGAGAGGTAGTACGCTCGGTCGGAAGTTGCCTTACATGTTCGGCGGCGCGGTTGCTACTCAGGCCCGCGTCCTCGGTGATTTCCGGACACTCCACTTGAGGTCCGAAGAATGACTTGTACATCTCCTCGTGCGTCAGGCCGAGGAAATTTTGAATGGCGCGCGGTCCCTCGGGATTGAACTCCCACAAGCGAAGAGGCCGGCGTTTGCAAGGCTGGAATTGACGAACCAGCATAACTTGTGTTACCGCAACCAAACTGAAATCTCCATTAAAGAGATCTTGAATGCGGCTTTGCAGTATAGGCACGTCCTTGGCCGGACCCCAGCTCAATCCTCTGCTAATCCATGACATCAGCGGTGGTGGAGGGCCCGGGCGGAAGACAGGGGCGGCCGCCCACTTGGCACTTCTAGGAGCCGTGATGTAGAACCACTCCTGTTGCCATAATTACGACACCTCTGGAATGGAACCTTTGGGCCATGCAGCTCCCGTCATCTTGTGTATTAAGGCGCCTTCACACTCCGCATGTTGCCCCTCGATCATCTTCGGTTTTACTTCAAAGGTCTTGAGCCATAGGCCAAAGTGAGGGGTAACCCGGAGGAAGGCCTCGCACACAACAATAAATGTCGTGATATGAAGAAAGGAGTCCGGAGCTAGATCATGGAAATCTAGCCCGTAGTAAAACATCAAGCCCCTGACAAAAGGATCCAATGCAAGGCCTAGACCTTGAAGGAAGTGGGAGACGAACACGACGCTCTCGTTGGGTTCGGGGGAGGGGACGGCCTGCCCTCGGGGAGGCAGCCGATGTAGAATCTCGGCGGTCAGATATCTGGCCTCCCTCAACTTTTTGACGTCTTCTTCCGTGACGGAAGAAGGCACCCATCGGCCTTGAAGGCTAGATCCGGACATGACTGAAGGTTCGGAGCACCTGACCTGAACTTAGGGCGTTTGAGCTTGAGGTGGGGGAAGGATTCGATTGAGCACGGGAGGAAAAAATAAAAGGCCTCGTCGCTTTATAAAGAGGGTGGATATCGAGCGTCCTCTCCGTGTCCGTTTGGACTTGCCTATGATCTAGGAGTCCTAGAAGCGGTTGGGTTACCCACGCCTGTATTGATGAGAATCCCGGAATAAGGGGACACGATCTCTGCTTTGACAAGACGTGCCAAGGAAACCGCCTCGCATAACGCGCTGAGGTGGGATAATGAAACGACTCAGATAAAGGCTTGGCCGTGGTGTGTCACGCTGCGGAATGCGTCAGCAGATTAGATTTGTGTAAATATTGTTCTTTCTATGGCAATATGTGGAAAACTTATTTTGCAGAGCCAGACACTATCTTTGTGTTTAAAATCTTCTATAAAGTACTTGGAGGAGGAACCCGCCTTGCAATGCCAAAGACAATCTGCGCGCCGGACTCGTCATCATTGAAGCCAGGTTCAGGGGCTACTGAGGGAGTCCTGGATTAGGGGGTGTCCGGATGGCCGGACTATACCTTCAGCCGGACTCCTGGACTATGAAGATACAAGATTGAAGACTCCGTCCCGTGTCCGGAAGGGACTTTCCTTGGCGTGGAAGGCAAGCTTGGCGATACGGATGTTCAGATCTCCTACCATTGTAACCGACTCCATGTAACTCTAACCCTCTCCGGTGTCTATATAAACCGGGGGGTTTTAGTCCGTAGGACAACATACACATCAACAATCATACCATAGGCTAGCTTCTAGGGTTTAGCCTCTCTGATCTCATGGTAGATCTACTCTTGTACTACCCATATCATCAATATTAATCAAGCATGACGTAGGGTTTTACCTCCATCGAGAGGGCCCGAACCTGGGTAAAACTTCGTGTCCCTTGCCTCCTATTACCATCTGGCCTAGACACACAGTTCGGGACCCCCTACCCGAGATCTGCTGGTTTTGACACCGCCAGCCATTCTTCGTCCGAGTCAGGAGCATGATCAGACATAATGTTTTTCTCTTGCAAAAATCCAATGGTGACAAATTATTTCAAGGTATCCTCAGTAACTGTGGAAGGGACCCAGTTGCAGACTGTTGGCGCTTTTGACGGCATGATGAAAAAAGGGCAAGCTGAAAAGAAAGTAATTTGCCAGTTCCATTTATTGGTGGAGTTACATGTTCATGATTATAGTACAGATGAGTAATGGCGGCTTAAGTAAGGGCCAGTGATATATAAAGAAAAAAAATGAGTCGGAGTCATAAGCCGCCATAACTAAAAATATTCAAAGGTTGCCTGAGTCAGAATTGGCTAAGTACTGAAATAAACAGGTTTCACAAGTGGTTGCCTTTATTTTGAATCAAGATGGTTCAAAAAGGGAAATAAATCAACACCTAAAAACCAGCACTGAGGAGTTCATCAGTTCTAAGGAGACCTTTGTACAAGAAGAAAGGGATCTGTTAGCCTCTGAAATGGATGTAAAACAACTACCGCATAGATTCTATATTTCTATTAGATCAAAGGAGGGTGCAGTGGAGAAGCTGCAAGGAATCTACGACGAACATCGAAGAACACAAGAAAGAAACCTCGCGAACCCTAATGCAGATCTAGGGGGTGAGAAAGCAAGAGCTTACAGATGCAGAGCTGCTACGGAGGATCGCCGACGTTCTCTAGATAGGCTCAGGGTGATGCAACGGCCGGAGTTGAGGACGACGGTGCACTGCGGCGGCGGCGGAGCTCGAGCGGCAGAGAAGTTGCGAGAGGAGGAAGGAGAAGAAAGAGGAAGGACCGGCCGTGCCTATTTATAAGGGGATAAGTGAACGGGAAGGCGCGAAAATTGAGGAAGACCGAAGTAATGATTATCCAGCTAAATGGACGCCTCGATTTTCTGAAAACATTTAAGATAAGGATCCGTTGAAGATGACGTCATGGTGGTTTTCCAAATTTTCTGAAGATGACGTCATGGCGGGTTACAGAGCTTTTACAAACAGCAGAAGATGGATTTTTTCTAAGTGTTGGAGATTGACAAGAACAAAGTTCAAATCAACATGCGGCCTAATGTTGGGAATATGACTACCAGGTATGACCCGCCCAAGAGGGGCCGGGTAAATCTTCATGGCGGGTTATTAAAAGAAGCCCAGCGAATATACAAGGAGATGGTTTATTATAAGACTTGTAGTAGGCCCAAGCCGAGAGGCGGCTTAAGGCCCGTAATTGTAAACCGCCATGTATAAGTAAGACTTGTAAAGAAAGGCATGTAAAAGAAGTCACCGAGCCGGCCACGTTGTTTGAGCCGGCCGGGACTCTGTAGGCCGCCATTCATCCACCCATGTATATAAGGGGACGACCCGGCGGTGGCTTAGGGCAAGAAACAAGAGACCGAGAGCCAAGCTAGCGTATTTCGCTCCTTGGTCATCGAAACCTAGCAATACCACAACAAATGGACGAGGCTTTACCTTCACCGCAAGGGGCCGAACCAGTATAAACCTCTCGTGTCCTTTGTCCCGATTAACCCCTTTAAGCTTCCTAGTTGCGATGGCCCCACGACTAAGTCCTTTCACTAGAACATCTGCCGTGACAATTCCACCACAAAACTGCTAGAGACTTTCTTGCTTGCAATGATAGGAGTGATCTTAAGAAACTATTAGCTAAGCTGAAACAAAAATCTCTGAATGCTAGAATGAAATATGATCCTGCTTATGCTACTTCACCTATCTTTGTTACTGATAAGGATTATGAATTCTCTGTCGACCCTGATATAATTACTTTGGTTGAATTTGGTCCTTTTTATGGCTATGACTCTGAAACTGTTGTGGCACATCTTACTAAATTAAATGATATAGCTACCTTGTTCACTAATGATGAGAGAACTCGCTACTATTATATCCTTAAGTTATTTCCGTTCTCATTAAGGGGTGATGCTAAAACATGGTTTAATTCTCTTGATCCTGGTTGTGTGCGTAGTCCCCAGGATATGGTTTATTACTTCTCTGCTAAATATTTCCCTGCTCATAAGAAACAAGTTGCTTTAAGGGAAATATATAATTTTATGCAAAATTGAAGAAGAGAGTCTCCCACAATCTTGGGGGAGGCTTCTCCAATTACTTAATGCTTTGCCCGATCATCCTCTGAAGAAATGAAATACTTGATATCTTTTATAATGGACTAACCGATGCTTCCAGAGATTACCTGGATAGTTGTGCTGGTTGTGTTTTCAGGGAAAGAACTATTGATCAAGCTGAAATTCTATTGAATAATATGTTGACTAATGAAAATAATTGGACACTTCCTAAACCAACTCCTAAGCCAACTCCTAAGAAAAGGGGTATTCTATTTCTCAGTCCTGAAGATATGCAAGAGGCAAAGAAAGCTATGAAAGAAAAAGGTATTAAAGCAGAAGATGTTAAGAATTTACCTCCTATTGAAGAAATACATGGTCTTAATTTATCGCCTGTTGAAGAAACACACGATCTTGATAACCCGACCTAGGTAGTAAAGGTAAATTCTCTCTATAGATATGATAAAGCTGAAATCCCTCCTACTAAGTTTGCTAGCCAATGCTTAGATGAGTTTGATAGCTTTATGGTTAAGCAAGAAGATTTTAATGCTTATGTTGGTAGACAATTGAAACATAATGCTTATATGATTGAACACTTGAGTGATTATATGGCTAGTGTTAAAGGTGAACTTAAACTCATTAGTAAACATGCTTCTATGGTTACCACTCAAGTAGAACAAGTACTTAAGGCTCAGAATGATTTGCTCAATGAATTAAATAGTAAGAAAAATAATGACTTTGCTGTTAGAGTTGCAACTAGATGAGGTAAAGTGACCCAGGAACCTTTGTATCCTGAGGGCCATCCTAAGAGAATTGAGCAAGATTCTCAGAGAGCTAATATTGATGCACCTAGTCCTTCTAAGAGGAAGAAAAAGAAAAATGATAGGACTTTGCATGCTTCTAGTGAACCTGTTATCGACACACCTGAGAATCCCAATGATATTTCTATTTCTGATGCTGAAACACAATATGGTAACGAACATGAACCTAGTGATAATGGTAATGATGATGTTCATGTTGATGCTCAACCTAGAAATGATAATGATGTAGAGATTGAACCTGCTATTGATCTTGATAACCCACAATCAAAGAATCAACGTTATGATAAGAGAGACTTTGTTGCTAGGAAGCATGGTAAAGAAAGAGAACCATGGTTTCAGAAACCCATGCCTTTTCCTCCCAAACCATCCAAGAAAAAGGATGATGTGGATTTTGAGCGCTTTGCTGAAATGATTAGACCTATCTTTTTGCTTATGCATTTTACTGGTATGCTTAAAATGAATCATTATGCTAAGTATATGAAGGATATTGTTACAAATAAGAGAAAGATACCGGAAGCTAAAATTTCCACCATGCTTGCCAATTATACTTTTAAGGGTGGAATACCAAAGAAACTTGGAGATCCAGGAGTACCAACTATACCATGTTCCATTAAAAGAAACTATGTTAAAACTGCTTTATGTGATCTTGGAGCCGGTGTTAGTGTTATGCCTCTATCTTTATATCGTAGACTTGATTTGAATAAGTTGACACCTGCTGAAATATCTTTGCAAATGGCTGACAAATCAACTGCTATACCTGTCGGTATTTGTGAGGATGTGCCTGTTGTGGTTGCAAACATTACTATCTTAACGGACTTTGTTATTCTTGATATTCCCAAGGATGATAGTGCGCGTATTATTCTTGGAAGACCCTTTTTGAATACTGCAGGGGTTGTTATTGATTGCACCAAAGGCAATGTCACTTTTCATGTTAATGGTAATGAGCATACGGTACACTTTCCGAGGAAACAACCTCAAGTTCATAGTATAAACTCTATTGGAAAAATTCCATCGATTATTTTTGGAGGTTTTGAATTTCCTCTACCTACTATCAAGAAGAAATATGATATTCTTATTATTGGGGACATGCATATCCCCGTTGAGAAAAGGATGAAGAGATTTTTGAGGAGCTCATCGAGCCAAAGCTCGAAGGATAAGCAAAGTGAGGAGGATAAGAGGCCCAAATATAATCTCCCTCGCACCGCGGAAGTTCGGCCATGTGAATGGCCTTGTGATGATTTCTTGAGAGTAGTCATGATTTATGATGATTTTTCGAGTTGGCTGAGAATGTATCTCTTACTCACCAATATCTTTGTGCAAAACTTTCATTTCCATGATAGGAGCTCACCACCTTCGGTGGAATTTTATTTATATGATGAGCATAAGGAGATGTCACTCTGTGACTTTTGTCGGATTTGTTTGATCCCTTTTGAGGGCAGTCTAGAGGAAACGCATCATGACGATGTGGAAGGGTTTATTGATACAATTGCTATAGGGGAAATGAGGAAAGTTTCCGATGCAAGAATCACTAGCATACATTTTCCTGTTTTACGTTACTTTGCAATATTTGCTAGTAGATGATTAATTGGTCGCGGAAACTGTGGCAACCTTAGCGCCCCCGATATTGTTATTTTGTGCCATGCCTTGTTCCGTGATGACACATTTAGTATGGGTGCTATTGTTGCAAAGCGGTTAAATCTTAACCGTACTAAGGGCCCCATCTTGGGAGGTATCATTCCCTCGTGCCTCGCTGCACATTTTAACATACCTATTAGGCATTATGAGAAGGAAGAGAAGTGGTTTCCTCCTGTTTTTCTATACTATAAGAGTATGGTAGCACATGATTTTATCATTAAGAATAAGGAAAAGATGCTTAAGTACAAGCTGATATTTGATAAAAATCACCCTGAGACTATTACTTTGCCTGCTCCTTCCTTGTTTGACTTATCTGCAGGCAAGTACCTTGTTCTGCCGGAGGCCATTCACGCCTACCAAAACCCCACACCAGCTACAGAGCCAGAGCCGGAACCACAATTTGATCCTCACCGGTAGTTTGTTTATCAGTGGAATCTGGAAGAGATCGCCAACCAGTGGCACCGGGGGGATCCTTCTCAGTATCACCCCAACTACAACTTTGCATATCCTCCAGGCCAGTCGTGACCATAGACCAACTTAGGCCAAAAGCCTAAGCTTGGGGGAGTACGTATTTCTCACCGACAATACATTCCTGTTCACACACTCATGCTAGTTGTCGGTGCTCATACTTTTTCACTGTATCATCCATGCTAGTTTATTTCCCTTTTTATGCTTTCTTCTTGTGTGTTTGATAAACCTTAATAAAAACCAAAGAAATTAGTTGTAGTTTTCAGCTAGTTTACTCTCCATGCTTGTAGTAGTAATTAAAAAGAAAACACAAAAATATTTATCGTTCTTCTTTTGCTTGTTGGGAGCTTTCCCATGTAAATAGTTTTATTTCTTTCTTGTTCTTTGGGGGTTGAGAGGAGAAGACCATGATTAAAATGTTAAAGTGGCTCTTATATGCATGATTGTTGATCTAACAGAGAGCCCACATTACCTTGTCTTCTCTCTTGAATTTAATGCTTGCAGATTCCAGCTTAGTCCAATGCACGTGCACTATTATTATTATCCACACTATTCGGTTGTGCAAGTGAAAGGCAATAATGATGATTATATGATGAACTTATTGAGATGAGAAAAGCTGGTATGAACTCGACCTCTCTTGTTTTTGTAAATATGATTAATCCATCGTTCCTGATTTGGCCTATTATGAATGAAATATGTTTGCAATGACAATTAGAGATTATAGTTGCTTATGCCATACTTAATTAGCTAGGAGCTTATAATGGTTTACCTTGCGTGCCAACATGCTACTAAAATGGTTGTGATGTGGTATGATAGGGTGGTATCCTCTTTTGAATGATTCGAGTGGCTTGACTTGGCACATGTTCATGCATGTAGTTGAAACAAAATCAACATAGCCTCTACGATATTTATGTTCATGGTGCATTATATCCTACTCATGCTCGCATTCGGTGTTGATTAATTTTAATGCATGTTCATGACTGTTGTCGCTCTTTAGCTGGTCGCTTCCCTGTCTTTTTCTATTGTACTAAGTGGGAATACTGCTTCTGCATCCAATTCCATAAACCCCAAAGTTATTCCATATGAGTCCACCATACCTACCTATACACGGTATCTACTGCCGTTCCAAGTAAATTTGTATGTGCCAAACTCTAAACCTTCAAATAAACATTCTGTTTTGTATGCTCGAATAGCTCATGTATCAACTAGGCTTGTCTGTATCTTCCATGCTAGGCGGGTTATTCTCAAGAGGAGTGGACTCCGCTCCTCACTCACGAGAACATGGCTGGTCACCGGGATGCCTAGTCCCATGCTTTAAGCAAATCAAATCAAAATAATTGCAAACAAAACTCCCCCGGGACTCTTGTTAGTTGGAGGCACTCGTTGTTTCGAGCAAGACATGGATTGATGCTTGAGGGAGTCCTGGATTAGGGGGTCTCCGGACAGCCAGACTATCTCCATTGGCCGGACTGTTAGACTATGATGATACAAGATTGAAGACTTCGTCTCGTGTCCGGATGGGACTGTACTTGGTGTGGAAGGCAAGCTAGGCAATACAGATATGGATATCTCCTCCTTTGTAACCGACCTTGTGTAACCCTAACCCTCTCCGGTGTCTATATAAATCGAAGGGTTTTAGTCCGTAGGACAACAACCACAACATACAATCATACCATAGGCTAGCTTCCAGGGTTTAGCCTCTCCAATCTCGTGGTAGATCTACTCTTGTACTACCCATATCATCAATATTAATCACGCAGGACGTAGGGTTTTACCTCCATCAAGAGGGCCCGAACCTGGGTAAAACAATGTGTCCCCTGCCTCCTGTTGCCATCCGGCCTAGACGCACAGTTCG
Organism: Triticum urartu; assembly: GCF_056163025.1. Lineage (NCBI taxonomy): Eukaryota > Viridiplantae > Streptophyta > Magnoliopsida > Poales > Poaceae > Triticum > Triticum urartu. The sequence continues at coordinate 454,441,082 of NC_141877.1, forward strand.
GGACCCCCTACCCGAGATCCGCCGGTTTTGACACCGACATTGGTGCTTTCATTGAGAGTTCCTCTGTGTTGTCGCCGTTAGGCTTGATGGCTCCTACTATCATCGATAGCGATGCGGTCCAGGGTGAGACTTTTCTCCCCGGACAGATCTTCGTATTCGGCGGCTTTGCACTGCGGGCTAATTCGCTTGGCCATCTGGAGCAGATTGAAAGCTACGCCCCTGGCCGTCGGGTCAGATTTGGAACTTTGAACTACACGGCCGACATCCGCGGAGACTTGATCTTCGATGGATTCGAGCCACAGCCGGGCGCGCCGCACTGTCACGATGGGTATGACCTAGCTCTGCCGCCGAACAGTACCCCAGAGGCCGCGCCCGCATCAGCTCCGACCCTTAGCTCGGAGCCAACTGCGCCAATCGAGGACGGGTGGTTAGACATCGCCTCAGGGGCTGCAGTCTCAACGGCGATCGAGCCGAACACCAGCCTAATCCACTGCGCAGCCCGTGACCCCAAGGTGCCGGACTCTTTTTCTGACTCCGAACCGCCCGCGCCCCTGCCAATCAAATCCGATTGGGCGCCGATCATGGAATTCACCGCCGCGGATATCTTTTAGCACTCGCCCTTCAGCGACATTCTGAATTCACTAAGGTCTCTCTCTTTGTCAGGAGAGCCCTGGCCGGATTATGGCCAACAGGATTGGGATGCGGACGACGAAGAAATTCGACGCCCACCCACCACCCACTTAATAGCCACTGTCGATGACTCAACCGACATGCTCGACTTCGACTCCGAATACATCGACGGTATGGACGAAGATGCGGGAGGCGAAGAGGAACCACCGCTCACAGGGCGCTAGACATCCACCTCATCATATGACGTATACATGGTGGACACACCAAAAGAAGACGGCGAGGAGGAATGGAAGGACGCAACGAAGGCTTGTTCCCTCGAGAAGCAGTCAAAGCGGCGGCGCAAGCACCGCCCCAAATCCCGCCTCGGCAGAAATAACGATCATACAGACCCAGCGCTGGAGCAGGGCGAACCACCGCCGGACCACGGCAATACAGAGAATCGCACCGAACAAACCAATTTTGTCAAAGATGATAGTCTGGATGACATAACGCTGGACAAGCACCCGGAGCAGCAGAATGCCCGCCAAAGTCTTGTTGCCACCACGAGGAGTCTGAAAAAGTAGAAGCAAAGGCTCAAGGCTGCGCAAGACACACTCCAAATCAGATGGAGTAAAGTACTCAACACAGCAGCGAAGTACGGCGGCAATCGCCCCACCAAGAGCTACCCAAAGCGGAAGTTGCTACCTGAATTCGATGAGTAGGCCTCAGAGCCCCCACAACCAAAAATTAAAACAGCCATCTGGCTGGATAGACGACCTCACGGCCAACATAAAGCGGCAAGCAATGCCGCACATAAGCCAATACGCGGTCTACGCGAGGGCTCGCATCAAAAGGAGAGTGAAACCAGATCCATCTATGGAACACGCAATCGTGCTCCAGCATACGATGCAACACAACAAACATCCGCACAACGCGGTACACCCAGATATAGGGGTGCCACACACCCCCTATGTTTCACCGATGAGGTGCTGGACCATGAATTTCCAGAGGGATTCAAACCCGTAAACATAGAGGCATACGATGGAACAACAGACCCTGGGTCTGGATTGAGGACTATATCCTCCATATACACATGGCTCGGGGAGATGATCTCCACGCCATTAAGTATTTACCCCTCAAACTCAAAGGGCCAGCTCGGCACTGGCTTAAGAGCCTGCCCGAAAGCTCCATTGGAAGTTGGGAAGAGCTTGAAGATGCCTTTCGGGCAAATTTTCAAGGGAGTTATGTCCGACCTCCGGACGCGGATGATTTGAGTCATATAACTCAACAGCCCAGAGAGTCAGCCCGAAAGCTTTGGAACAGGTTTCTTACTAAAAAGAACCAAATTGTCGACTGTCCGGATGCCGAAGCCTTGGCAGCTTTTAAGCATAGCGTCCGTGACGAATGGCTTGCCAGACACCTTGGCCAAGAAAAGCCGAGAACAATGGCAGCATTAACAAGCCTCATGACCCGCTTTTGCGCGGGTGAGGATAGCTGGCTAGCCAGATGCAGCACCAGCGACCCCAGTACATCCGAAGTTAGAGATGGAAATGGGAAATCACGGCACAACATCAATAACAAACGCCGGAATAAAGAAGACAGCAGGAAGAGCATGGCAGTAAATGCCAGATTCAGAAGCTCTCGGCCAGGTCAGCAAAAGCCGCCCTCTAAAGGCGCCAGGGACGAACTTTCCAGCCTAAACAAAATTCTAGACCAAATATGTCAGATCCATAGCACCCCTGGTAAACCCGCTAATCATACCCACAGAGAATGTTGGGTCTTCAAGCAGTCCGGCTAGCTCAACGCCGTACACAAGGGGGAGGATACACCAAGCGAAGACGAGGATGAGCCTCTCAAGCAAGACACTGGGAACAAAATAAATTTCCACCAGAAGTCAAAACAGTAAATGTGTTACACATGATCATGGGAAGAAACAAAACGGTACTCCCAGAAAAATATGCCCAAGGGCCTATCACCGCGGAGTCCTGCCACTGGTCGTCTCAACCGATCACTTTCGACCATCGTGATTACTCAGCAAGTATCCGGCGTGCAGGATGGGCTGCCCTGGTATTAGACCCAATAATTGACGGATACCACTTCACACGAGTCCTGATGGACGGTGGCAGCAGTCTAAACCTAATATACCAGGATACAATCCGCGAAATGGGGATAGACCCAACGAAAATTTGCCATAGCAATACTACCTTTAAAGGAGTAACGCCAGGCCCAGGGGCTCATTGCACGGGCTCCCTGCTACTAAAGGTTATATTAGGCTTCCCCAATAACTTCCGTAGCGAACATTTAACCTTCCACATCGCTCCGTTCCAAAGTGGCTATCAAGCACTACTCGGACGCGAAGCTTTCGCTCGCTTTAATGCAATACCGCACTACGCTTCCCACACACTCAAGATGCCTGGCCCACGTGGCATCATTATAGTGAACGGAAGTATTAAGCGATCTTTGCGCGCCGAAGAGAGTGCGGCTGCCTTGGCAGCCGCACACTAAAAATGGCCTCACCAACTAAAGCATTTAACAGGTCGTCAAGACCACGGACACGGTTAGATGAGTTCGGTGCAGCTATATGTAATTCATACCGGTCACACCCCTATTACAATTACAAGGGGCTCAATGCGCATAGACAAGTGGCAAATTTTACTCATCTTGAATTATACATGGTTTCTTGAAAAACTATCTCTCTTCACGACAACTTTTTCACCTAAAATCCTCTCTTTTGCAGATGACCATCGTGCTACACCCGTCCAGGATACGGCACAACGGAGACACAGGCGCAGACGTGTAGCAGGGACCCGTTCCAAGGATTCTTTTTAGATTAAGACCCTGCGTAAACCTTTTTTACTGTCTCTTGTTGATACACATCCACCGAATTCTCAGCACAATTGAGAAGGATGCTGACGTCTTGGCATGTGGCCACGTCAGAACAATGCACGTACCTGGACACAAGGGGCTTCTTACAAAGGGCACTATTTAGGCCCGGTTTATACCATAAAGACCGAATACCTTAGGGAGTGTTCGGCATCGCGAGTTTGGCCTTATATGCATCAGCTCCGAATCATTGTCTTTGGTCAAATGTTGGGTTTGCCCGGCTCCTGTGTTTTGGTGCCTTACGTTCCGCTTTATCGGCTAAGGTAGCACCAGGAGAACTACTGTGATTGTGCCCTGGTTCATCCGGACGAGCACCTCGGTAGAGAAAGCCGAAAACTGACTGTCATGATATAGCGTGAGACTGGTCAACCACTCGATGACCTATCGGAATGTTAGAATTCCTCCGCCTTAACGAAGGGCCGTTTTTCGGCCAGGCATGTACGCACCCCGAGATCGGGAGAGTGCGAAGCCACCAGGGGCTATCTAGTAGCCCCACTGTCAAACTCCTATGGCTAAGTGAATGTGTTAAAGCATTATAGTCCGGTTGCCTCGTTCGCTACGCTATCACCTCCTTAATAGGACCAAGACGTTGGGTTAAGTGTGAACACGCGTTTTTCGTGAGCACCTCCGCATTATATGCGTGGGGGTTGAAGCCAACGGCTGCAATCTTTCAGGTTATACACATGTATACATAAATGGCCGCACAGGAGGCATCATACTACTTTCAAGAAAAAGTATAAACATAGCCTTATAAAATTTCATAAAAGCATTGCGTTTACAATGAGAATACATATCACTCAAACGTAATATCCTTCGAGCACTGGGCCTCTATCAAACGAGCACCCTCGAGAACCTCCTCGAAATAGTGCTCGACAGCCACTCGGCCTATGGCCGAACCCTGCGCCGCAACAGTGGTAGCGTCCATCTCCGCCAAGTATGCTTTAACACGGGCAAGGCCATCCGTGAGCCTTCTATGCACGCCGACCTCTTCATCGCATTAATGCGCGGCACCGCACCAAGGAACTTTTGCACTAAGCTGAAATAGTTGTTCGGCTTTGGCTTTTCCGGCCATAGCTGATCCACAACAGACCTCATGGCGAGTCCGGACAACCTATTCAGTTCGGCCCATTCGGCTAGTTGGTCAGTCAATGAAAGCGGACGCTCTGGAACGTTGAATTGCGACCAGAACAGCTTGTGCACTTCACGATCTGTTTGACCTTGGAAGTACTTGGCCGCATTGGCAGCGCTCGCCGCCAAATCCATATACGCATCTGCCGAACTCCACAGCCGATCCAGAGGGGCATACCGTGGATCTCCGAACTTCCTCCGTAACATGAAGGGCTTCCCAGCCGCAATATCCCCGGCTTCCTGCAGCTCCTCCTTCTTTGCTCTCATAGCAGAACGGGTGTCTTTGTCCGCCATCGTGGCCTTCACAAGGTCTGTTGCCTTCGCTCGGTTTTCTTTTTCAAGGACCCGGCAACGGTCGGCAGTGTCTTTTAGTTCTACGACCATCTTGGCCATCTTCTCTTGGTTCTCGCAATGTGTGGCCTTCTCAGCTTTCAACTCTTTGGCCGCCTTCAAAGCAACCGCATTACTAATCCTCGCTTGTTCCTTAGCTCGGGCAAGTTCTGCCCGCAAGTATTCCACGGTGGCAGCTCCATCTGCAGTCACAACATATTAAAGATACTGGCATCATGCTGCTCTTACTATGTGGCGTTCACCAGATAATAACACTTACCCTGTGCCTCGTCAAGCCTCTTGTTAACAAGCTCGATGTCGTCTGCCGCATCCAGTTGCCGTTTTAATTCGGCAAACTCACTAGTCCGGCTAGCCACCGGAGCTTCCACCACCTGCACATAGGGGCAGTCTGGTTATTGCCTGGGACTATGATCCTCTGTTCGCCGCCGTTCTCGACGACAACCAGAGTCTCAGGGGCTACTATCTACACAGGGCACACCTAACATGTGCAGTACTATCACATACTATCTCACGTACCTCAAAGCTTGTCAGTAGACTCATAAAGGCTTCATGTAATCCGCTTTCGGCGGACGAAATTCTCTCCATCACCGTACCCATCAGCGTACGGTGTTCTTCTGAGATGGCCGCTCGCCCCACCAGCTCCCTCAGAACGTCCGACCGCATACCAGACGGTGCCGGTCTCTTTTATTTGCTCTCTTCGGGAGCCGGACGCTGGGGACTTCAGGGGTCTATGGGATTATCTTCTGGCCTCACCGGATCTAGAGAGGCCCTCCGTGACGACACTTCGGGGTCGCCCGCTTCTTGAGCGGAGGAGTCCAGGGGAGGCGTTTCGCTCTCCATCATCTCTGGAAGAAGATCCCCCGAAGACGAGCTCAGCTGAGACGGGCTAAGGCCCGAACTGCAAGATATATGCGGTGGTTATTTTCTCAGAAAAAAGATAGCATACATTTACTATTAAAGTATTTTGGATCACTTACGACTCATTGGAGGGCTGATCCCCCGCGGACTTTGTGCGGCAAAAGCACCCCCCGAGGCAGGACCCTCTATGGGAGACTTCTTCTCCCGTTTGGAGGCTTCGGCTTCCGGATCCTCGGAAGTAGTCCTTTTCCTCCCCCGGTTATCCTCCTTCATGGAGACGCTCATTCCCTCGATTGGAACTGGCAGCGATGGGGGCCCGCGTCCGCCCATATTATCCCCCCCCCCCCGTATCTTCCTTCAAGGGCTCTAGGCAAGGTGCAACCTCGAGCATCTTTTCCAATGCTAGATTTTCCAAACCCTCAGGGAGGGGGGCCAAACACCGAATCATCTTCACCTTTGTTAGCCAGTCATGGTCGAAAAGCGAACTCTCAGAAATAACTTCATGATGAATAAAAGAGAGTGTGTTCGGCCAGAGGATTTCTTACTTGTTCGGCGGTGCGGTTACTGCTCAGGCCCACATCCTCGGTAATATCCGGACACTCTACTTGAGGTCCAAAGAATGACTTGTACATCTCCTCGTGCGTCAGGCCGAGGAAACTTTGAATGGCAGGCGGTCCCTCTGGGTTGAACTCCCACAAGCGAAGGGGCCAGCATTTGCAAGGCTGGACTTGACGAACCATCATAACTTGTATTACCACAACCAAATTAAAATCTCCCTCGAAGAGATCTCGAATACGGCTTTGCAGTATAGGCATGTCCTTGGCTAGACCCCATCTCAGACCTCTGCTAATCCATGACATCGGTTGTGGTGGGGTGCCCGAGCGGAAAGCGGGGACAGCCGCCCACTTGGCACTTCTGGGAGCTGTGACGTAAAACCACTCCCGTTGCCATAATTCGGACACCTCTAGAAAGGAACCTTTCGGCCATGGAGCTCCTGCCATCTTGCCTATTGATGCACCTCCGCACGCTGCATGTTGCCCCTCGATCATCTTTGGCTTCACTTCAAAGGTCTTGAGCCACAGGCCGAAGTGAGGGGTAATGCGGAGGAAGGCCTCACATACGACAATAAATGTCGAGATGTGGAGAAAGGAGTCTGGAGCTAGATCGTGGAAATCTATCCCGTAATAGAACATCAAACCCCTGACAAAGGGATCCAGAGTGAGGCCTAGGCCTCGGAGGAAGTGGGAGACGAACACGATGTTCTCGTTGGGTTCGGGAGTAGGGACGACCTGCCCTCGAGCAGGCAGCCGATGCGAAACCTTGGCGGTCAGGTATCTGGCCTCCTTCAACTTCTTAATGTCCTCTTCCGTAATGGAGGAGGGCATCCATCGGCCTTGAAGGCTGGATCCGGACATGATTGATGATCCGGAGCACCTAACCTGGGCTTTGGGTGTTAGAACTCGAGGCGGGGGAAGGGTTCGATTGGGCACGAGAGGGAAAAAGCGAAAACCTTGTCCCTTTATAAAGAGGGTGAATATCAAGCGTCCTCTCCGTAGCCGTTTAGGACTTGCCTATAATCTAGGAGTCCTAGACACGGTTGGGTTACCCACGACCGCATTAATGAGAATCCCGTAATTGGGGGAACACGATCTCTACTTTGATAAGACGTGTCAAGAAACCGCCTCACGTTATGTGTGGAGCTGGTTGAAGAAAAATGGTTCGAATAATCGCTGGGCCATGACATAACGTCATGCTGCCAAAACAAGTCAGCAAATTGGATTTACGAAAATATTATTCTCTCTACGACGGTACGTGGAACTTATTTTGCAGGGTCGGACACTATCCTCGTATTCAAATTCTTCTGTGAGGTATTCGGAGAAGGAACCTGCCTTGCAATGCCGAAGACAATACTGCGCACCGGACTCATCGTCATTGAAGCCTGGTTCAGGGGCTACTAAGGGAGTCCTGGATTAGGGGGTCTCCGGACAGCTGGACTATCTCCATTGGCTGGACTGTTAGACTATGAAGATACAAGATTGAAGACTTCGTCTCGTGTCCGGATGGGACTCTACTTGGCATGGAAGGCAAGCTAGGCAATAGGGATATGGATATCTCCTCCTTTGTAACCGACCTTGTGTAACCCTAACCCTCTCCGGTGTCTATATAAACCGAAGGGTTTTAGTCCGTAGGACAACAACCACAACATACAATCATACCATAGGCTAGCTTCTAGGGTTTAGCCTCTCCGATCGCGTGGTAGATCTACTCTTGTACTACCCATATCATCAATATTAATCAAGCATGACGTAGGGTTTTACCTCCATAAAGAGGGCCCGAACCTGGGTAAAACATTGTGTCCCCTGCCTCCTGTTACCATCTGGCCTAGACGCACAGTTCGGGACCCCCTACCCGAGATCCGCCGGTTTTGACACCGACAATGCTTGTTGGTGGAGGGGGAGTATAAACTTTACCATTCAGTTTGGGAACCTCCTATAATGTGTGTAGCATGGAAGATATCGAGATCTCTTGGTTGTTATGTTGAAAATGAAAGTATACCGCTCAAAATGTTATTCATTTCTATTTTAAAACCGAGCTGTGGCACCTCTACAAATCCTGCTTCCCTCTGCGAAGGGCCTATCTATTTACTTTTATGTTGAGTCATCATCCTCTTATTAAAAAGCACTAGTTAGAGAGCATCTCTGTCGTTTGCATCCATTATTGTTAGTTTACATTGAGTATGACTTGACTGGATCTCTTTTACCATGAATTACAATGTCTAGTCAGTCCTTGATCTTTAAAGGTGCTCTGCATTTATGTTTTGCGGTCTCAGAAAGGGCTAGCGAGATACCATCGTGTTATATCATATTATGATTGTTTTGAGAATGTGTTGTCATCCGAGATTTATTATTATTGCTCGCTAGTCGATTATGCCATTGATTTAAGTAAACATGAGACCTAAATGTTATTGTGAATATGGTTAGTTCATAATATTTGCTGAAAACTTGAATGCTGGCTTTACATATTTGCTACAACAAGAGCAAACAGAGTTTGTAAAAGTTTTTCATTATCAATTTCAGTTTATCAACTGAATTGCTTGAGGACAAGCAAAGGTTTAAGCTTGGGGGAGTTGATACGTCTCTATCATATCTACTTTTCCAAACACTTTTGCCCTTGTTTTGGACTCTAACTTGCATGATTTGAATGGAACTAACACGGACTGACGCTATTTTCAGCAGAATTGCCATGGTGTTATTTTTGTGCAGAAATAAAAGATCTCGGAATGACCTGAAAATCAACGGAGAATTATTTTGGAATATATAAAAAATACTGGAAGAAGAATCCACGTCAGGGGGCCTCCACCTGTCCACGTGGGTGGGGGCGTGCATGCCCCCCTACCTCGTGGGCCCCCTAACGCTCCACCGACCTCAACTCCAACTCCATATATTCATGTTCGGGGAGAAAAAACCCAGAGAGAAGGATTCATCGCGTTTTACGATACGGAGCCGCCGCCAAGCCCTAAACTCTCTCGGGAGGGCTGATCTGGAGTTCGTTCGGGGCTCCAGAGAGGGTAATCCGTCGCCATCGTCATCATCAACCTTCCTCCATCACCAATTTCATGATGCTCACCTCCGTGCGTGAGTAATTCCATCATAGGATTGCTGGACGGTGATGGGTTCGATGAGATTTATCACGTAATCGAGTTAGTTTTGTTAGGTTTTGATCCCTAGTATCCACTATGTTCTGAGATTGATGTTGCTATGACTTTGCTATGCTTAATGCTTATCACTAGGGCCCGAGTGCCATGATTTCAGATATGAACCTATTATGTTTTCATCAATATATGAGAGTTCTTGATCCTATCTTGCAAGTCTATAGTCACCTATTATGTGTTATGATCCGTTAACCCCGAGGTGACAATAATCGGGATACTTACCGGTGATGACTGTAGTTTGAGGAGTTCATGTATTCACTATGTGTTAATGCTTTGGTCCGGTACTCTATTAAAAGGAGGCCTTAATATCCCTTAGTTTCCAATAGGACCCCGCTGCCACGGGAGGGTAGGACAAAAGATGTCATGCGAGTTCTTTCCCGTAAGCACGTATGACTATATTGGAAATACATGCCTACATTGATGAACTGGAGCTAGTTCTGTGTCACCCTAGGTTATGACTGTTACATGATCGATCACATCCGACATAATTCTCCATCACTGATCCATTGCCTACGAGCTTTCCATATATTGTTCTTCGCTTATTTACTTTTCCATTGCTACTGTTACAATCACTATAAAACCCCAAAAATATTACTTTTGGTACCGTTACCTTTTGCTATCGTTACCACTACTATCATATTACTTTGCTACTAAACACTTTGCTGCAGATATTAAGTTTCCAGGTGTGGTTGAATTGACAACTCAACTGCTAATACTTGAGAATATTCTTTGGCTCCCCTTGTGTCGAATCAATAATTTGGGTTGAATACTCTACCCTCGAAAACTATTGCGACCCCCTATACTTGTGGGTTATCGCTTTTCCAAACACTTTTGCCCTTGTATTGGACTCTAACTTGCATGATTTGAATGGTACTAACCCGGACTGACGCTGTTTTCAGCAGAATTGCCATGGTGTTATTTTTGTGCAGAAATAAAATTTATTGGAATGACCTATAAATCAACGGAGAATTATTTTGGAATATATAAAAATACTAGAAGAAAGATCCACGTCAGGGGGCCCACACCCTGTCCACAAGGGTGGAAGCCGCGCCCCCTGCCTCGTGGGCCCCCTGACACTCCACCGACCTCAACCTTGACTCCATATATTCACTTTCTGGGAGAAACAAATTATAGAGAAGGATTCATCATGTTTTACGATACGGAGCCGCCGCCAAGCCCTAAACTCTCTCGGGAGGGCTGATCTGGAGTCCGTTCGGGGCTCCGAAGAGGGGAATCCGTCGCCATCGTCATCATCAACCTTCCTCCATCACCAATTTCATGATGCTCACCGCCGTGCATGAGTAATTCCATCGTAGGCTTGCTGGACGGTGATGGGTTGGATGAGATTTATCATGTAATCGCGTTAGTTTTGTTAAGGGTTTGATCCCTAGTATCCACTATGTTCTGAGATTGATGTTGCTATGACTTTGCTATGCTTAATGCTCTTCACTAGGGCCCGAGTGCCATGATTTCAGATCTGAACCTATTATGTTTTCATCAATATATGAGAGTTCTTGATCCTATCTTGCAAGTCTATAGTCACCTATTATGTGTTATGATCCGTTAACCCCGAAGTGACAATAATCGGGATACTTACCGGTGATGACCATAGTTTGAGGAGTTCATGTATTCACTATGTGTTAATGCTTTGGTCTGGTACTCTATTAAAAGGAGGCCTTAATATCCCTAAGTTTCCAATAGGACCCGCTGCCACGGGAGGGTAGGACAAAAGATGTCATGCGAGTTCTTTCCCATAAGCACGTATGACTATATTCGAAATACATGCCTACATTACATTGATGAACTGGAGCTAGTTCTGTGTCACCCTAGGTTATGACTGTTACATGATCGATCGCATCCGACATAATTCTCCATCACTGATCCATTGCCTACGAGCTTTCCATATATTGTTCTTCGCTTATTTACTTTTCCGTTGCTACTGTTACAATCACTATAAAACCCCAAAAATATTACTTTTGGTACCGTTACCTTTTGCTATCGTTACCACTACTATCATATTACTTTGCTACTAAACACTTCGCTGCAGATATTAAGTTTCCAGGTGTGGTTGAATTGACAACTCAACTACTAATACTTGAGAATATTCTTTGGCTCCCCTTGTGTCGAATCAATAATTTGGCTTGAATACTCTACCCTCGAAAACTATTGCGACCCCCTATACTTGTGGGTTATCGCTTTCCCAAACACTTTTGCCCTTGTATTGGACTCTAACTTGCATGATTTGAATGGAACTAACCCGGACTGACGCTGTTTTCAGCAGAATTGCCATGGTGTTATTTTTGTGCAGAAATAAAATTTCTCGGAATGACCTGTAAATCAACGGAGAATTATTTTGGAATATATAAAAATACTGGAAGAAAGATCCACGTCAGGGGGCCCACACCCTGTCCACAAGGGTGGGAGCCGCGCCCCCTGCCTCGTGGGCCCCCTGACACTCCACCGACCTCATCCTTGACTCCATATATTCACTTTCTAGGAGAAAAAATTATAGAGAAGGATTCATCGTGTTTTATGATACGGAGCTGCCGCCAAGCCCTAAACTCTCTCGGGAGGGCTGATCTGGAGTCCGTTCGAGGCTCCAAAGAGGGGAATCCGTCGCCATCGTCATCATCAACCTTCCTCCATCACCAATTTCATGATGCTCACCGCCGTGCATGAGTAATTCCATCGTAGGCTTGCTGGACGGTGATGGGTTGGATGAGATTTATCATGTAATCGAGTTAGTTTTGTTAAGGGTTTGATCCCTAGTATCCACTATGTTCTGAGATTGATGTTGCTATGACTTTGCTATGCTTAATGCTTGTCACTAGGGCCCGAGTGCCATGATTTCAGATCTGAACCTATTATGTTTTCATCAATATATGAGAGTTCTTGATCCTATCTTGCAAGTCTATAGTCACGTATTATGTGTTATGATCCGTTAGCCCCGAAGTGACAATAATCGGGATACTTACCGGTGATGACCATAGTTTGAGGAGTTCATGTATTCACTATGTGTTAATGCTTTGGTCTGGTACTCTATTAAAAGGAGGCCTTAATATCCCTAAGTTTCCAATAGGACCCGCTGCCACGGCAGGGTAGGACAAAAGATGCCATGCAAGTTCTTTTCCGTAAGCACGTATGACTATATTCGGAATACATGCCTACATTACATTGATGAACTGGATCTAGTTATGTGTCACCCTAGGTTATGACTGTTACATGATCGATCCCATCCGGCATAATTCTCTATCACCGATCCATTGCCTACGAGCTTTCCATATATTGTTCTTCGCTTATTTACTTTTCCGTTGCTATTGTTACAATCACTATAAAACACCAAAAATATTACTTTTGCCACCGTTACTTCTGCTACCGTTACCACTACTATCATATTACTTTGCTACTAAATACTTTGCTGCAGATATTAAGTTTCCAGGTGTGGTTGAATTGACAACTCATCTGCTAATACTTGAGAATATTCTTTGGCTCCCCTTGTGTCGAATCAATAAATTTGGGTTGAATACTCTACCCTCGAAAACTGTTGTGGTCCCCTATATTTGTGGGTTATCACAACTTTCCACCGTTCCGTTATATGACATGCTTCATCATTGTCATATTTCTTTGCATGATCATGTAGTTGACATCGTATTTGTGGCAATGCCACCGTTCATAATTCTTTCATACATGTCACTCATGAGTCATTGCACATCTCGGTACACTGCTAGAGGCATTCATATAGAGTCATATTTTGTTCTAAGTATCGAGTTGTAATTCTTGAGTTGTAAGTAAATAAAAGTGTGATGGTCATCATTATTAGAGCATTGTCCCATGTGAGGAGAGGATGATGGAGACTATGATTCCCCACAAGTCGGAATGAGACTCCAGATGAAAAATAAAAAAAGAGAAAAAAGGAGGCCATAAAAAAAGGAGAAGGCCCAAACAAAAAAAACAAAAAATGAGAGAAAAAGAGAGAAGGGGCAATGCTACTATCGTTTTACCACACTTGTGCTTCAAAGTAGCACCACGATCTTCACGATACAGAGTCTCCTATGTTGTCACTTTCATATACTAGTGGGAATATTTCATTATAGAACTTGGCTTGTATATTCCAATGATGAGCTTCCTCAAAATGCCCTAGGTCTTCGTGAGCAAGCGAGTTGGATGCACCCCTACTTAGTTTCTTTTTGAGCTTTCATACACTTATAGCTCTAGTGCATCCGTTGCATGGCAATCCCTACTCACCCACATTGATATCTACTGATGGGCATCTCCATAGCCCTTTGATACTCCTAGTTGACGTGAGACTATCTTTTCCTTTTTGTCTTCTCCACAACCACCATTCTATTCCACCTATAGTGTTATGTCCATGGCTCACGCTCATGTATTGCGTGAAAATTGAAAAAGTTTGAGAACATCAAAAGTATGAAACAATTCCTTGTCTTGTCATCAGGGTTGTGCATGATTTAAATATTTTGTGTGATGAAGATAGAGCATAGCCAGACTATATGATTTTGTAGGGATAGCTTTCTTTGGCCATGTTATTTTGAGAAGACATGATTGCTTTGTTAGTATGCTTGAAGTATTATTATTTTCATGTCAATATTAAAATTTTGTCTTGAATCTTATGAATCTGAATATTCTTGCCACAATAAAGAAGATTACATTGGTAAATATGTTAGGTAGCATTCCACATCAAAAATTCTGTTTTTATCATTTACCTACTCGAGGACGAGCATGAATTAAGCTTGGGGATGCTTGATATGTCTCCAACGTATCTATAATTTTTGATTGTTCCATGCTATTATATTATCAACCTTAGATGTTTTATATGCATTTATATGCTATTTTATATGATTTTTGGGACTAACCTATTAACCTAGAGCCTAGTGCCAGTTTCTGTTTTTTTCCTTGTTTTAGAGTATCGCAGAAAAGGAAAATCAAACAAAGTCCAATAGACCTGAAACTTCACGAAACTTATTTTTGGACCAGGAGAAGCCCATGGAGCATCGGAGATGGACCAGAAGAGTCCCGGGCTGCCCACGAGGGTGGGGGGCGCGCCCCCTGCCTCGTGGACAGCCCGGAGATCCCCCCTGACTTGTTCTCGACGCCAAAACCTCTTATATATACTGAAACTTCCAGAAAGAAACTTAGATCGGGAGTTCCGCCGCCAGAAGCCACTGTAGCCACCGAAAACCAATCTAGACCCGTTCTGCCACCCTGCCGGAGGGGGGAATCCCTCTCCGGTGGCCATCTTCATCATCCTGGCGCTCTCCATGACGAGGAGGGAGTAGTTCACCCTCGGGGCTGAGGGTATGTACCAGTAGCTATGTGTTTGATCTCTCTCTCGTGTTCTTGAGGTGGTACGATCTTGATGTATCGCGATCTTTGCTGTTATATTTGGATCTTATGATGCTTCTCCCCCTCTACTCTCTTGTGATGAATTGAATTTTTCCTTAGAAGTTATCTTATCAGATTGAGTCTTTAAGGATTTGAGAACACCTGATGTATGTCTTGCATGTGCTTATCTGCGGTGACAATGGGATATCATGTGATCCACTTGATGTATGTTTTGGTGATCAACTTGCGAGTTCCGTGACCTCGTGAACTTATGCATAGGGGTTGGCACACATTTTCATCTTGACTCTCCGGTAGAAACTTTGGGGCACTCTTTGAAGTTCTTTGTGTTGGTTGAATAGATGAATTTGAGATTGTGTGATGCATATCGTATAATCATACCCACGGATACTTGAGGTGACATTGGAGTATCTAGGTGAAATTAGGGTTTTGGTTGATTTGTGTCTTAAGGTGTTATTATAGTACAAACTCTAGGATAGATTGAACAGAAAGAATAGCTTTGTGTTATTTTACTACGGACTCTTGAATAGATCGATCAGAAAGGATAACTTTGAGGTGGTTTCGTACCCTACAATAATCTTTTCGTTTGTTCTCCGCTATTACTGACTTTGGATTGACTCTTTGTTGCATGTTGAGGGATTTTTATATGATCCAATTATGTTATTATTGTTGAGAGAACTTGCACTAGTGAAAGTATGAACCCTAGGCCTTTTTTCAATGCATTGCAATACCGTTTGTGCTCACTTTTATCATTAGTTACCTTGCTGTTTTAATATTTTCAGATTACAAAAACCTTTATCTACCATCCATATTGCACTTGTATCACCATCTCTTCGCCAAACTAGTGCACCTATACAATTTACCATTGTATTGGGTGTGTTGGGGACATAAGAGATTATTTGTTATTTGGTTGCAGGGTTGCTTGAGAGAGACCATCTTCATCCTACGCCTCCCACGGATTGATAAAACTTAGGTCATCCACTTGAGGGAAATTTACTGCTGTCCTACAAACCTCTGCACTTGGAGGCCCAACAACGTCTACAAGAAGAAGGTTGTGTAGTAGACATCAAAGCATAACCCCCACCTCTGCATCATGTGATGCACATAGCCAACATGTTGGTTGCACTATTTAGCATAGATGAACATGTTAAGCTGTTTGGCAGGAAGGAAGGAGGCAAGTGTTGAAACCTACATCGTTACGAAGGACGAGCCACTGCCAACATCTATAATTTTGGTGTGTTCAGGGTGAAGGTGCCATTCCAGGATCTTCTCAAGGTGTTGAAAGTAGCCCTCACCCAAATGATCATGCAGAGGGTACTTCTCTTTCAGTTGTGCGATGTCCACTTCTTTCCTCTTTGACAATAACTATAGCAGGATGAACCAGAAAAAAACAAGTACAAACCAGAGGATGTAGTCATGTAGAGTTGTCAACGAAACATAGAGCAGAAAAAGAAAACATATAGCGGAAAAAGCCTGAAACATATAGTGGAAGGTGCCATGTGTTGATGGAGAGAGCATCATTTACGTTATATTTGATAATTTTTAGGAGAAATACAAGAATTGCAAGCAACGCAAACGAGTTAGTGATGTGATTTTCATAGAGGATAAATTAATGTTAGTCGAGGATATGAAGGTCCAAAACATAGATAAAATATGGCTGATCATAACCATAAAATTTGCCTATATACTATTCCCTCCGTCCCAAAATAGGTGTTATGGTAATAGTTCAAAATTGTACCACGACACATATTTTGGGACGGAGGAATTCAATGCTATATTAAAGAGCTATAGATTGTGTAGTTTCACTCCCAGCCTGAAATTTGAGTACCAATCCTGGATGTCATGTGGAAAGAGAGAGTTAGCACATATGTAATCTTTGATGCGGTAGAGGGCTACTAGTTTAAACACCATTTAGGCATTGTTTTTCAATCTGACATGAAAAGTGATGCTATATGTTATCAGGTGTACACTAAGTGCTCAGATCAGGAGGTTTCGGCAGAGAGCATTCGGTGCCAGAAGCATCATTTGAAAAAGGTATGTAATGAAGAATTCATTCTGTATTTTCTGGGGTTCTTTTAGTGAACTGTTGTTTACTATGTGAATGAAGTAAATATGCTCAGCAGTTCATTGCAGATCAAGCACTCTAAAGTGATGGAGCCTGGCATGAGAATTCATCTTCCTGTGTCTGTGGCTGAGGTCGAGATAAAGAAGCGGTATGAGACCATTCCAACTGCCACACTGCATCCCAGCACGGATGAGATTGAGTACCTGAGAAGGCTTGTCATCTATAAGGTAAACTATCATTCTATGTTGTACAATGATTAGTTTCTTCAATGATTGTTGTCG
This sequence comes from Triticum urartu, assembly GCF_056163025.1. NCBI lineage: Eukaryota > Viridiplantae > Streptophyta > Magnoliopsida > Poales > Poaceae > Triticum > Triticum urartu. The sequence continues at coordinate 454,458,327 of NC_141877.1, forward strand.
TAACAAATGTTTTTTTGTGGGCAGTTGTGTAAGACTCTGACCATCTGTACTATCAGTAGTGCAGTAAATTAACTTGCGCATACAAGATTATGATATGTGTAAATCAAGTGTCTATCTACGTATTATATGATTTCCACAATACCATAAAAATGACATTCACAAGTTACTTATAGTGTCGCAATTGCCACTCTGAAAATTTTGCTTTTGCCACGGGAATGGCAATTGTGATAATTGTCAAAAACTAAGTGTGGCAAAAGTGAAATGTCAAAATCTAAGGTGGCATAAGGAAAATTGGCAAAATCTAGAGTGGTAAAAACAAAATTTTCCCATATTTTCAAGGGAAAATTTTGTTTATGCCACTCTAGATTTTGCCAATTTTTCTTATGCCACTCTAGATTTTGACATTTCACTTTTGCCACTCTTAGATTTTGATAATTATCACAATTGCCATTCTGTACCAAAAGCAAAATAATTTTATTTCATTTTTGCCACTCTTAGCTTTTGACAATTATCGCAATTGCCACTCTGAAAATTTCCTAGGGTTTCCTAGGTATTGTGTCGCCTAGGATTTTGTTATTTGATTTTCCTTAATCAGATTCATCATAGTATGCTAAAAATTCTAAATTATATGCCTCAGCCATACTTGTGCTTAACAAGCCTCCAAAAGTGCCGATGAAGGGGAATTTTCCAGTATCTCAGAAAGACGGTAAAAACATATATGCGACACATTTTAAGTTGTTATAGTATGTTTCTTCTAGCTATAAATTTTTGTTGTTTTTCCAAGATTATTACTGCACACACATCTGTTTAACGCTCAGCTGAATGGCCTAATTATGATTTAAGTGTTCTCTTTACTATTGTAGGATTCCCAAATCTACAACTTTGTTTCATCGATGTACTATTAACATCTTGATGTGATCATTTGTTCTTTATTTCGTTTCTTAGTTGGTTGCCCTTGAAATTGTTTTTGGTTCAATAACTAATCTCTTCCTGCTCCATTTGCAATGTTTATTATTGTAATATTCTGTTTCATATTTTTCACTTGCTCCCAGGTTTTTGTTATTTTTATCCTGCTACCTTTTTACTTCAAAAATACAGAACAAACCTTCTGTGACACGTCTAATATGTTCTAGTAGATGAAACCCTACCTCACTCTTCTATTAGAACACTCCTCCCAATACATTTCTCAATTCTGGCTTTTTCCATACATTGGTTACATCTGACGTTGCTAATGACCAAGAGATTTGTATGTTTCACCTATTTTGTTTACTGTCTGTCTCATGACCTATAAATATGTTAATCAGAGTTCAGTTATATCTATAGCAGTTCAACACTTTTAGCGACATCTATTGTATACAAACCATTTAATTTTGTCTCACCTACATTAGGCGTGGAACTACATACAGCTCAGAATCATGTTGCAGCTAAAGCAATAAGAAACATGCAGGATCACCTTATTATAGTATCATGGGACCATAGGTGTCCAAAAATTTGAACTGAACATCGACCCTACTATGTTGTTTAGATTTGTGATCCTTCTCACTTTGAACTTATATGTGTGCAATCTCATCAACTTCTTCTCTCCCTATTAGTTACTATCTGTGACAACCTCATGACCTATGAATGTATGGTTTTACTTTATTGTAGACAACATATTTACATGCTTATATCTGCAAATAGTTGTGCACAACTACTTATCTGTGCATACTATTTAGACTTGATTGGCATTCAGTTTGCTTATTCATTCTGGTTTGCATGTCGCTTCTACGGGCAATGCGTGGCATGCCCTGCTTCTGTGGGCTAATGACCCACAAGTATAGGGGATCTATCGTAGTCCTTTCGATAAGAGTGTCGAACCCAACGAGGAGCAGAAGGAAATGATAAGAAGTTTTCAGCAAGGTATTCACTGTAAGCACTGAAATAATAGGTAACAGATAGTTTTGTGATAAGATAATTGGTAACAATCAACAAGTAACAAAAGTAAATAAAGTGCAACGAGGTGGCCCAATACTTTTTGTAGAAAAGGACAAGCCTGGACAAACTCTTATATGATGTAAAGCGCTCCCGAGGACATATGGGAATATCGTCAAGCTAGGTTTCATCACGATCATATGATTCGCGTTTGGTACTTTGATAATTTGGTATGTGGGTGGACCGGTGCTTGGGTGCTGCCCTTACTTGGACAAGCATCCCACTTATGATTAACCTCTATTGCAAGCATTCGCAACTACAACAAAAGTATTAAGGTAAACCTAACCATAGCATGAAACATATGGATCCAAATCAACCCCTTACGAAGCAACGCATAAACTAGGGTTTAAGCTTCTGTCACTCTAGCAACCCATGATCTACTTATTACTTCCCAATGCCTTCCTCTAGGCCCAAATAATGGTGAAGTGTCATGTAGTCTATGTTCACATAACACCACTAGAGGAGAGACAACATACATCTCATCAAAACATCGAAGAATACCAAATTCACATGACTACTAATAGCAAGACTTCTCCCATGTCCTCACGAACAAACGTAACTACTCACAAAGCATATTCATGTTCATAATCAGAGGGGTATTAATATGCTTATAGGATCTGAACATATGATCTTCCACCAATTAAACCAACTAGCATCAACTACAAGGAGTAATTAACACTACTAGCAACCCATAGGTACCAATCCTAGACTTGGAGACAAGAATTGGATACAAGAGATGAACTAGGGTTTTGAGAGGAGATGGTGCTGGTGAAGGTGTTGATGGAGATTGCCCTCTCCCGATGAGAGGAGCGTTGGTGATGATGATGGCAATGATTTCCCCCTCCCGGAGGGAAGTTTCCCCGGCAGAACAGCTCTGCCAGAGCCCTAGATTAGTTCCACCTCGTGGCGGCGAAGTCTCGTCTGGAAAGATGGCTTATGATTTTTTTCTCATCGAAAGACTCCATATAGCAGAACATGGCCATCGGAGGGCCACCAGGGGGCCCACGAGGTAGGGAGGCGCACCCAGGGGGTAGGGCGCGCCCCCACCCTCGTGGGCAGGGTGTGCCCCCCTGGTGCGCTTAGTATTTTTTATATATTATGAAAACGTCTTCCGTGAAGTTTCAGGACTTTTGGAGCTGTGTAGAATAGGTCTCTAATATTTGATCCTTTTCCAGCCCAGAATCCCAACTGCCGGCATTCTCCCTCTTTATGTAAACCTTGTAAAATAAGAGAGAATAGGCATAAGTATGGTGACATAATGTGTAATAACAACCCATAATGCAATAAATATCGATATAAAGCATGATGCAAAATGGACGTATCAACTCCCCCAAGCTTAGACCTCGCTTGTCCTCAAGCGAAAGCCGAAATCTAAAAATATGTCCACATGTTTAGAGATAGAGGTGTCGATAAAAATAAAATACAGACATGAGGGCATCATGATCATTCTTAGAGCAGCAACTTGTATAATTATTGTCATATGATCTCTTATGCTAGAGTAATAATTCAATCACAATTTCAAGTATGAATCATAAACTTCATTGAAAACTAACAAACTATAATCTCAGTCATTGAAGCAATTGCAATTTATCATAACATAGGAAAGAGTCAATATAAGAGCTTTTCAGCAAGTCCACATACTCAACTGTCATATAGTCTTCCACAATTGCTAACACTCACGCAATACTTATGGGTATGGAGTTTTAATCGGACACAGAGAAAGATAGGGGCTTATAGTTTCGCCTCCCAACGTTTTACCTCAAGGGTAATGTCACAATAATAGTTCATGAAAACTTACATCCAATTAGCCATATATACCAGGATCTTTCCAACATGTTGTGCTTTCCAAAAGATAAAATGTAAAAAGGAAGGGTGAAGATCACCGTGACTCTTATGTAAGGTAGGAGATGAAAGTAAAAGATAGGCCCTTCGCAGAGGGAAGCAGAGGTTGTCATGCGCTTTTATAGTTGGATGCACAAAATCTTAATGCGAAAGAACGTAACTCTATATTGCCACTTGTGATATGGACCTTTATTATGCAGTCTGTCGCTTTTATTTCTTCCATATCACACGGTCGTATAAAGCTTATTTTCTCCCACACTAATAAGTCATACATATTTAAAGAGCAATTTTTATTGCTTTGCACCGATGACAATTTACTTGAAGGATCTTATTCAACCCATAGATAGGTATGGTGGACTCTCATGGCAAAACTGGTTTAAGGGTGTTTGGAAGCACAAGTAGTATCTCTACTTGGTGCAACGAATTTGGCTAGCATGAGGGGGAAAGGCAAGCTCAATCATGTTGGATGATCCAAGATAATATAATTTATCTCAGATGCTAGAAAACATAACCCATTACGTTGTCTTCCTTGTCCAATGTCAACTCTTTAGCATGTCATATTTTAATGAGTGCTCACAATCATAAAAGATGTCCAAGATAGTATATTTATGTGTGAAGACCTCTCTTTCTTTATTACTTCCTATTAATTGCAACGATGACCAAAACTATGTTTGTCAACTCTCAACAACTTTTTTATCATGCTTTTTATATGTGAGCTCATTACTCTCCATAAGATCCATATGATCTCTTTGTTTCTTTTTATTCTTTCTCTTTTATTTTATTTACTCAAGATCATGGCAAAATAATCAAGCCCTTGAGTCAACACTAATATTTATTATATATAGCTCACGGACTCGATTACATAGAAGGATCATAAAAGCAAAACTCACAACTAGATCATACTAAAACTTTATTCTAATAGATCAAGATATTATCAAAAGGATCGAACTAAGAAAAGTGGTAAAGATAAAAGTGACGGTGATACGATACCAGGGCACTCCCCCAAGCTTGGCAGTTGCCAAGGGGAGTGTCCATACCCATGTGATTATGTCTCCTTTGTTGGTGAAGAAGATGGTGGTGATGATGGGTAGTCGCACATTGAGCGTAGGAGGTCTTCCAACTTGCGGATAATGCCCTTGAGTGCGATGATATGCTCCTTCAACAAAATATTTTCATGTGTGAGATACTTGTTTTGTATACGAGCTAGCTCAATCATCTTGAAAGCTTTGATCTCAGTTGGGGTAAGAAGGTTGTGATCAAGTTGAAGGATGTCTTCTATTGCCGGAACTTGGTCCTCCGTGGCTTTCTTGATCCCTTCAACCTTGTTGATCTCCATGGGTTCTTCTCTCTTCAGCTCTATATTCATTAGCCAAGCGTTGTTGCCCTCATTGTTGGAGGAGGAGGGAGACGACATGATGCTTAGCTTTGACAACCCTTGCAGAAAACAGCTCAAAACAAGAACAGGAGATTTTTGCGTGATACGGGAGTCAAAACCTTCGGGATATTATATAATGAAATTTTACCGACCAAAATACGTGGCGTGTACGAAAACGGAGTCCGGAGAGCACATGAGGTACCCACGAGGTAGGGGGCGCGCCCTCCACCCTCGTGGACCCCTCGTGTCCTTCCCGGACTGCTTCTTATTTTTCTATTTTTCTAAATATTCCAAAACGGAAGAAAATTGCCATTAGAACTATTTTGGAGTCGGTTTACTTACCGTACCACATACCTATTCCTTTTCGAAGTCTGAAACATTCCGGAAAGTGTCCCTTATGTATTCCTCCGGGGTTACGGTTTCAATAACATTGGTTTCAACATTTATAGGACTACCTGAGATATAATGTTTAATTCTTTGATCGTTCACCACCTTCGGATTTGTGCCTTCGAAGTTTTTGATTTTTATGGCACCGGAACGATAGACCTCCTCGATAACATAAGGACCTTCCCATTTAGAGAGAAGTTTTCCTGCAAAAAATCTTAAACAAGAGTTGTATAGCAATACATAGTCACCTACATTAAACTCATGCTTTTGTATCCTTTTGTCATGCCATCTTTTAACTTTTTCTTTAAACAACTTGGCATTCTCATAGGCTTGGGTTCTCCATTCATCAAGTGAGCTAATGTCAAATAACCTCTTCTCACCGGCAAGTTTGAAATCATAATTGAGTTCTTTAATAGCCTAATAAGCCTTATGTTCTAGTTCGAGAGGTAAGTGACATGCTTTTCCATAAACCATTTTATACGGAGACATACCCATAGGATTTTTATATGCAGTTCTATAGGCCCATAATGCATCATCAAGTTTCTTGGACCAATTCTTTCTACATGTATTAACAGTCTTTTGCAAAATTAATTTGAGTTCTCTGTTTCTCAATTCTACTTGACCACTAGACTGTGGGTGATAAGGAGATGCAATTCTATGATTAACATCATATTTAGCAAGCATTTTACGGAAAGCACCATGAATAAAATGTGAACCACCATCAGTCATTAAATATCTAGGGACTCCAAACCTTGGAAAAATAACTTCTTTAAGCATCTTAATAGAGGTGTTATGATCAGCACTACTAGTTGGAATAGCTTCTACCCACTTAGTAACATAATCAACAGCAACTAAAATATGTGTATATCCATTAGAGGCAGGAAAAGGTCCCATATAATCAAAGCCCCAAACATCAAATGGTTCAATAAAAAGTGAATAATTCATAGGCATTTCTTGACGTCTACTAATATTACCAATTCTTTGACATTCATCACAAGATAAGACAAACTTACGGGCATCCTTGAAGAGAGTAGGCCAATAAAAACCGGATTGCAATACCTTGTGTGCAGTTCTATCTCCAGCATGGTGTCCTCCATAAGCCTCGGAGTGACACTTGCGTAGGATCAGTTCCTGTTCATGCTCAGGTACACAACGTCTAATAACGTCATCCCAGAAGTAATGTCTTAAATCATAAAAGAACTTTTTCTTTTGCTGGTATGTAAAACTAGGTGGTATAAATTTAGCAACAATATAATTAGCATAATCAGCATACCATGGAGCAGTACGAGAAGCATTTATGACATTTAATTGTTCATCAGGAAAGCTATCATCAATAGGTAGTGGGTCATCAAGAACATTTTCTAACCTAGACAAGTTGTCTGCAATGGGGTTCTCAGCTCCCTTTCTATCAATAATATGCAAATCAAATTCTTGTAGCAAGAGAACCCATCCAATAAGTCTTGGTTTAGCATCTTTCTTTTCCATAAGATATTTAATAGCAGCATGATCCGTGTGAATAGTTACTTTAGAATCAACAATATAAGGTCTGAACTTATCACAGGAAAATACAACTGCTAAGAATTCTTTTTCAGTAGTAGCATAATTTCTCTGAGCATTGTCTAGAGTTTTACTAGCATATTGAATAACATTTAATTTCTTATCAACTCTTTGCCCTAGAATAGCACCTACAGCATAATCACTAGCATCACACATGATTTCAAAAGGTAAATTCCAATCAGGTAGCTGAACAATAGGTGCAGAGATCAATGCTTTCTTAAGTATTTCAAATGCTTCTACGCAATCATCGTCGAAAACAAATGGTATATCTTTTTGTAATAAATTAGTCAGAGGCCGAGAAATTTTTGAGAAGTCCTTAATGAACCTCCTATAAAAACCGGCATGACCAAGGAAACTTCTTATACATTTGATGTCCTTGGGACATGGCATCTTTTCAATAGCATCAACCTTGGCTTTATCAACCTCAATACCTCTTTCAGAAACTTTGTGCCCCAAGACAATACCTTCATTAACCATAAAGTGGCACTTTTCCCAATTCAAGACAATATTAGTTTCTTCACATCTCTGCAAAACTCGATCAAGATTGCTTAAGCAATCATCAAAAGAGGATCCATAGATGGAAAATCGTCCATGAAAACCTCACAAATCTTTTCACAGAAGTCAGAGAATATAGCCATCATGCATCTTTGAAAGGTAGAAGGTGCATGATACGTCTCCGTCGTATCTACTTTTCCAAACACTTTTGCCCTTGTTTTGGACTCTAACTTGTATGATTTGAATGGAACTAACCCGGACGGACGATGTTTTCAGCAGAATTATCGTGATGTTGTTTTATGTGCAGAAAACAAATATTCTCGGAATGACCTGAAACTCCACGGAACATCTTAAAAAATAATAAAAAATTCTCGCCAAAGATGAAGACCAGGGGGCCCACACCCTGTCCATGAGGGTGGGGGGCGCCCCCCCCCCCTCTAGGGCGCGCCCTCCTACCTCGTGGGCCCCCTGGATGCCCTCCGACGCCAACTCCAACTCTATATATTTGCTTTCGGAGAGAAAAAAATCAGAGAGAAGAAATCATCACGTTTTACGATACGGAGCCGCCGCCAAGCCCTAAAACCTCTCGAGAGGGCTGATCTGGAGTCCGTTCGGGGCTCTGGAGAGGGGGATTCATCGCCGTCGTCATCATCAACCATCCTCCATCACCAATTTCATGATGCTCACCACCGTGCATGAGTAATTCCATCGTAGGCTTGCTGGACGGTGATGGGTTGGATGAGATTTATCATGTAATCGAGTTAGTTTTTTTAGGGTTTGATCCGTAGTATCCATTATGTTCTGAGATTGATGTTGCTATGACTTTGCTATGCTTAATGCTTGTGACTAGGGCCCGAGTGCCATGATTTCAGATCTGAACCTATTATGTTTTCATGAATATATGTGAGTTCTTGATCCTATCTTGCAAGTCTATAGTCACCTACTATGTGTTATGATCCGGCAACCCCGAAGTGACAATAATTGGGACCACTCCCGGTGATGACCATAGTTTGAGGAGTTCATGTATTCACTATGTGCTAATGCTTTGTTCCGGTTCTCTATTAAAAGGAGGCCTTAATATCCCTTAGTTTCCAATAGGACCCTGCTGCCACGGGAGGGTAGGACAAAAGATGTCATGCAAGTTCTTTTCCATAAGCACGTATGACTATATACGGAATACATGCCTACATTGCATTGATGAATTGGAGCTAGTTCTGTGTCACCCTATGTTATGACTGTTACATGATGAACCACATCCGGCATAATTATCCATCACTGATCCGGTGCCTACGAGTTTTCCATATACTGGTTTACGCTTATTTACTTTCCCGCTGCTACTGTCACAATCACTACAAAATACCAAAAACAATACTTTTGCTGTCTTTACTTTTGTTGCCGCTACCACCACTATCATATTACTTTGCTACTAAACACTTTGCTGCAGATACTAAATTTCCAGGTGTGGTTGAATTGACAACTCAGCTGCTAATACTTGAGAATATTCTTTGGCTCCCCTTGTGTCGAATCAATAAATTTGGGTTGAATACTCTACCCTCGAAAGCTGTTGCGATCCCCTATACTTGTGGGTTATCAAGACCAAAATCTGGTGCTGTTGTCGGGGAGCATAGCTCTATTCTTTGAGTCACTTGGGATTTATATCTGCTGGACACTATGAAGAACTTGAGAGATCCAAAAACCAAGATCTATCCCTCAACTACGAGGGGAGGTAAGGAACTGCCATCTAGCTATGCACTTGATTCACCTTCTGTTATGAGTAAGCTAGCGACACCTACACCTGCTTCTGCTATTCGTTCTGATATGTCGCATGTTATTGATGATGCTACTTCTGCTATGCATGATACTTATGATGAAACTACCTCTATGCCTGATACTACTATGCCCCTTGGTAAATTTCTTGATGAACAAATTGCTAGGGCTAGAGAAAAAGAAATTATTGAATCTGAATACGATGATGATAGTGATGATGAAAATATGCCTGTTATTCCTGAGGGCTATCTTTTTGATATGGAATCTTCTGCCGCTATTTTAGCTTGCAGGGATAGATATGAGCTTAAGAGGTTATTACTTAAATGGAACAAAGAATCACTTCGAGATAAAATGAAACCCGACCCTGCTTTTGCTACTTCACCTATATGTGTTCCTGATAAGGATTATGAATTCTGTGTCGATCCTGATAATTTTACTTTGGTTGAATCTGATCCATTTTATGGCTATGAATCTGAAACTGTTGTGGCACATCTTACTAAGTTAAATGATATAGCTGCCCTGTTCACTAATGATGAGAGATCGCGTTACTTCTATATACTCAAAATATTTTTGTTCTCATTAAAGAGTGATGCTAAGATATGGTTTAATTGTCTTGATCCTGGTTGTGTGCGTAGTCCCCAAGATATGATTTATTACTTCTTTGCTAAATATTTCTCTACTCATAAGAAACAAGCTGCTTTGAGGGAAATATACAACTTCATGCAAATTAAAGAAGAGAGTCTCCCACAAGCTTGGGGGAGGCTTCTCAAGTTACTTAATGCTTTGCCTGATCATCCTGTTAAGAAACCTGAAATACTTGATATCTTTTATAATGGACTAACCAATGCTTCCTGAGATTACCTGGATAATTGTGTTGGTTCTCTTTTTAGGGAAAGAACACCGGATGAAGCTGAAATTCTATTGAATAATATGTTGACAAATGAAAATAATTGGGCACATCCTGAGCCAGCTCCTGATCCAATTACTGAGTCTATTCCTAAACCAACTCCGAAGAAGAGAGGTGTTCTATTCCTCAGTCCCGAAGATATGCAAGAGGCAAAGAAATCTATGAAAGAAAAAGGTATTAAAGCTAAAGATGTTAAGAATTTACCTCCTATTGAAGAAATACATGGTCTTAATATACCGCCTGTTGAAGAAACATATGATCTCAATTCTTTATTTATTGAAGAACCTCCTGATCCCGATATCCTGACACAGGTAGTAAAGGTAAATTCTCTCTATAGATATGATAAAGCTGAAGTCCCTCCTACTAAAATTGCTAGTCAGTGCTTGGATGAGTTTGATAACTTTATGTTTAAGCAAGACGAATTCAATGCTTATTTTGGTAGACAATTAAAAGAAAATGCTTATATGATTAGACGCTTGGGTGATTATATGGCTAATATTAAAGGTGAACTTAAACTTGTTAGCAAACATGCTTCTATGGTTACCATGCAAGTAGAACAAGTGCTTAAAGCTCAAAAAGAAGTGCTTGATGAAATGAATAGTAAGAAAAATGATTATGTTGTTAGAGTGGCCACTAGAACTGGTAGAATGACTCAGGAACCTTTGTATCCTGAAGGCCACCCTAAGATAATCGAGCAAGATTCTCAAAGAAATAATATTGATGTTCCTAGTTCTTCTAAAAAGATGAAAAAGAAAAATGATAGAACTGTGCAAACTTCTAGTGAACCTATTGCTAAACCACCTGATAATCCAAATGATATCTCTATGTCTAATGCTGAAACACAATCTAGTAATGAACATGAACCTAATGAAAATATTAATGATGATGTTCATGATGATGCTCAACCTAGTAATGACAATGATGTAGAAATTGAACCTGTTGTTGATCTTGATAACCCGCAATCAAAGAATCAACGTTATGATAAAAGAGACTTTGTTGCTAGGAAACATGGTAAAGAAAGGGAACCTTGGGTTCAGAAACCCATGCCTTTTCCTCCAAAACCATCCAAGAAAAAGGATGATGAGGATTTTGAGCGCTTTGCTGAAATGATTAGGCCTATGTTTTTGCGTATGCGATTAACTGATCGTCGGTGTACTAGAGTAGGGGTACCCTAGTATCCCGAACTTGTGCACGGGCAGTCGCAGCATCCCGCGGCAAGGCTTGCCGGGTGACCGCCAAGGTCCTCCGTGGTTCCTTTGGAGCCATTCAAGAACAAAGTGTCCAAGCCAAGAAGACAAGTCTAGTAATGAACATGAACCTAATGAAAATATTAATGATGATGTTCATGATGATGCTCAACCTAGTAATGACAATGATGTAGAAATTGAACCTGTTGTTGATCTTGATAACCCGCAATCAAAGAATCAACGTTATGATAAAAGAGACTTTGTTGCTAGGAAACATGGTAAAGAAAGGGAACCTTGGGTTCAGAAACCCATGCCTTTTCCTCCAAAACCATCCAAGAAAAAGGATGATGAGGATTTTGAGCGCTTTGCTGAAATGATTAGGCCTATGTTTTTGCGTATGCGATTAACTGATCGTCGGTGTACTAGAGTAGGGGTACCCTAGTATCCCGAACTTGTGCACGGGCAGTCGCAGCATCCCGCGGCAAGGCTTGCCGGGTGACCGCCAAGGTCCTCCGTGGTTCCTTTGGAGCCATTCAAGAACAAAGTGTCCAAGCCAAGAAGACAAGACCCCGGCAAGACGAGCTTGCCGGGAAGGCTAACAAAGGCATCCCAAGACCCCGGCAAGAGGAGCTTGCCGGGAAGGCCACCCAAGGCATTTCAAGGAACTTGCCGCGGCGCACCACGCGTCCTGGCAAGGCCCGGTGAGCGACAAGCTCCCGGACGCGACAAGACAACGACAGCGGCAAGGCGCTTGCCGCGGCAAGCCACCTCTCTGGGCCCGCGCTCCAGCACATCCACCAACGTGTCGCTCTGGGGCCCTTCCAGGCGTACATGGCGGGAGGCTGTGCAGCCAGCGGCGTGTGGTGGCAAGCGGCGCTAACAAGATCGCCATCGTGGCGAACGGTGGCGTCCCTGGTGGTCCCTTTTTACACTGTTTAGGCGACACAGATGGGCATTTATTGCCCTTTTCCCCTGCCGTCAGGGTTAGGTATGATACACTGTAGCAGGTAGCTGTGCCTACCGCAGCACCTTTCCATTTTTACCCTTTGCCTCCGTTGCCACCTGTCGGTGACCCCTTGAGCATATAAAAGGAGGCCCGTGCGCAACGTAGAGCGGGGTTAGCTAGCTCAGATACACTCACGCTCGGTCTCGTTAGCTGCTGAAGTGTACTGTAGCACTCCGCGCTCCCGAGCAAGAAATCAATACAAACCACAAACCAGGAGTAGGGTTTTACGCACCCGTGCGGCCCGAACCTGGGTAAATCGCTCGCGTGTATCGCCTCGATTTGCTCTTTGCACGATCTCCGCCCCCGCCAAACCGAAAGGGACTCGGTCCGCCGGTCCCATAGGTGCCCGTGGATCGGTACCCCGGCATCTTTGGCGCGCTAGGTAGGGGGCGTCGAAGTTGTGTGGACCAGATCCGGCATTCTCGCGAGCTAGATCTTCATCCTCTTCATCAACATGCCGCCGAAGAAGAAGGTTTCGGAGGAGGCTGCTCCGTCTGGGCCGAACCCACCATCGCCGGAGCAAACGGCTGATGGGGCAGGCGCCGGCGGAAGAACGCGCGTCGACGAGGGAGCTCACGGTGCTGCCAGGTCCAAGGACAAGGCTACGCTGCCCATCGGCGGCATAGCCGGCTCCCACAACGACCGGGCGCACTCCAAGACCTCGGCGTCCGTACATGCACCGCGCCCATCTCAGGAGGCGCGGGACCGGCAGCGTCATGGTACTCACGGTACCATGCGTCTGCTAGACCAAGATCGAGCTGGTGGATCTCGGAGCGCTCAAGACCACCATGCACGTCAACATGCTGGCACGAGCGAGGCACGGTCACCTGGATGGGATACTGCTCCTTCTAACATAGTTAGAAGTCCGAGCATATCCCGCTCCTCGCACCGTTCGCCAGCACCACCCGCCACTGCAGCAGAAGCTTTGGCACGAGCTCAACTGCTCCTGGACTACCCTTCAATGGCAGACAAGATCGACGACTGGAGGGCCACCATTCAGAGTCTCATCGGCTTCGCCAACGGCGACACTCAAAGGCAGCCGAGCACGTCGCAGCCGCAGCTGGTCAGCCAGGCGCGAGCCGGTGGCGACAAGACGGTGGGGGTGCAACCACTGTGCACTCTCCACCCCGAAGGCCAAGATCGCCGTCTCGCCGGATCCACCTCGACAGCGACTCCACCGCGTCATCAGATCCGCGAGCTCGTCGCGATCAGCGCCAAGTTCTTCAAGAACGACAACAAGAAGACGCTCGTACTCGCATCGAGCGCCGAAGAGAAGCGCGACGTCAATCAGACCAGCGCGCTGAGCCCTCTGTCGACATGCATGCGCCAGGGGAACCAGGCGACTTGCCATACGCGGTAGGTTGCCCTGCGTTCACTCGTGAGCTGCGGCAAGTCTAGTGGCCCAGCACGAAAAATTTCAAACCAGACGTACCAGAGAAGTACGACGGCAAGACGCATCCGTCGGAGTTCCTCAGCATCTACACCATCGCGGTACAGGCTGCCGGGGGGCGGGACGACAAGATCCTTGCCAACTACTTCCCGCTGGTGCTCAAGCCCAAAGTCAGGTCCTGGCTCATGCACTTGCCGGACAACTCCATATCCTCCTGGGCAGATCTATGCCATCAGTTTGTCGACGCCTTTACAGGCGGCCACAAACCTCATGGCCAAGAGAGTGACCTTCATCTGCTCGCCCAGAGGGAAGGAGAGCCCCTGCGCAAGTACATTCAGAGGTTTAGCCGTGTACAGTACAACATCCCAGACGTCCACCTCGCCGCGGTCATCAGCGCATTCCATCAGAACGTGCATAACCGCAGGATGCGGGAGGAGATGGCGATGTGCAGGATCAGAGACGTCAGTGAGTTGTATGCCCTGGCCGACAAGTGTGCACGCGCTGAGGAAGGAAGGAAACTCCCCGGAGAGAAGACCGGAGCAGAAGGATCTGACAGCGAGGATGCTGCCCCGACAAAGAGAAACCGGCGGTGGAACAGGAAGAAGAAAGGCAAAGAGGTGCTAGTCGTTGAGCAGTCCGGCAACGAAGGTGGCGCCAAGAAGGCCAAAGTTGGTAGCTCCGGCAAGGAGATTGCCGCATGCACCAACTGCCAGGCTGTGGCAGTCGCCGACAAGCAGGACGGCACCGACAAGCAGTACTGCAAGATTCACCGCACCAAGGGCCATGACCTCCAGAGCTGCAAAAAGGTCGAGCAGCTTGTCCAGTAGCAAAAGGCTGAGTACGAGCGACGCAACAAGGAGAGGGCCCAAGGAGGTGCTGGAGAATCCGGCAAGAAGCGCGCCGGCCGGGGAGGACGCCGCGGCAAGGCCAAGCAGCGGCAAGGAGATAGACCTCCCCGCGGCCGCGACAACGATGAAGACGACGACGACGACGAAGACATGGACGATGTCGAGACCAGAGAGCAGGAGTTCCAGAAAGCCACAGAAGTCTTGTGCATTGACGGCGGTGGTTCTCTGCATACTTCGCACCGCCAACTCAAGCAGTGGGCGCGGGAAGTCAATGCAGCAGAACCACCCATCGAGTCACGCAAGCTTCTGAAATGGTCCAGCACGCCTATCATCTTTGATATTGAGGACCACCCTGATCGCACAACTGCGGTCAGGTGCTTGCCGATGTTGGTTTCACCAACTATCCGCAACCTCAAGGTCACTAAGATGTTAGTTGACGGCGGGGCCGGCTTGAACCTGATCTCCTCCGCTGTACTCCAAAAACTCCAGATCCCTGACAGCGAGCTTGAAGAGACCGGCACATTCCAAGGAATCAATCCGGGAAGGAGCAAGCCGAAGGGGAAGGTCACGCTGCCAGTAACATTTGGCAGCGAGCTGAACTTCAGGACTGAGAGGGTCACTTTTGACGTCGCCGACATTCCATTACCTTACAATGGGATACTTGGCCGTCCAGCACTAGCCAAGTTCACGGCAGCTTCTCACTACGCATACAACATGCTGAAGATGCCAGGCCCGATAAGCGTCATCTCTGTCCCCGGTGACAAGAAGGACGCTCTTATCTGTGCCGACAAGATCTACCGGGAAGCAGCAGTCGCAGCAGAGCGCGAGTCACTTGTCGCTGAAGCTCCCGGGGGGAAGAAGACCAAGTCCGGCAAGAGTTCTGATGCCCACTCCGGCAAGCGCACATTTTCGGAGTGCTGCGCTGCCGTCGAGGACGCACCATCGAGCTCCACCGGCAAGTGTAAGAAGACGATGGCAGCTCCGCCAGAGATGAAAAAGGTGTCCGCCAAGGAGGACGGCACTGGTGGTACCTTCACCATCAGTGCCACTCTCGACCCTAAATAGGAAAGCGCGCTCATTGCTTTCCTGCGGGCGAATGTCGATGTGTTTGCGTGGCAACCGTCTGACATCCCCGGTGTTCCCAGGAAAGTAATTGAGCACCACCTTGCCGTTTGTCCTCATGCGCGGCCCGTCAAGCAGAAGGTTAGGAAACAAGCAGTGGAGCGCCAAGAATTCATCGCAGAAGAGATCAAGAAGTTGGAAGCAGCAGGCCTTGTCAGAGGAGTGCTCCATCCCACGTGGTTGGCCAATCCTGTAGTCGTGCGCAAGGCAAACGGGAAATGGAGACTTTGTATCGATTTTACCAATGTTAACAAAGCTTGTCCCAAAGACCCATTTCCTTTGCCGCGCATTGACCAGATTGTCGACTCCACAGCCGGATGTGATTTGCTTTCATTTCTTGACGCATACTCAGGATATCATCAGATCTTCATGGCAGAAGAGGATGAGGAGAAGACCGCATTTATTACTCCATGTGGCACGTACTGTTTCGTACGGATGCCTTTCGGATTAAAAAATGCTGGTTCAACATTTGCAAGGGTAGTTCATGTCGCTCTTGAGCCGCAAATACACAGAAATGTGGAAGCCTACATGGATGACATAGTGGTCAAAAGCAAGGACAGAGCAACCCTGATTCAAGATTTAGACGAGACCTTTGCAAATCTGCGCAAGATCAGCCTCAAGCTCAACCCAGAAAAGTGTGTGTTTGGAGTTCCCTCCGGCAAGCTTCTCGGGTTCTTCGTGTCTCAGCGGGGAATTGAAGCCAATCCCGACAAGATCAAGGCCATTGAGCAGATTGAAGCACCAAAGCGCGTCAAGGATGTACAAAGACTTGCCGGTTGCGTGGCTGCTCTCAGCAGGTTTATCTCTAGGTCTGCTGAGCGCGCCCTGCCATTTTTCAGATTATTGAAAAAGGCATGTCCAATGAGATGGACTCCGGAAGCGGAGGCTGCGCTGCAAGACTTGAAGAGATACCTGTCCTCCCCTCCAATACTTGTCGCACCTAAGCCACAAGAGAAGTTGCTGCTGTATGTAGCGGCAACCAATCAAGTGGTTAGTGCTGCGTTAGTAGCAGAGAGGGAGGCAGATGACGAGCCCGCAACCACGGCAAGCACATCCAGCGACAAGCAGGGGGCTTCCCCGACAAGCTCTGGTCCCGACAAAGATGGATCTGCGCAGATGCGAGAGAAGATACAGAAGAAAATGGTGCAGCGCCCAGTTTACTTTGTCAGTTCCCTTCTGCAGGGGGCTAGGTCAAGGTACTCTGGCGTGCAGAAGTTGCTTTTCGGCCTTCTCATGGCCTCGAGAAAGCTGCGCCATTATTTCCAAGCACATGAGATCACAGTTGTCACTCGCTTTCCGCTGAAGAGGATACTGCAGAATCCAGAAGCGACAGGCAGGATTGTTGAGTGGGCACTGGAACTGTCAAGCTTTGGCCTCAAGTTTGAAAGTACTTCAACTATCCAGAGCAGAGCATTGTCAGAATTTATAGCAGAATGGACGCCAACACCAGATGAAGAGATTCCAGAAACGAGCATCCCCGTCAAGGAAGCAAGCAAAGAGTGGCTGATGTACTTTGATGGTGCCTTTTCGCTGCAAGGCGCCGGCGCTGGCGTGCTGCTTGTCGCACCCGCCAGAGAGCACCTCAAGTACGTAGTCCAGATGCACTTTCCCAAGGAGCAAGCAACAAACAATACTGCAGAGTATGAAGGCTTGCTTGCCAGTCTCAGGATCGCGGCAGACCTCGGGATCAAGAAGCTCATTGTCAGGGGTGACTCACAGCTTGTCGTCCGCCAAGTAAACAAGAGTTATCAGAGTCCATTGATGGAAGCTTACGTCGACGAAGTGAGAAAGCTAGAAGAGCACTTTGACGGCCTACAAATGGAACATGTTCCAAGAGCTCAGAACGCCATTGCCAATGGCCTGTCAAAGTGCGCCGCACTTAAGTTACCTGTGGAACCAGGGATCTTTGTGCTCAAGCTGACTCAACCGTCCGTAACGCCATCAGCTGGACAGAGCAAAAAGAGGAAGTTGATTTCTGGTGACTATCTGCCGGCAGAGCTCCCCAAAGCCGCCGCCAAGAAGGTCCCCAAGATCAACACCAAGAGCGCTGAGGAGCAGTCTGCTCCGGCAAGCCCTGGGGTTTGTTCCGTTGAAGCAGAAGCTCCCGACAAGTTTTGCTCCGGCAAGCTTGCCGGGGAACGTCACGCTCCGGCAGAGCCGCAGGTTCTCGCCGTAGAAGCGGATGTTCCCGCAGCAGTCCCCAAGATCAACACCAAGAGCGCTGAGGAGCAGTATGCTCCGGCAAACCCCAGGGTTTGTTCCGTTGAAGCAGAAGCTCCCGACAAGTTTTGCTCCGGCAAGCTTGCCGGGGAACGTCAAGCTCCGGCAGACCCGCAGGTTCTCGCTGTAGAAGCGGATGTTCCCGCAGCGGCAGATTTGCCTTTAGTCCTTGTTGTCGAGCCACAAGCTCCAGCATGGGCGCAGCAGATTGTCCGTTTCCTTCAGACAGGAGAACTTCCCGAGGAGCAAGAAGAAGCGGAAAGAGTAGCCCGGCAGTCAAGTATGTACCAGTTTGTCGACAAGACATTGTACAGAAGAAGACTCAACGGTGTGAAATTGAAGTGTATTCACCGGGAAGACGGACAAAAGCTGTTGGCAGAGATACATGGAGGCATATGTGGTCACCACATTGGCGCAAGAGCACTTGTCGGCAAAGCATTCCGGTAAGGTTTCTTTTGGCCGACAGCCCTCCAGGATGCAACTGCACAAGTAACCAAGTGTGAAGCGTGCCAGTTCCATTCCAAGCAGATACACCAACCAGCTCAAGCTCTCTAGACGATCCCTTTATCCTGGCCATTTTCGGTCTGGGGGCTCGACATCCTCGGCCCCTTTCCCCGAGCAATCGGGGGCTTTGAGTACTTGTACGTTGCAATCGACAAGTTCACAAAGTGGCCGGAAGTGTAACCAGTGAGGAAGGTGATAGCACAGTCAGCAGTCAAGTTCTTCAGGTCGATTGTTTGCCGCTTCGGGATCCCTAACAGGATAATCACCGACAACGGTACACAATTCACGAGCGGCACCTTCATGCAGTACGTCCAAGATCTTGGCGCCAAGGTCTGCTTCGCTTCTGTTGCTCATCCGAGAAGCAACGGTCAAGCGGAGAGGGCAAATGCTGAAGTGTTGCGCGGGCTCAAGACCAGAACTTTCGACAGGCTGCACAAGTGCGGAAGAAACTGGATCGAGGAGCTGTCGGTGGTTCTTTGGTCGATCAGGACGACGCCAAATCGAGCCACTGGCCAGACACCTTTCGCTCTAGTCTATGGAGCAGAGGCAGTTCTCCCCACGGAACTCGTATACGGGTCACCTCGAGTGCTCGCTTATGATGAGCTCGAGCAAGAGCAGTTGCGACAAGATGACGCGCTGCTCCTTGAGGAAGACCGTCTTCAGGCTGCTGTGCGAGCTGCTCGCTACCAGCAAGCTTTGCGCCGCTACCATAGACGCAAGGTTAATGCCAGAAGTCTCGAGGAAGGCGACCTTGTTCTTCGGCGTGTTCAGTCCGCCAAGAATTCCAACAAGTTGACGCCGAAGTGGGAAGGCCCTTACCGGGTGAAACGAGTCACTAGGCCTGGCACTGTCCGCCTTGAGACCGAGGATGGCATTCCGGTGAGCAATTCCTGGAACATTGAGCATCTTCGCAACTTTTACCCGTAAGGCGCGGTTGCCGGAACCTGTTTCGGCAACCACCTTTTGTACAAGTCTTGCCGCTGTTGCATGTAATCCTTTGTACAAAGCCGGGCGCAGACCCCGTGCATAAGTAAAGCTCATGTGCTCCGCACATTTTGTCAATTTCATGCTTTCTATTCTTTGCATGTGCTATCTGACACTTTGTGCAGCACCTACTCCACGGTAAGCAATAACGAGCCATAAGGCTCCATATCTTTATTTTCTCTTCTTTCTTTTCTCTCAAGGAAAAGAAGGTTCCCTCGCCCACAAGTTTGCCGGGGGGGAAAGGAGAAGATAATGCTATGGACCAGGCGTCATTCAAGAAAGTTTCGCCTTGCCGGGAAGCAAACAACAGAAAAGCTAAGTTGCCAAAGTTTGAGCAATCAGATTTTTTAAATTTTTAAGTTATCTCCCTTCAACGACCGCACTTTGTATGGAAAACCTATGCGCGGAGGAACCAACTCGTAGCTAGTTGCGCCCTTACTTTGTTTCGAGTCCGCTCAACAACTTAAGTGAGCTGCAACTAGTTGCGACAAGGTTTCTTGTCGGTAGCGGCACCGCCAGCAGGCTGCTGACGTCCCGCACTCAGCGCTCGCGGCTCGGGTGCCTACACCGGCAAGTTCCCTAAAAGCGTATGGCAAAAACATACAAAGGGAGGAATCAAGTAAAGGGAATAACATTGCAATCATTGCCCAGAATAGAGTTATGTTACAAAGATAGCTTGTCGCAGCTCTAATAGATTGTTTTCATAACATGAAAAACAGCGACAAGAAAAGAAGAAACGGGCGGCCTAATCTACGCGATCGCCTTCGATCCTCTTGATCCCGCTCACTTTGTCCACAATGGGTCCGACAAGGGCCTTGAGCGCCTCCAGATCAGCATCCGGCGGCAGGGTCCTGAGGACGTTGGTGAGGTTGAGGCCCGGATTGCGGAACGCCACCTTCACCAACACTTTCTGAAGAGCTCCCGCGTAGATCTTGCGCGACTCGTCGGCCAGCTGCTTCGGGATCCTCTCCCGGAGTCGCTGGAGGGCCGTCGCCACGCCCTTGAAGAACAAGACGAGCTTGGCGCTAGGTTGGAGGTTCTCGTCGGAGGGATACCCGAGATCTCCCATCCCCAGCTGCGCCAGCTCCCTGTCAATATCTGTGGCGGCAACCACAAGACTCTCCGTCCAATGCTCCACAGTCTCCCTGAAGGCGTTTTGGGTGGCGGCAACACTTTCTAGCAGCGCCTTGTCGGCTTTGATTTCCTCCTTCAAGGCCGCCTCCTGCTTCTTGGCGCCGTCCAGCGTCTTGGTCAAAGCGGATAGCTTCAACATAAGATCTTCATTATAGTTCTTGGCGGCGCTGAGCTCCTTGCCCTTCTCGGAGAGATCCGCCTCCAGCCGCGCCACCTTCGTCTTCAACTCCTCCTTGGCGGCCTCGGCGGCGGCGGCGGCGTCCTCTGCTTGTTTGAGGGCTCCGCCAAATTTTTCCTCGCGCGCGGCAAGCTCCTCCTCGTGGGCGTCGAGATTGACCTTCCGCTGCGCCAGCTCGCCCTCCTCCGTGGCTAGCTTCACAGCGGCAAGTCGCTGCCGCTCTTCGACTTCAGCCTTCTTGAGGAGGAAGGCCTTCTGCGCTTCGGCAAGCTGCTCCCGCTCCTCTGCCAGGGACCGGAGGGCTTCCCGGTGGAAATCCCCGAGCTCTTCCGCGCGCTTTTCGATGTCTGCTCCCGCCTTCGCGACAAGCGCCTCGCGGGATTCCAGCTTGGCTTGCCGCGCGCGGTAGAGCGACAGCAACTTGCGCAGCAGCCGCTCTTCCTCGGGCTCGTTGCTACTGCTGCTCGGCGCGTCGACCAGCGTCAGTCCCGCGGAGGCGAGCACCTCCCCGTCAAAGATCTCCCCCTCGACCGGCGCCCTGGAGCTTGACGCCCAGGGGAGGTTGATGAAGACGTCATCGCCGGCCTTCAAGTAGACGCCCGGCTGGGGCTCCTCGGAGCTTGGCGCTGCGGCTTCGGCGGAAGGGTCGGCGGTCGGCGTAGCGCCTGGCGCTCCTGCGGCCTCTGGGCCGTCAGTACGATCGCCAGACCCCTCGCCAGTTGCTGTGGCGGCAGCCTTGGCGGCCTCGGCGCCACCGGGATCGCCAGCACCGGCTACTTCTTCGGCGGTGACCTCGGTCTCCATCTGCTCCGCAGCAGATGGGTCTGACGGCCGGCAAGGGGAGAAGAGTCAAGCAAAGTCAAGCAAAAACCCAAGAAGATCAAGAGAAGAAGGACCCAAGGGAAGTTTTGCAGCAAAAGGATTACCTGTGCCAGTTTCTGCAGTCGGGTTCTCCGCCGTCGGAGGGCCGCTGGCGCTGTTCCTTGCCGGAGAACTCTCCCTTGCCAGAGACTTCTCCCTTACCGGAAAGCCCTCCCTTGTCGAAGAATTCTCCCTTGGCTCCCGGTGGGGCTGCTCGGCTCCTACACAAATCAACAAGCAGATATCAGCAAAGACAAGTACCCATGCGCGCCTCGCAGCGGAAAGTAAATCATACACTTACGCTGGGGGCTGCTCTGGAGAAAAGTCGCCGGTTCCGGCAAGGTTGTCTCGGGCGCGCCACCTACTGTCGCAGTGGGCTCGTCCTCGATGACGATCACCGGGACCTTAGCTCTCTTTGCCGCTCTCTGGACCAGAGTCCTAAAGAGGAACAAGTTCAGAAAGAAAAGCCAATGAGATACAAGAAAAACAGCAAGGATTGAAGAACTACAAGTACAGCAAGAGAAGCTTACTCTTCTTCTTCTTCCTCGTCGGAGCTGAACGCGGAGAAGTCGAAGTCTGGCGCGCGCCCGGCGCAAGGAGGCGGAGGGGTAGCTTCCCTTGACCGCTTGGCGGGAGCAGTGGCGGTGGTCTGAGGCAACCCCGCTCCGGCTGCCGGCGCGGCGTGAGCAGCGGCAGGAACTGAAGCGGTGGTCCGGCTAGACTCCGCTCCAGTTGCCGTCGCAGCATGAGGCGCTCCCGCGGCAACGGTGTTTGCCGCGGTGGAGCGTGTCACGCGGCGTGGCGACTGTTGACCCGCTTGCCGCTCCGCCACGTCACCGACCTTGCGGAGACGCCTTCTTGGTGGGGATGGAGGCTCTGCTTGCGGCGAGCTGCCCGAAGATGAGGAGGAAGAGGAGTTGATTTCCAGCGAGCCGCTCATGTCCTTGGCGGCCTTGCTCGGCTCGGTGTCACGCCCGGAAAGCTCTTTCTTGCCGGCAGGCTCCCCTCGCTCGGCGCGGCTTGCCGCTTCTGCTGCATCTGCCTCCTCCACAGTGAATCCAAACTCGCCCGCGGCTGCGGCAGCCGCCGCCTCTTCCAGCCTAGTGGCGATGAGCGCCATCTCCGCCTCCGTGGTGTCGCGGGTGAGGCTGTCCTTCTCGTCGGAGCGGATCGGCACTTCCACCAAGTCATCGAAGAACTGCTGCACGACGTCGTCCGCAGGCTCCTGCCAAGTTGGCACAATTCCATGCGAGTCGCACTCCGGCATCATTGCGTGGATGCGGTCAAGCGAGGAATTGTTGCACAGCGGAACGACGCCCCCCGGCAACCTGAAAACTTCGGGATGTTGGGGGTCATACTTGAAGAGCTCCTGGAGCATCGCGTTGAGCTCCAAAACTGTGAAGTTGAAGTTGAGGCCCGGCCGCAGCCTCATGATGTCTGCCGCGTTCTTGAACTCCCAAGTGGGCCTCCCCCATTCCTGCAGGGGGGCGATGCGGCGGCGAAGAAAGTCTGCGCCAACAGCGCCTACAGTAAGCCCGGCAAGCCTGAGACGCAGGATCCTGGTGACAGCAATCTTCAGCCTGTCGTCTTCCGAGGCCACGTCACTCCAATCGCTGCCGCGTGCTACTGGGGTTTTGCGCCGGGTGGTGAATGGCTGCGGGTTCTCCTCGTCAATCCAGCACCAATTTGCTCTCCACTCCTCCCACTTGCCGCGGAATTCTCCCTCCAGATACGTTTCCTTCTTGCCAGTCCTTGAGATCCAGGCGATTCCGCCAGATAGAGGCTCTCCTCTCTCTACTCGGGGTATGAAGAAATGGCGAAAGAGGGCTACGCTGGGATGGACTCCGACAAAGTTTTCGCAGAGATGTGCGAAAACTGCCATGGTCCGAACGGCATTGGGGGTGAAGTCAAGGAGGTGGAATCCGTAGGTATTCATGATGTCGCAGAAGAATTCAGAGAAAGGCGGGCAGAGCCCTCAGTAGAAGAACAAAGCGAAGAAGGGGTATCCGTTTGGGGCCTTCTTCCAAGCGGCGGCGGGGAGTACCTTCGTGCGCGGATGCGCTCGCGTCTCCGCCGACCAGAAAAGGTAGTAGTTCTCCCTCAGCTCCTTCGCGCCAAGCTTGGGGGGGAAGACGGCCCGCTCCTTCCGCAGCGCCGCGAGCCGCTGCGCCTCGGTCGACTTCACGACCTTCCCCTTGTCGGCTTTTGGAGCCATGGCGGAAGCAGTGGAGGAGGTTGACGGCGTTGGTGGTGCTGGTGGCAATGGGGGGCGGAGCGCTACTCTCTCTCTCTCAGCTTTGGGAAGGCGAGGGAGCGGCGGAGATTTTTGAGATTGGAACAGCAACGGGCGAGTGGGCGAACTGCCCCTGTTCCCCCTGCTTATAAAGAGGGAGGGGGCGGACGTTCCGCATTTCCGAATAAAGAAACCACCCACGATCTCTCCCACGACGCCGCATTCAACGCGTGCCGTTCGGGGAGGGCGCGGTGGATACGGAGTGAGATACGGCGTAACCTAGGCCGCGCGTGCCCGTGCCCTGTTTTGGGCCTGGCCCAACAGCGCTCGGCACCATGTATGGCCCAGGCCCGGGGGCTCCTGTCGGTGTACTAGAGTAGGGGTACCCTAGTATCCCGAACTTGTGCACGGGCAGTCGCAGCATCCCGCGGCAAGGCTTGCCGGGTGACCGCCAAGGTCCTCCGTGGTTCCTTTGGAGCCATTCAAGAACAAAGTGTCCAAGCCAAGAAGACAAGACCCCGGCAAGAGGAGCTTGCCAGGAAGGCTAACAAAAGCATCCCAAGACCCCGGCAAGAGGAGCTTGCCGGGAAGGCCACCCAAGGCATTTCAAGGAACTTGCCGCGGCGCACCACGCGTCCCGACAAGGCCCGGTGAGCGACAAGCTCCCGGACGCGACAGGACAACGACAGCGGCAAGGCGCTTGCCGCGGCAAGCCACCTCTCTAGGCCCGCGCTCTAGCACATCCACCAACGTGTCGCTCTGGGGCCCTTCCAGGCGTACGTGGCGGGAGGCTGTGCAGCCAGCGGCGTGCGGTGGCAAGCGGCGCTGACAAGATCGCCATCGTGGCAAACGGTGGCGTCCCTGGTGGTCCCTTTTTACACTGTTTAGGCGACACAGACGGGCATTTATTGCCCTTGTCCCCTACCGTCAGGGTTAGGTATGATACATTGTAGCAGGTAGCTGTGCCTACCGCAGCACCTTTCCATTTTTACCCTTTGCCTCTGTTGCCACCTGTCGGTGACCCCTTGAGCATATAAAAGGAGGCCCGTGCGCAACGTAGAGGGGGGTTAGCTAGCTCAGATACACTCACGCTCGGTCTCGTTAGCTGCTGAAGTGTACTGTAGCACTCCGCGCTCCCGAGCAAGAAATCAATACAAACCACAAAGCAGGAGTAGGGTTTTACGCACCCGTGCGGCCCGAACCTGGGTAAATCGCTCGCGTGTATCGCCTCGATTTGCTCTTTGCACGATCTCCGCCCCCGCCGAACCGAAAGGGACTCGGTCCGCCGGTCCCATAGGTTCCCGTGGATCAGTACCCCGGCACTGATGTGCTCAAAACAAATCCTTATGCTAAATATATGAAGGATATCATTACTAATAAAAGAAAGATGCCGGAAGCTGAGATTTCCACCATGCTTGCTAATTATACTTTTAAGGGTGGAATAGCAAAGAAACTTGGAGATCCCGGAGTACCTACTATACCTTGCTCCATTAAAAGAAATTATATTAAAACTGCTTTATGTGATCTTGGAGCCAGTGTTAGTGTTATGCCTCTCTCTTTATATCGTAGACTTGACTTGAATAAGATGACACCTACCGAAATATCTTTGCAAATGGCTGATAAATCAACTTCTATACATGTCGGTATTTGTGAGGATGTGCATGTTGTGGTTGCAAACGTTACTATTTTAACGGACTTTGTTATACTTGATATTCCCGAGGATGATGGTATGTCTATTATTCTTGGAAGACCTTTTCTTAATACTACAGGGGCTGTTATTGATTGCAACAAAGGCAATGTCCCTTTTCATGTTAAGGGTAATGAGCATACAGTACACTTTCCGAGGAAACAAGCTCAAGTTCATAGTATCAATTCCATTGGAAAAATTCCATCGATTATAATTGGAGGTTTTGAATTTCCTCTTCCTACTGTCAAAAAGAAATATGATATACTTATTATAGGGGATGTTCATATCCCCGTTGAGGTAACTTAGTGTTATTCGAAATTTCTTCGGTTTCATGATTATCGGAATGAGTTTGTTAACAAGACTTGATCAACCTTGTTAGTGGATTCTTTTTGATGAGCATGAGATGGATGAAACTAGAAGCACAAACTTCTATACCCTCTCTATACTTTCTGTTAATTAGTAGAAATAAAGTAAAAATAGTATTTTTGTGTCTGTTTCCTGACTTATCCGTGCAATATAAAAATATCCTGAAAATAAATGTCCTCAAAATGACATGCCAATTTAATATGATTTTTTCGGGAATATTTGAGGATTTACTGTGCAAAAATTACCGCGGGAGGAGCTGCCACCTGGCCACGAGGGTGGTGGGCGCCCTCCCCCCCCCCACTCTAGGGCGCGCCCCCTGCCTCATGGGCCCACAGTGGCCTCCTCCACTTATCCCAGCACCCATCTTCTTCCTCTGTCTCACACAAACCCGAAAAACCAACTCAAGCACGAGTTCCAGCCACTTTTGTTGTGATTTTCTATCTCCTTGCTCAAAGCACCTCTCGCAAAACTGCTTGGGGAGATTGTTCCTTGGTATGTGACTCCTCCATTGGTCCAGTTAGTTTTTGTTCTAGTGCTTTATTCTTTGCAAATTTGTGATGTATAGGTGACCATGTTCTTGAGCTTGCATGTCAAATTTATATGGTCAAAGGTAGTTCTGATGCATGATATAGGCTCTAGGCACTTGTAGGAGTAGTTGCTATCAGTTTTATTGAAGTTGGTTCACTTTTGTTTGAAGTTACTAAAAATTTCAGAATTTTTCAGAGAAAAACAATATGCTTAGGAAGATGTTCCAAGGTAGTTCCTCTAAGAAGCAAGGACCCAGGATTGCTATGCGCGATGCTCACGAGGATCAACCAAGAGACGCTCCAGTACGGCCTTGCGAATGGCCGTCAAAAAATTTTATGGACCGTGCGGGAATTAAAGAAGAATTCAAAGCATATTTGCGCAATGCCGGTCTTGAGGATTTTTAGGCTAACAAATGCCCCCAGTATAGTGATCTCACAAGTTCATTTGTGAGGAGACAAAAAGAAGATATGTTATTACCAGAGAGGAGGCAGAAGAGTACGAAAGGAGAGCGGAGGCAGCTCGACTCCACGTTGCAGCTCAGCAGGCGATAACCGCTGCACATCAGTATGATCCCAACTATTCTTCGTCGCAGTACGACCCCAGCTACACCTACGGGTACCCGCCAGGCTATCCCTGGAAATAGACCAACTTAGGCCAAAAGCCTAAGCTTGGGGGAGTACGTATTTCTCACCGACATTACATTTATGCTCACACACACTCATTGCTAGATGTCGGTGCTCATACTCTTTCACTGAAATATCCATGCTAGTTTATTTTCTTTTTCCTGCTTTCTTCTTGTGTGTTTGTTAAACCTTAAGAAAAACCAACAAATCAGTAGTAGTTTATTTTTCTGCTGTAGTAGTAATAATTAAAAAGAAAACCCAAAAATATTTCCCGTTCTTATTTTGCTTGTTGGGAGCTTTCCCGTGTAAATAGTTTTATTTCTTTTCTTTTCTTTGGGGGTCAGTAGGAGAAGACCATGATTAAATTGTTGAAGTGGCTCTTATATGCATTATTGTTGATTTAACCAGGAGCTCATATTGCCTTGTCTTCTCATGTTTATTTAATGCTCGCAGATTCCAGCTTAGTCCAATGCACGTACACTCTTATTATTATTCACACCGTTCGGTCGTGCAAGTGAAAGGCAATTATGATGATATATGATGGACTGATTGAGATGAGAAAAGCTGGTATGAACTCGACCTCTTTTGTTTTTGTAAATATGATGAGCCCCTCGTTCTCGATTCAGCTTATTATGAATAAACATGTTTGCAATGACAATTAGAGATCGTAGTTGCTTGTGCCATGCTTGATTAGCTATGAGTTATAATGATTTACCTTGTGTGCCAACGTGCTATTGAGATGGTTATGATGTGGTATGATGGGGTGGTATCCTCCTTTGAATGATTTAAGTGACTTGACTTGGCACATGTTCACGCATGTAGTTGAAACAAATCAACATAGCCTTCACGATATTTATGTTCATGGTGGATTATATCCTACTCATGCTTGCATCCAATGTTTATTAATTTTAATGCATGTACATGGCTGTTGTCGCTCTCTAGTTGGTCGCTTCCCAGTCTTTTGCTAGCCTTCACTTGTACTAAGCGGGAATACTGCTTGTGCATCCAATCCCTTAAACCCCAAAGTTATTCCAGATGAGTCCATTATACCTTCCTATATGTGGTATCTACCTGCCGTTCCAAGTAAATTTGTATGTGCCAAACTCTAAACCTTCAAATAAACATTCAGCTTTGTATGCTCGAATAGCTCATGTATCAACCAAGCCTGTCCTTATCTTCTGTGTTAGGCGGGTTATTCTCAAGAGGAGTGGACTCCGCTCCTCACTCACGAGAAAATGGCTGGTCATCGGGATGCCCAGTCCCATGCTTTATGCAAACTAAATCAAAACTAATTGCAAAACACAACTCCCCTTGGGACCTGATGTATGTTGGAGGCACTCGTTGTTTCAAGCAAGCCATGGATTGATGTTTGTTGGTGGAGGGGGAGTATAAACTTTACCATTCTGTTTGGGAACCACCTATAATGTGTGTAGCATGGAAGATAGCGCCATCTCTTGGTTGTTATGTTGACAATGAAAGTATACCGCTCAAAATACAATTTATCTCTATTGCAAAAGCAAGCTCTGGCACCTCTACAAATCTCTGCTTCCCTCTGCGAAGGGCCTATCCATTTACTTTTATGTTGAGTCATCACCCTCTTATTAAAAAGCACTAGCTGGAGAGCACAGCTGTCATTTGCATTCATCACTATTAATCTATGTTGGGTATGACTATGATTGGATCTCTTTTACCATGAATTACAATGTCTAGTCAGTCCTTGATCTTTAATGGTGCTCTGCATTTATGTTTTGCGGTCTCAGAAAGGGCTAGCGAGATACCATCTTGTTATATCGTATTATGATTGTTTTGAGAAAGTGTTGTCATCCGAGATTTATTATTATGACTTGCTAGTTGATTATGCTATTGATATGAGTAATTATGAGACCTGAGAATTATTGCAAATGTGGTTAGTTATGATCTATGCTGAAAAATTGAATGCTGGCTTGACATACTTACAACAACAAGAGCAAACAGAGTTTGTAAAAGTTTTTCTTTCTTTCTATCAGTTTGTCAACTGAATTGCTTGAGGACAAGCAAGGGTTTAAGCTTGGGGGAGTTGATACGTCTCCGTCGTATCTACTTTTCCAAACACTTTTGCCCTTGTTTTGGAATCTAACTTGTATGATTTGAATGGAACTAACCCGGACTGATGCTGTTTTCAGCAGAATTGCCATGATGTTGTTTTATGTGTAGAAAACAAATATTCTCGGAATGACCTGAAACTCCATGGAACATCTTAGAGAAAATAAAAAAATCCTCGCCAAAGATGAAGAGCATGGGGCCCACACCCTGTCCACGAGGGTGGGGGGCGCCCCCCTCTAGGGCGCGCCCCCCTACCTCGTGGGCCCCCTGGATGCCCTCCGACGCCAACTCCAACTCTATATATTTTCTTTCGAGGAGAAAAAAGCAGAGAGAAGAAATCATCGCGTTTTACGATATGGAGCCGCCGCCAAGCCCTAAAACCTCTTGGGAGGGCTGATCTGGAGTCCGTTCGGGGCTCCGGAGAGGGGGATTCATCGCCGTCGTCATCATCAACCATCCTCCATCACCAATTTCATGATGCTCACCGCCATGCGTGAGTAATTCCATCGTAGGCTTGCTGGACGGTGATGGGTTGGATGAGATTTATCATGTAATCGAGTTAGTTTTGTTAGGGTTTGATCCCTAGTATCCATTATGTTCTGAGATTGATGTTGCCATGACTTTGCTATGCTTAATGCTTGTCACTAGGGCCCGAGTGCCATGATTTCAGATCTGAACCTATTATGTTTTCATGAATATATGTGAGTTCTTGATCCTATCTTGCAAGTCTATAGTCACCTACTATGTGTTATGATCCGGCAACCCCTAAGTGACAATAATCAGGACCACTGCCGGTGATGACCATAGTTTGAGGAGTTCATGTATTCACTATGTGCTAATGCTTTGTTCCGGTTCTCTATTAAAAGGAGGCCTTAATATCCCTTAGTTTCCAATAGGACCCCGCTGCCACGGGAGGGTAGGACAAAAGATGTCATACAAGTTCTTTTCCATAAGCATGTATGACTATATACGGAATACATGCCTACATTACATTGATGAATTGGAGCTAGTTCTGTGTCACCCTATGTTATGACTGTTACATGATGAACCGCATCTGGCATAATTATACATCACTGATCCGGTGCCTACGAGTTTTCCATATACTGGTTTACGCTTATTTACTTTCCCGCTGCTACTGTTACAATCACTACAAAATACCAAAAACATTACTTTTGCTGTCTTTACTTTTGTTGCCGCTACCACCCTTATCATATTACTTTGCTACTAAACACTTTGCTGCAGATACTAAGTTTCCAGGTGTGGTTGAATTGATAACTCAGCTGATAATACTTGAGAATATTCTTTGGCTCCCCTTGTGTCGAATCAATAAATTTGGGTTGAATACTCTACCCTCGAAAGTTGTTGTGATCCCCTATACTTGTGGGTTATCAGTGCATTACATAAACCAAAAAGGCATACGTCTATAAGCAAAAGTACCGAAAGGGCAAGTAAAAGTAGTCTTTGATTGATCATTGGCTGACATAGGTATTTGAGAGAAACCAGAATAACCATCTAGAAAGCAAAAATGTGTGTATTTGGATAATCTTTCTAGCATTTGATCGATAAAAGGTAAGGGGTAATGATCTTTTTTTAGTATCTTTATTTAATTTGCGGAAATCAATTACCATCCTATAACCTGTAATAATTCTTTGCGGGATTAACTCATCTTTATCATTAGGAATGACAGTAATACCTCCCTTCTTAGGGACGCAATGGACATGACTTACCCACTGACTATCAGCAACGGGATAAATTATACCTGCCTCAAGAAGCTTTAGTGTTTCCTTCCTTACCACTTCCTTCATCTTAGGATTTAGCCGTCGTTGATGATCACGAACTGGTTTGGCATCTTCCTCCAAATTTATTTTGTGTTGACACAGGGTGGGACTAACGCCCTTAAGATCATCAAGAGTATATCCAATAGCAGCACCGTGCTTCTTCAGAGTTTTCAATAATCTTTCTTCTTCATGCTCTGAAAGGTTAGCACTAATAATTACAGGATATATCTTTTTCTCATCAATATAATCATATTTAAGAGTATCAGGTAACGGTTTAAGCTCAAATACGGGATCACCCTTGGGTGGAGGAGGATCCCCTAGGATTTCAACAGGCAAATTGTGTTTCAGGATGGGTTCTTGTTTAAAGAATACTTCATCTATTTCCCTTCTTTCATTCATAAACATATCATTTTCATGGTCTAGCAAATATTGTTCTAAAGGATCACTAGGAGGCAGGGTAATAGAAGCAAGACCAATAATTTCATCTTTGCTAGGCAATTCCTCTTCACGGTGTTGTCTATGAAGTTTAGAGAAATTAAATTCATGAGACATATCATCTAAACTAATTGTAACAACATCCTTTTTGCAATCTATCTTAGCATTAACTGTGTTCAAGAAGGGTCTACCAAATATAATGGGACAAAAGAAACTTGTGGGGAACCAAGAACAAGAAAATCAGTAGGATATTTAGTTTTCCCACACAAGACTTCAACATCTATAACAATTCCCATTGGTGAAATAGTATCTCTATTGGCAAGTTTAATTGTGACATCAATATTTTCTATCTCAGCAGGTGCAATATCATGCATAATTTCTTTGTATAAGTCGTAAGGTATTGCACTAGCACTAGCAACCATATCACATAATCCATGATAACACTGATCTCCTATTTTAACAGAAATAACAGGCATGCCTACCACAGGTCTGTTTTTATCTTTAGCACAAGGTTTAGCAATTCTAGCAGTCTCGTCAAGGAAATGAATAACATGCCCATCAATATTATCAGACAAGAGATCTTTAACAATAGCAATATTAGGTTCAACTTTAATTTTCTCAGGAGGTGTATAAGTTCTAATATTTCTTTTACGAACCACAGTTGAAGCTTTAGCATGATCTTTTATCCTAACAGGGAAAGGTGGTTTCTCAACATAAGAGGTAGGAACAATAGGATCATTATAAGTGACAGTCTTTTCTTCAACTTTAATAGGTGCAGCTACTTTTACTTCTATGGGAGGATGATATTTAAACCACTTCTCCCTAGGGAGATTAACATGAGTAGCAAAAGATTCATAGAAAGCAGCTACTATCTCAGAGTCAAGTCCATATTTAGTGCTAAATTTACGGAAAACATCGGTATCCATAAAAGATTTAACAGAATCAAACTTAGGTTTCATACCTGACTCCTTACCCTTGTCGAGGTCCCAATCTTCAGAGTTGCATTTAATTCTTTCCAATATATCCCATTTTAATTCAATAGTCTTTGTCATAAAAGAGCCAGCACAAGAAGTATCGAGCATGGTGCAATTGTTATCAGAAAGCCGAGCATATAAATTTTGAATAATCATTTCTCTTGAGAGCTCATGATTGGGGCATGAATATAACATTGATTTAAGCCTCCCCAAGCTTGAGCGATGCTTTCTCCTCCGCGAGGCCAAAAATTATATATATAATTGCGATCACGATGAACAAGATGCATAGGATAAACTTCTGATGAAATTGCAATTTCAATAGTTTGTACTTCCATGACCCTGTATCATCACATAGCCTATACCATGTCGATGCATCTCCCTTCAAAGATAAAGGGAAGACCTTATTCTTAATAACATATCCGGGCACACCTGCAAGCTTAAATAATCCACAAACTTCATCCACATATATCAGGTGCTCATCAGGATGCTTTGTTCCATCTCCTACAAAAGGATTAGCTAGCAGTTTTTCTAACATACCCGAAGGAATTTCGAAGCAGACATTTTCATTTTCAATAGGTTCAATAGGTTGATGAGCAACTCTTTGCTCTACTGGTCGGGGTGAAGATACCCCGAACAAGCCCCTCAGAGGATTACTTTCCATAATAACAAGTGACAGTAAATTTCAGCACACTATATAAATTTTTCCTTACCAAATTCCACCTACCAATGGCGCTTCACTCCCCGGCAACGGCGCCAGAAAAGATTCTTGATAACCCACAAGTATAGGGGATCTATCATAGTCCTTTTGATAAGTAAGAGTGTCAAACCCAACGAGGAGCAGAAGGAAATGATAAGCGGTTTTCAGCAAGGTATTCTCTACAAGCACTGAAATAATAGGTAACAGATAGTTTTGTGATAAGATAAATGGTAACGAGCAACAAGTAACAAAAGTAAATAAAGTGCAGCGAGGTGGCCCAATCCTTTTTGTAGCAAAGGACAAGCCTGGACAAACTCTTATATGATTTAAAGCGCTCCCGAGGACACATGGGAATATCGTCAAGCTAGGTTTCATCACGATCATATGATTCGCGTCCGGTACATTGATAATTTGGTATGTGGGTGGACCGGTGCTTGGGTGCTTCCCTTACTTGGACAAGCATCCCACTTATAATTAACCTCTATTGCAAGCATCCGCAACTACAACAAAAGTATTAAGGTAAACCTAACCATAGCATGAAACATATGGATCCAAATCAGCCCTTTACGAAACAACGCATAAACTAGGGTTTAAGCTTCTGTCACTCTAGCAACCCATCATCTACTTATTACTTCCCAATGCCTTCCTATAGGCCCAAATAATGGCGAAGTGTCATGCAGTCGATGTTCACATAACACCACTAGAGGAGAGACAACATACATTTCATCAAAATATCGAACGAATACCAAATTCACATGACTACTAATAGCAAGACTTCTCTCATGTCCTCAGGAACAAATGTAACTACTCACAAAGCTTATTCATGTTCATAATCAGAGGGGTATTAATATGCATATAGGATCTGAACATATGATCTTCCACCAATTAAACCAACTAGCATCAACTACAAAGAGTAATTAACACTACTAGCAACCCACACGTACCAATCCCAGACTTGGAGACAAGAATTGGATACAAGAGATGAAATAGGGTTTTGAGAGGAGATGGTGCTGGTGAAGATGTTGATGGAGATTTCCCTCTCCCGATGAGAGGAGCGTTGGTGATGACGATGGCGATGATTTCCCCCTCCCGGAGGGAAGTTTCCCCGGCAGAACAGCTCCGCTAGAGCCCTAAATTGGTTTTGCCAAGGTTCCGCCTCGTGGCGGCGGAGTCTCATCCGGAAAGATGGCTTATGATTTTTTTTCTCATCGAAAGACTCCATATAGCAGAAGATGACCATCGGAGGGTCACCAGGGGGCCCACGAGGTAGGGGGCGCGCCCCCCACCCTCGTGGGCAGGGTGTGGCCCCCCTGGTGAACTTCTTGCGCTCAGTATTTTTTATATATTCTGAAAACTTCTTCCGTGAAGTTTTAGGACTTTTGGAGCTGTGCAGAATAGGTCTCTAATATTTGCTCCTTTTCCAGCCCAGAATCCCAGCTGCCGGTATTCTCCCTCTTTATGTAAACCTTGTAAAATAAGAGAGAATAGGCATAAGTATTGTGACATAATGTGTAATAACAGCCCATAATGCAATAAATATCGATATAAAAGCATGATGCAAGATGGACGTATCATGGGCAACAGCAAAAATAGGGCAAAACAGAGCAAACACAAAAAAGAATACAAATGCTACATGCAACCAATGGGATCCTCTCAATGCCGTCGTCGGGGTCCTTCCGCCTCATCCAGGATCTCTTCTGCCCTGCACCGTTGTTGTGAACTCATCAATACAGGCAGCCTCCTCCATGCTTGTAGCAACCAGACCTCAAACGGTCCAATCTCTATGCTCCGGTGTCATCTCTGGATCAGTAATGCTGACACCACACAGTACTTGAAGGATTTAACAGAGTAGCAATCACACACTTAGTACATCGAGTGTCTCAATAGAGATCTTATTACAATAAATGTGGCTTAAGGCCATCTAATAATGATAACAGCGGAAGGCTTGGAAGATGAGTGAGTCCATCAACTCCAACGGCATCACTGAGTATAGAACCACGACCTAAAACTCCTTAATCATCATCTGAAAAGTCTGCAACATTAACGTTGCAGCCCGAAAACGGGTCAGCACATGAATATGCTGGCAATGTAACACATAAAGAGTAATGGAATGAACCAGCTATACTATATGCATATTTGGCTGGTGGAAAGCTCTATGGTTACAGTTTTGCGTAAAGCCAATTTTTCCCTACTGCAAAGGAATAAATTTATTTAACTATTATGGTGGTTGTTAAACATTGAGAATGGTTGACAGCATCCTCAATCCCAATTAAGTAACATCATTAAACAAACCCGTCAAATTAAATTTTATAGTAACATGTTGAGATTCACATGATAATCCAGGCACTAGATACTCAAGATGTCCATAACCGGGGACACGGCTAACCATGATTAGTTTATACACTCTGCAGAGGTTTGTGCACTTTTCCCCACAAGACTCAATCGCCTCCGTTTGGTTTCTCGCACTTCACGGTGTTTGAGAAACGGATGACCGAGACATAGTCTTTCAGAAGCGCTAGCACCTTACGATGGGTAGACCGTACCACCTACATCCCCTACATCTGCTAGTCTACCACTGTAAGAGTTCGCACGACTTAGTCAACTATGCTAGAGCCCATAATAGCTTGTGGCTGCACACGGAAGTTTCTAGCATGAAAAATCTCATGATCCCTTTGAGCCTGGGTGGCGGTCCAAAAGAAAACAGGCAATCCTGGAATACCCAGGTACCTCAATCCACCCAGATGTGTATTTAAGTTGCCACCTTAGATAAACCATTGATTTAAAAATCTCACATCTGTCATGGATATCACTCACCCAATCCACGTCTACTAGCATAGCATAGCAATAATAAGCAAACGTAGAAGTAACTCCCAAAGGTTTGATAATAAACAGGTAATAGGTACTACCTCAACTACTTCCCAAACCCACAATTTAATTAGATCCTAATCATGCAACGTGTAGGGATTGGTCTAATGCAATAAAACTGGGTAGTAGAAGCTATGATCGAAGTGTTACTTGCCTTGCTGATGATCCGGGAAACCTAGTGATTCGAAGTAACAAGCGGCGCACTCCGGGTACTCTATCGCAAACAAACAAGCATACAATAAGTACTCAACTAATGCACAGGTAAAACTCGAATAAGAGATCTAACCAGAAAGTTCATCTTAAGAACTCCGGTTAGCAAAAAGAATCAAATCGAACGAAGCAACGAAAGACAAACGGCAAAAAAAACAGGCTTCGTTTACTATTCTGGATCTAAGGCAATTTTTACAAAAGCAAAAACTTGTTTGAATTGCCTGATTCCGATAAACGAGCGAAAAGTTATACTAAATCGAAAATCGGATCAGAAATCGCGATCAGAAAAATCGCGGATTTAATCCGAGAAAAAGAAAAACGACGAACAGTTTAACGAACGAACGTTCATTAACTGGATCTAAACGATGAACACGTTCGTTAAAACGAACGAAGGAGTGAACGCTCGCTAAAAAGAATAAACCGAAAAAACCGTTCTAAAAAAACGGATCTAAAAAAAATAAACCGCAGCTTTTAAAAAAACCGCCGGCGACGGCGGCTACCTTGGGCGACGTGTCCGGCGAGCGGGCGGGGCGGCTCCGGCGAGTGGGCGGGGCAGCGGCGGCGAGGCGGTGGGGCGGCGGGGCGGCGGCGGCGCGGCGAGGCGGCGGCGCGGCGCGGGCGGCAGCGGCGTGGCGGCGGCGGCGCTGCGGCGGCGGCGCGGATCGGCGCTAGGGTTTCGGCCCGGGTGGGCTGGCTCGGGCCCCGGGCGGCGGCTTATAAGGCTGCCCCGTGCGGAGTCCCGCTCGGGTACGGCCCGGATTCGGTTCGCGTTTTTTTAAATAATAACGCGCAGAAAAACAAATAAAAGAAATACTAAACGGACTCCAAAAATCCCGAAATAAATTTTACCTGGCTTCTAAAATCAAGCCGCATAGGATGAACATTTATTTGGGGCCTAAATGCAATTTTGAAAAACGCGCATTTTTCCTAAATTCAATTAAAATAGCAAATAAAACCAAATAAAATCTTATTTGATTTTTTATTAAATCGTCAATATTTCTTTATTTTGGGAAAGTCATTTTATTCCCTCTCTCATATTGTTGTAATAGAAATTATTGAAGATAAAATAAAATCAAATGATCCTATTTTCAAAATTTGAGACACCTCAAATATGAAAATAACGAAATCCCCAACTCTCTCCGAGGGTCCTTGAGTTGCGAAAAATTTCTAGGATCAACCAAAATGCAATAAATATGATATGCAATGATGATCTAGTGTATAACATTCCAAATTGAAAATTTGGGATGTTACAAACCTACCCCCCTTAAGATGAATCTTGCCCTCGAGATTCGGGTTGGCTAGAAAATAGGTGAGGGTGGTCCTTCAGCAAATCTTCCTCTCGTTCCCAGGTGGCTTCATCCTCCGTGTAGTGGCTCCACTGAACCTTGCAAAACTTGATAACCTTGCTGCGGGTGACTCGACTGGCATACTCTAGAATCTTAACTGGTTTCTCCTCATAGGTCAAATCACTGTCCAACTGAATTGCTTCCAGTGGTACCGTATCTCTCAGCGGTATGTCAGCCATCTCCGCGTGGCACTTCTTCAACTGGGATACATGAAACACGTCGTGAACTCCTGACAGTCCTTCGAGTAATTCCAACTTGTAGGCTACTTCTCCCATACGTTCCAAAACTCTGTATGGGCCTACAAAACGTGGCGCTAGTTTTCCCTTAACTCCAAAGCGCTTAACTCCTCGAAGTGGTGATACTCGAAGATAGACTCGGTCTCCGACTTCGTAACCTGTCTCCTTGCATTTCGAATCTGCATAACTCTTCTGCCTGGATTGAGCTACCTTTAGCCTGTCGCGAATTAATTTCACTTTCTGTTTAGATTCCTTTATCAGATCCGGTCCAAACAACTGGCGATCTCCAACTTCATCCCAGGACAATGGGGTCCTGCACCTCCTTCTGTACAGGGCTTCGAAAGGGGTCATCTTCAAACTGGATTGATAGCTATTGTTGTAAGAGAACTCTGCATATGGCAAATTCTCATCCCAACTAGATCCGTAATCTAGCGCACAAGCTCTTAGCATATCCTCCAAGATCTGGTTGACTCTCTCAGTCTGCCCATCTGTCTGCGGGTGGAAAGCTGTGCTAAACTCTAGTCTGGCTCCCAAAGTCTCATGCAACTGATTCCAGAAGTTTGAAGTAAACTGGGTTCCTCTATCCGATACAATGCTCCTTGGAACTCCATGCAGACATACGATCCTGGTCATGTATATCTTTGCCAACTTTGCACTGGTATAGGTAGTCTTCACTGGAATGAAATGAGCTACCTTTGTCAAACGATCGACTACAACCCATATCGAGTCATAGCCTGAACGTGTTCTAGGCAATCCTGTAATAAAATCCATGCCCAGCTTATCCCACTTCCATTCAGGTATTGGCAATGGTTGTAGCAATCCTGCTGGCTTCTGATGCTCTACCTTCACTCTCTGACATACATCACAAACTGCTACGTACTCCGCAATATCCTTCTTCATTCCGGTCCACCAGAAAATATCCTTCAAATCCAAATACATCTTGGTATTTCCTGGGTGAATCGAATATGGTGAATCATGGGCCTCTTGCAGAATTAGCTTTCTAATCTCCGGATCATTTGGTACATAGACACGGTCTTCAAACCATAAGGTATCGTGCTCATCCTCACGAAATCCCTTAGCTTTTCCTTTACTAATTTTCTCCTTAATAGAAGCAATCTCCTTGTCAGTCCTTCTGGCTTCTCTGATTTTATCCATCAATGTAGACTGAATCTCCAATGCTGCTACATAGCCTCTCGGGACTATTTCTAAACATAGCTCTCGAAGATTTTTGGCTAACTCCCTTGGTAATTATCCCGTCATTAGGGTGTTGACGTGGCTCTTACGGCTTAGTGCGTCAGCTACTACGTTAGCCTTTCCAGGGTGATAATGCAATTTCATATCATAATCCTTGATGAACTCCAACCATCTCCTTTGTCTGAGGTGTCGGGGAACGTAGTAATTTCAAAATTTTCCTACGCACACGCAAGATCATGGTGATGCACAGCAACGAGAGGGGAGAGTATGATCTACGTACCCTTGTAGCTCGCAACGGAAGCGTTGACACAACGTAGTGGAAGTAGTCATACGTCTTCTTCCCGATCCGACCGATCCAAGCACCGTTACTCCGGCACCTCCGAGTTCTTAGCACACGTACAGCTCGATGACGCTCCCCGGGCTCCGATCCAGCAAAGCTTCGGGGATGAGTTCCGTCAGCACGATGGCGTAGTGACAATGATGATGTTCTACCGACGCAGGGCTTCGCCTAAGCACTACAACGATATGACCGAGGTGGAATATGGTGGCAGGGGGCACCGCACACGGCTAAGGAATGATCACGAGGATCAACTTGTGTGTCTAGAGGTGCCCCCTTGCCCCCGTATATAAAGGAGCAAGGGGGAGGGGTGCGGCCGGCCTAGAGGAGGGCGCAAGAGGAGTCCTACTCCTACCGGGAGTAGGACTCCCCTCCCGTTTCCTTGTCCAAGTAGGAGAGAGGGGGGAGAGAAGGAAAGGGGGGCGCCGCCCCTCCCTCCTTGTCCAATTCGGACTAGGGAGAGAGGGGGCGCGCGGCCTGCCCTGGCAGGCCCTTCCTCTTCTCCACTTTAGGCCCATGAGGCCCATTAACCCCCCGGGGGTTCCGGTAACCCCCAGTGCTCCGGTTTTATCCGATACTTCTCCGGAACCCTTTCGGTGTCCGAATATAGTCATCCAATATATCAATCTTTATGTCTCGACCATTTCGAGACTCCTCGTCATGTCCGTGATCACATCCGGGACTCTGAACCAACTTCGGTACATCAAAATGCATAAACTCATAATAACTGTCATCGTAACGTTAAGCGTGCGGACCCTACGGTTCGAGAACAATGTAGACATGACTGAGACAAATCTCCGGTCAATAACCAATAGCGGGACCTGGATGCCCATATTGGCTCCTACATATTCTACGAAGATCTTTATCGGTCAGACCGCATAACAACATACGTTGTTCCCTTTGTCATCGGTATGTTACTTGCCCGAGATTCGATCGTCGGTATCCAATACCTAGTTCAATCTCGTTACCGGCAAGTCTCTTTACTCGTTCCGTAATACATCATCTCACAACTAACATATTAGTTGTGATGCTTGCAAGGCTTATGTGATGTGCATTACCGAGAGGGCCCAGAGATACCTCTCCGACAATCGGAGTGACAAATCCTAATCTCGAAATACGCCAACCCAACATCTACCTTTGGAGACACCTTTAATGCTCCTTTATAATCACCCAGTTACGTTGTGACGTTTGGTAGCACCCAAAGTGTTCCTCTGGCAAACGGGAGTTGCATAATCTCATAGTCATAGGAACATGTATAAGTCATGAAGAAAGCAATAGCAACATACTAAATGATCGGGTGCTAAGCTAATGGAATGGGTCATGTCAATCAGATCATTCAACTAATGATGTGATACCGTTAATCAAATAACAACTATTTGTTCATGGTTAGGAAACATAACCATCTTTGATTAATGAGCTAGTCAAGTAGAGGCATACTAGTGACATTCTGTTTGTCTATGTATTCACACATGTATTATGTTTCCGGTTAATACAATTCTAGCATGAATAATAAACATTTATCATGAAATAAGGAAATAAATAATAACTTTATTATTGCCTCTAGGGCATATTTCCTTCAGTCTCCCACTTTCACTAGAGTCAATAATCTAAATTACACAGTAATGATTCTAACACCCATGGAGCCTTGGTGCTGATCATGTTTTGCTCGTGGAAGAGGCTTAGTCAACGGGTCTGCAACATTCAGATCCGTATGTATCTTGCAAATCTCTATGTCTCCTACCTGGACTAGATCCCGGATGGAATTGAAGCGTCTCTTGATGTGCTTGGTTCTCTTGTGAAATCTGGATTCCTTTGCCAAGGCAATTGCACCAGTATTGTCACAAAAGATTTTCATTGGACCCGATGCACTAGGTATGACACCTAGATCGGATATGAACTCCTTCATCCAGACTCCTTCATTTTCTGCTTCCGAAGCAGCTATGTACTCCGCTTCACATGTAGATCCCGCTACGACGCTTTGTTTAGAACTGCACCAACTGACAGCTCCACCGTTTAATGTAAACACGTATCCGGTTTGCGATTTAGAATCGTCCGGATCAGTGTCAAAGCTTGCATCAACGTAACCTTTTACGATGAGCTCTTTGTCACCTCCATATACGAGAAACATATCCTTAGTCCTTTTCAGGTACTTCAGGATGTTCTTGACCGCTGTCCAGTGATCCATTCCTGGATTACTTTGGTACCTCCCTGCTAAACTTATAGCAAGGCACACATCAGGTCTGGTACACAGCAATGCATACATGACAGAGCCTATGGCTGAAGCATAGGGAACATCTTTCATGTTCTCTCTATCTTCTGAAGTGGTCGGGCATTGAGTCTTACTCAACTTCACACCTTTCAATACAGGCAAGAACCCTTTCTTTGCTTGATCCATTTTGAACTTTTTCAAAACTTTGTCAAGGTATGTGCTTTGTGAAAGTCCAATTAGGCGTCTTGATCTATCTCTATAGATCTTAATGCCTAATATGTAAGCAGCTTCACCGAGGTCTTTCATTGAAAAACTCTTATTCAAGTATCCCTTTATGCTATCCAGAAATTCTATATCATTTCCAATCAGTAATATGTCATCTACATATAATATCAGAAATGCTACAGAGCTCCCACTCACTTTCTTGTAAATACAGGCTTCTCCAAAAGTCTGTATAAAACCAAATGCTTTGATCACACTATCAAAACGTTTATTCCAACTCCGAGAGGCTTGCACCAGTCCATAAATGGATCGCTGGAGCTTGCACACTTTGTTAGCTCCCTTTGGATCGACAAAACCTTCTGGTTGCATCATATACAACTCCTCTTCCAGAAATCCATTCAGGAATGCAGTTTTGACATCCATCTGCCAAATTTCATAATCATAAAATGCGGCAATTGCTAACATGATTCGGACAGACTTAAGCATCGCTACGGCTGAGAAAGTCTCATCGTAGTCAATCCCTTGAACTTGTCGAAAACCTTTTGCGACAAGTCGAGCTTTGTAGACAGTAATATTACCGTTAGCGTCAGTCTTCTTCTTGAAGATCCATTTATTCTCAATTGCTTGCCGATCATCGGGCAAGTCAACCAAAGTCCATACTTTGTTCTCATACATGGATCCCATCTCAGATTTCATGGCTTCAAGCCATTTTGCGGAATCTGGGCTCACCATCGCTTCTTCATAGTTCGTAGGTTCATCATGATCTAGTAGCATGACTTCCAGAACAGGATTACCGTACCACTCTGGTGCGGATCTCACTCTGGTTGATCTACGAGGTTCAGTAGTATCTTGATCTAAAGTTTCATGATCATCATCGTTAGCTTCCTCACTAATTGGTGTAGGTGTCACTGAAACAGTTTTCTGTGATGTACTACTTTCTAATAAGGGAGTAGGTACAGTTACCTCATCAAGTTCTACTTTCCTCCCACTCACTTCTTTCGAGAGAAACTCCTTCTCTAGAAAGTTTCCGAATTTAGCAACAAAAGTCCTGCCTTCGGATCTGTGATAGAAGGTGTATCCAATAGTTTCCTTTGGATATTGTATGAAGACACATTTCTCCGATTTGGGTTCGAGCTTATCAGGTTGAAGCTTTTTCACATAAGCATCGCAGCCCCAAACTTTCAGAAATGACAACTTTGGTTTCTTGCCAAACCACAGTTCATAAGGCGTCGTCTCAACGGATTTTGATGGTGCCCTATTTAACGTGAATGCGGCCGTCTCCAGAGCGTATCCCCAAAACGATAGCGGTAAATCAGTAAGAGACATCATAGATCGCACCATATCTAGTAAAGTACGATTACGACGTTCGGACACACCATTACGCTGTGGTGTTCCGGGTGGCGTGAGTTGCGAAACTATTCCACAATTTTTCAAATGTACACCAAACTCGTAACTCAAATATTCTCCTCCACGATCAGATCGTAGAAACTTTATTTTCTTGTTACGATGATTTTCCACTTCACTCTGAAATTCTTTGAACTTTTCAAATGTTTCAGACTTATGTTTCATTAAGTAGATATACATGTATCTGCTTAAATCATCTGTGAAGGTGAGAAAATAACGATATCCGCCACGAGCCTCAATATTCATCGGACCACATACATCTGTATGTATGATTTCCAACAAATCTGTTGCTCTCTCCATAGTACCGGAGAACGGTGTTTTAGTCATCTTGCCCATGAGGCACGGTTCGCAAGTACCAAGTGATTCATAATCAAGAGGTTCCAAAAGCCCATCAGTATGGAGTTTCTTCATGCGCTTTACACCGATATGACCTAAATGGCAGTGCCACAAATAAGTTGCACTATCATTATCGACTCTGCATCTTTTGGCTTCAACACTATGAATATGTGTATTACTACTATCGAGATTCAATAAGAATAGACCACTCTGCAAGGGTGCATGACCATAAAAGATATTACTCATATAAATAGAACAACCATTATTCTCTGATTTAAATGAATAACCGTCTCGCATTAAACAAGATCCAGATATAATGTTCATGCTCAATGCTGGCACCAAATAACAATTATTTAGGTCTAATACTAATCCTGAAGGTAGATGTAGAGGTAGCGTGCCGACTGCGATCACATCGACTTTGGAACCGTTTCCCACGCGCATCGTCACCTCGTCCTTAGCCAATCTTCGCTTAATCCGTAGTCCCTTTGTTCACCTTGCCATCCTTCTTATCCGCCAAATACTTGGGGCAGTTCCGCTTCCAGTGACCAGTCTGCTTGCAGTAGAAGCACTCAGTTTCAGGCTTAGGTCCAGACTTGGGTTTCTTCTCTTGAGCAGCAACTTGCTTGCCGTTCTTCTTGAAGTTCCCCTTCTTCTTCCCTTTGCCCTTTTTCTTGAAACTAGTGGTCTTATTGACCATCAACACTTGATGCTCCTTCTTGATTTCTACCTCCACAGCTTTCAGCATTGCGAAGAGCTCGGGAATAGTCTTGTTCATCCCTTGCATATTATAGTTCATCACGAAGCTCTTGTAGCTTGGTGGCAGTGATTGGAGAATTCTGTCAATGACGCAATCATCTGGAAGATTAACTCCCAATTGAATCAAGTGATTATTATACCCAGACATTTTGAGTATATGCTCACTGACAGAACTGTTCTCCTCCATCTTGCAGCTATAGAACTTATTGGAGACTTCATATCTCTCAATCCGGGCATTTGCTTGAAATATTAACTTCA
Organism: Triticum urartu; assembly: GCF_056163025.1. NCBI lineage: Eukaryota > Viridiplantae > Streptophyta > Magnoliopsida > Poales > Poaceae > Triticum > Triticum urartu. The sequence goes on from NC_141877.1 coordinate 454,502,838, forward strand.
ACTCCTGGAACATCTCATATGCTCCATGACGTTCAAAACGTCGTTGAAGTCCCGATTCTAAGCCATAAAGCATGGCACACTGAACTATCGAGTAGTCATCAGCTTTGCTCTGCCAAACGTTCATAACATCTGGTGTTGCTCCAGCAGCAGGCCTGGCACCCAGCAGTGCTTCCAGGACGTAACTCTTCTGTGCAGCAATGAGGATAATCCTCAAGTTACGGACCCAGTCCGTGTAATTGCTACCATCATCTTTCAACTTTGCTTTCTCAAGGAACGCATTAAAATTCAACGGAACAACAGCACGAGCCATCTATCTACAATTAACATAAACAAGCAAGATACTATCAGGGACTAAGTTCATGATAAATTTAAGTTCAATTAATCATATTACTTAAGAACTCCCACTTAGATAGACATCCCTCTAATCCTCTAAGTGATCACGTGATCCAAATCAACTAAACCATGTCCGATCATCACATGAGATGGAGTAGTTTCATCGGTGAACATCATTATGTTGATCATATCTACTATATGATTCACGCTCGACCTTTCGGTCTCCGTGTTCCGAGGCCATATCTGTATATGCTTGGCTCGTCAATTATAACCTGAGTATTTCGCGTGTGCAACTGTTTTGCACCCGTTGTATTTGAACGTAGAGCCTATCACACCCGATCATCACGTGGTGTCTCAGCACGAAGAACTTTCGCAACGGTGCATACTCAGGGAGAACACTTCTTGATAATTAGTGAGAGATCATCTTATAATGCTACCGTCAATCAAAGCAAGATAAGATGCATAAAGGATAAACATCACATGCAATCAATATAAGTGATATGATATGGTCATCATCATCTTGTGCCTGTGATCTCCATCTCCGAAGCACCGTCATGATCACCATCGTCACCGGCGCGACACCTTGATCTCCATCGTAGCATCGTTGTCGTATTGCCAATCTTATGCTTCTACGACTATCGCTACCGCTTAGTGACAAAGTAAAGCATTACATCGCGATTGCATTGCATACAATAAAGCGACAACCATATGGCTCCTGCCAGTTGCCGATAACTCGGTTACAAAACATGATCATCTCATACAATAAAATTTAGCATCATGTCTTGACCATATCACATCACAACATGCCCTGCAAAAACAAGTTAGACGTCCTCTACTTTGTTGTTGCAAGTTTTACGTGGCTGCTACGGGCTTAAGAAAGAACCAATCTCACCTACGCATCAAAACCACAACGATAGTTTGTCAATTTGACTCCGTTTTAACCTTCGCAAGGACCGGGCGTAGCCATACTTGGTTCAACTAAAGTTGGAGAGACTGTCGCCCGCAAGCCACCTATGTGCAAAGCACGTCGGGAGAACCGGTCTCGCGTAAGCGTACGCGTAATGTCGGTCCGGGTCGTCTCGTCCAACAATACCGCCGAACCAAAGTATGACATGCTGGTAGGCAGTATGACTTATATCGCCCACAACTCACTTGTGTTCTACTCGTGCATATAACATCAAACCATAAAACCTAGGCTCTGATACCACTGTTGGGGAACGTAGTAATTTCAAAATTTTCCTACGCACACGCAAGATCATGGTGATGCACAGCAACGAGAGGGGAGAGTATGATCTACGTACCCTTGTAGATCGCAACGGAAGCGTTGACACAACGTAGTGGAAGTAGTCATACGTCTTCTTCCCAATCCGACCGATCCAAGCACCGTTACTCCGGCACCTCCGAGTTCTTAGCACACGTACAGCTCGATGACGCTCCCTGGGCTCCGATCCAGCAAAGCTTCAGGGATGAGTTCCGTCAGCACGACGGCGTGGTGACAATGATGATGTTCTACCGACGCAGGGCTTCGCCTAAGCACTACAACGATATGACCGAGGTGGAATATGGTGGCAGGGGGCACCGCACACGGCTAAGGAACGATCACGAGGATCAACTTGTGTGTCTAGAGGTGCCCCCTTGCCCCTGTACATAAAGGAGCAAGGGGGAGGGGTGCGTACGGCCTAGAGGAGGGCGCAGGAGGAGTCCTACTCCTACCGGGAGTAGGACTCCCCTCCCGTTTCCTTGTCCAAGTAGGAGAGAGGGGGGAGAGAAGGAAATGGGGGGCGCCGTCCCTCCCTCCTTGTCCAATTCGGACTAGGGGGAGAGGGGGGGCGCGGCCTGCCCTGGCAACTCCTTCCTCTTCTCCACTTTAGGCCCATGAGGCCCATTAACCCCCCGGGGGTTTCCGGTAACCCCCCGGTGCTCCGATTTTATCCGATACTTCTCCGGAACCCTTCCGGTGTCCGAATATAGTCATCTAATATATCAATCTTTATGTCTCGACCATTTAGAGACTCATCGTCATGTCCGTGATCACATCCGGGACTCCGAACCAACTTCGGTACATCAAAATGCATAAACTCATAATAACTGTCATCGTAACGTTAAGCGTGCGGACCCTATGGTTCGAGAACAATGTAGACATGACTGAGACAAATCTCCGGTCAATAACCAATAGCGGGACCTGGATGCCCATATTGGCTCCTACATATTCTACGAAGATCTTTATCGGTCAGACCGCATAACAACATACGTTGTTCCCTTTGTCATCGGTATGTTACTTGCCCGAGATTCGATCGTCGGTATCCAATACCTAGTTCAATCTCGTTACCGGCAAGTCTCTTTACTCGTTCCGTAATACATCATCTCACAACTAACATATTAGTTGTGATGCTTGCAAGGCTTATGTGATGTGCATTACCGAGAGGGCCCAGAGATACCTCTCCGACAATCGGAGTGACAAATCCTAATCTCGAAATACGCCAACCCAACATCTACCTTTGGAGACACTTGTAATGCTCCTTTATAATCACCCAGTTACGTTGTGACGTTTGGTAGCACCCAAAGTGTTCCTCTGGCAAACGGGAGTTGCATAATCTCATAGTCATAGGAACATGTATAAGTCATGAAGAAAGCAATAGTAACATACTAAACGATCGGGTGCTAAGCTAATGGAATGGGTCATGTCAATCAGATCATTCAACTAATGATGTGATCCCGTTAATCAAATAACAACTATTTGTTCATGGTTAGGAAACATAACCATCTTTGATTAACGAGCTAGTCAAGTAGAGGCATACTAGTGACATTCTGTTTGTCTATGTATTCACACATGTATTATGTTTCCGGTTTATACAATTCTAGCATGAATAATAAACATTTATCATGAAATAAGGAAATAAATAATAACTTTATTATTGCCTCTAGGTCATATTTCCTTCATGAGGTTCAACTCCTTCTGTGTGAAAATATACTTCAAACTCTTATGATCCGTGTACACCTTGCAATGGTTTCCAAACAGAAAATGTCTCCAAGTCTTCAGTGCATGCACTACGGCTGCTAACTCCAAATCATGCGTAGCATAATTCAACTCATGAGGCTTAAGCTGTCGTGAGGCATATGAAATAACTCTCCCTTCCTGCATAAGCACTGCTCCAAGTCCTCGACGTGAAGCATCCCAATACACCTCATAATCCTTCGTCTGGTCTGGCAAAATCAACACTGGTGAAGTAACCAAACGTTTCTTCAACTCCTGAAAACTAGCCTCACATTCCTCTGTCCATATGAACTTGGTATCCTTCTTCAACAACTCAGTCATAGGCTTCGCAATCTTTGAGAAATTCTTAATAAACCTCCGGTAGTATCCTGCGAGTCCAAGAAAACTCTGGATCTCTCCCACTGTGGTTGGTACTTCCCACTTGGTCACGGTATCAACTTTAGTGGGATCTACTGCTATACCTTCTCCGGATATAACGTGTCCGAGAAATCCAACTTCCTTCAACCAAAACTCACATTTGCTAAACTTGGTATATAGTTGATGTTCCCTGAGCTTTCCAAGAACCAAACGCAAATGTTCCTTATGCTCCTCTTCATTCTTTGAGTAAACCAGGATATCATCAATGAACACTACGACGAACTTATCCAAGAACTCCATAAACACCTTGGTTCATCATGTTCATAAAATATGCAGGTGTGTTAGTCAGACCAAATGACATAACGGTATACTCGTACGGCCCATACCTGGTGGTAAAAGCCGTCTTGGGTATATCATGTTCCCGAATCTTCAACTGGTGGTATCCTGATCTCAGATCGATCTTGGAAAATACATTAGCTCCTTGCAATCGATCAAACAGATCATTGATCATCGGTAGTGGGTACTTGTTCTTGATGGTTACTTCATTCAATCCTCGATAATCGACAACCATCCTTAACAATCCATCCTTCTTTTCCACTAGAAGTACTGGCGATCCCCAAGGTGAAGAACTTGGGCGAATATATCCTTTATCCAGTAACTCATTAATTTGCTTCTTAATTTCCACCAAATCCTTTGCAGGCATCCTATATGGTCTCTTTGATATTGGCCCTGTGCCTGGCAATAGCTCAATCAAAAACTCAATATCTCTATCCAGTGGCATGCCTAGCAACTCTTCTGGAAATACTTCGGGGAAATCCTTCACTACTGGTACTTCCTCCTGCACAACTCCTGTTAACCAATTTACTTGAGTCCTCTTTGGCACATGTCGGGATACATACTTGATCCTTCTCCTTTCTGGGGTGGTAGGCAAAATTGACTTACTAGCACATTCAATATTCCCTTCATACTTTGATAACCAATCCATGCCTAATATCACATCCAATCCTTGGGATTCCAATACTATTAGGTCTGAGGGAAAAACATAGTTACCAATCCTTAATGGTAATCGATCACACCATAGACTAGCCATATATTCTGCTCCAGGCGAGGTTACTAACATGGGTGACCTAAGGGCTTGGGTTGGCAGTTTATACTTATCCACAAATCCCCTTGATATGTATGAATGCGATGCACCAGTATCAAAAAGAACGAGTGCAGTAAATGACTTAACCAAAAACTTACCGATTACTGCATCCGGCTGCTTTTCAACCTCCTCCACGTTAACGTGGTTCACATGTCCCCTGTTGAAAGGGTTCGGCTTCTTCCCAGAGCTTCCATTGCCATTTCCATTCTGGGATTCAGGACATTCATTGGCATAATGTCCGGTCTTCTGGCACTTAAAGCAAGTGACTTGGCTCAGGTCTTTCTTGGCTGGGGTTGATGGGTTGGTGCGGTTCTGGCCGTTGCTTCCTCCATTCCCATTACCATTCCTGGGGCCATTGTGATTGTGCGAGCTTCCTCCTCCATGAGTATGCTGAAGATGTCCTCCCAGTCTAGGGGTAAATCGTGGCTTCTGCTGAGCTCCTGAATTGTACTTTCCTTGTGCATACTTCCTCTTGCGATTTTCAATTTGCTGCTGCTTCCCTTCAATCATAAGAGCACGATCTACCAACTCCTGGTAGTTGTTGAAGGTTGCTACTATCAACTGCATGCTCAACTCATCATTCAGTCCTTCCAGAAACTTCTCCTGCTTAGCTGCATCTGTAGCAACTTCATCTGGGGCATAACATGCTAATTTACTAAAGTCCTCCACATACTGGCCAACTATCCATCCTCCTTGGCGCAAGTTGCGAAACTCTCGCTTCTTCATGGCCATAGCTCCTGCTGAAACATGGGTAGTTCGAAAAGTCTGCTAAAACTGGTCCCATGTGACAGTATCGACAGGGAAAGTGGCTGTGAAATTCTCCCACCATGATGCTGCGGGTCCTTCAAGCTGATGTGCAGCAAACTTCACCTTCTCCGCATCCATGCATCCTGCTGTGGTCAACTCTCTAGCTGTCTTGCGGAGCCAATCATCTGCTACTATCGGCTCGGTGCTACTGGAAAACACCGGCGGATTCAGCCTAAGAAAACGGGCTAAGTGATCAACAGGTGGTGGTGGTGGTGGGTTGTTGTTGTTGTTCCCCTGATTCTGATTCTGGACTAGCAACTGCATCGGTGTGTTCTGCTGCTGGATCAACTGGGTGAGCTCCGGTGGAAAGGTAAATCCGGGGTCATGTCTCGAAGGCATTTGAGGGTTTAGAAAAGATGAGATTTAAGAATGGAGGGGGTCTAAAGAGAAAACACTATCCATATGCACATGAGGGAAAAGCAAACAATTCACTTCATTCAATCAAACAAGGGCATACAATCGATCTAACTATCGCAAAAGTGCTCGGACTACTATATTTACATGGTGGACTACTACTACTGATGAGGTGGTCTACTAGAAATATTCTTCGGTTGCAGACTCCATGATATCTGCTCCAGCTTCATCAACATAGTCATCATCGCTATCATCTGGATCTGAGTCGGTGTCATCGATGATGATGTAGTCTTCCGGGCGAATCTCCTTGGGTTCTTCATCTTCTTCTACTGGTGTAGGGCCTCCCATAAATATTCCAAGCTTCTTGATCAGATCGTCATTCTTCCCCACTAATACTTCGATTTCCTCTTCATAATCTTCACGTGTAGCCTTGAGTTCTTCCTCCAGTTCCTTGATTCTTGTCTTTGCCTTCTTCGGGTCTATCATGTCGGCGCACATCTGGTTCTCCTAACATCGAATGTGCTGGTTTAACTCCTGGATAAAAGCTGTAATTGATCTATCCTTTCTAGTGCTGATCATCTCCCAGTGCTCATCTCGGCGCCCACAAATCTGGTAGATAGTATCCTTGAGATTATTGCGGTAGGCTTCTCCAATGCGTCCCATGGCGATGTGAGCTGCCATGCTCTTTCCTAGACTCCAAGTTGGTGCATCAAAAGAAAACTCTATGGGCTCAGTGACTGGCATGAACGTCCTTCCTGGAATTTAAACTTGAATCATCCAGCGCTCTTCTTCAGGTAAAGTGGTGTTGTAGGTTCCGGTGAAGCTTGGTACTCCTATGTTCAGGTATCTAGTGACTTCCTTCAAGTGACGTCCAAAGGGTGTATCTTCATCCGGTTGCGTGAACTTGTTCCTTGCATCCGCCATCCTAAAGAGTAGAAAAGATGAGAGGTCAGAAGAGAAGAGAGTGAGTAGTGATCTAGGTCTTTAGCTTAGTGGTCGTGTCCTACAGTCAACGTGTGCTCTGATACCATCTTGTAGCGACCAGACCTCAAACGGTCCAATCTCTATACTCCGGTGTCATCCCTGAATCAGTAATGCTGACACCACACAGTACTTGAAGGATTTATAACAGAGTAGCAATCACACACTTAGTACATCGAGTGTCTCAATAGAGATCTTATTACAATAAATGTGGCTTAAGGCCATCTAATAATGATAACAGCGGAAGGCTTGGAAGATGAGTGAGTCCATCAACTCCAACGGCATCACTGAGTACAGAACCACGACCTAAAACTCCTTAATCATCGTCTGAAAAGTCTGCAACATTAACATTGCAGCCCGAAAATGGGTTAGCACATGGAATATGCTGGCAATGTAACACATAGAGAGTAATGGAATAAAACAACTATACTATATGCATATTTGACTGGTGGAAAGCTCTATGGTTACAGTTTTGCGTAAAGCCAATTTTTCCCTACGACAAAGGAATAAATTTATTTAACTATTATGGTGGTTGTTAAACATTGAGAATGGTTGACAGCATCCTCAATCCCAATTAAGTAACATCATTAAAAACGTCAAATTAAATTTTATAGTAACATGTTGAGATTCACATGATAATCCAGGTACTAGATACTCAAGATGTCCATAACCGGGGACACGGCTAACCATGATTAGTTTATACACTCTGCAGAGGTTTGCGCACTTTTCCTCACAAGACTCGATCGCCTCCATTTGGTTTCTCGCACTTCACGGTGTTTGAGAAACGGATGACCGAGACATAGTCTTTCGGAAGCGCTAGCACCTTACGATTGGTAGACCGTACCACCTACATCCCCTACATCTGCTAGTCTACCTCTGTAAGAGTTCGCACGACTTAGTCAACTATGCTAGAGCCCATAATAGCTTGTGGCTGGACACAGAAGTTTCTAGCATGAAAAATCTCATGATCCCTTTGAGCCTGGGTGGCGGTCCAAAAGAAAACAGGCAATCCTGGAATACCCAGGTATCTCAATCCACCCAGATGCATATTTAAGTTGCCACCTTAGATAAACCATTGATTTAAAAATCTCACGTCTGTCATGGATATCACTCACCCAATCCACGTCTACTAGCATAGCATAGCAATAATAAGCAAACGTAGAAGTAACTCCCAAAGGTTTGATAATAAACAGGTAATAGGTATTACCTCAACTACTTCCCAAACCCACAATTTAATTAGATCCTAATCATGCAATGTGTAGGGATTGATCTAATGCAATAAAATTGGGTAGTAGAAGGTATGATCAAAGTGTTACTTGCTTTGCTGATGATCCAGGAAACCTAGTGATTCGAAGTAACAAGCGGCGCACTCCGGGTACTCTATCGCAAACAAACAAGCATACAATAAGTACTCAACTAATGCACATGTAAAACTCGAATAAGAGATCTAACCAGAAAGTTCATCTTAAGAACTCCGGTTGGCAAAAAGAATCAAATCGAACGAAGCAACGAAAGACAAACGGCAAAAGAAACAGACTTTGTTTACTATTCTGGATCTAAGGCATTTTTTACAGAAGCAAAAACTTGTTTAAGTTGGTTAAACGGAAAGAGTGTTTCGGGACGAAACTCCAGGCGCTTGAATCGCCTGATTCCGATAAACGAGCAAAAAGTTATACTAAATCGAAAATCGGATCAGAAATCGCGATCAGAAAAATCGCGGATTTAATCCGAGAAAAAGAAAAACGACGAACAATTTAACGAACGAACATTCGTTAACTGGATCTAAACGACGAACACGTTCGTTAAAACGAACGAACGAGCGAACGCTCGCTAAAAAGAATAAACCAAAAAAACCGTTCTAAAAAAACGGATCTAAAAAAATAAACAGCGGCTTTTAAAAAACCGGGCGGTTTTCTAAAGAAAACCGCCGGCGACGGCGGCTACCTCGGGCGGCGTGTCCGGCAAGCGGGCGGGGCGGCTCCGGCGAGTGGGCGGGGCGGCGGCGGCGAGGCGGCGGGGCGGCGGCGGCGAGGCGGCGACGCGGGCGGCGGCGACGCAGCGTCGGCGACGCGGATTGGCGCTAGGGTTTCGGCCCGGGTGGGCTGGTTCGGGCCCCGGGCGGCAGCTTATAAGGCTGCCCCGGGCGGATTCCCGCTCGCGTACGGCCCGGAGTCGGTTCACGTTTTTTTTAAATAATAACGCGCAGAAAAACAAATAAAAGAAATACTAAACGGACTCCAAAAATCCCGAAATAAATTTTCCCCGGCTTCTAAAATCAAGCCGCACAGGATGAACATTTATTTGGGGCCTAAATGCAATTTTGAAAAACGCGCATTTTTTCTAAATTCAAATAAAATAGCAAATAAAACCAAATAAAATCTTATTTGATTTTTTTATTAAATCCTCAATATTTCTTTATTTTAGGAAAGTCATTTTATTCCCTCTCTCATATTGTTGTAATAGAAATTATTGAAGATAAAATAAAATCAAATGATCCTATTTTCAAAATTTGAGACAACTCAAATATGAAAATAACGAAATCCCCAACTCTCTCCGAGGGTCCTTGAGTTGCGAAAAATTTCTAGGATCAACCAAAATGCAATAAATATGATATGCAATGATGATCTAGTGTATAATAATCCAAATTGAAAATTTGGGATGTTACAATGCTACAGCTGCCGCAGCCTGCATGTAGCATTCTATTCTTCCTTTTCTCTACCGTATTTTGTGCTTCCTTTGTTCCCGTGTTCACAGCAAGATAACCAGTGCCTTGGGAAAGCCTCCAAACTATATTTGATATATTGGTGATTTTTTATTGAAGAATTTATGGTCCACTTCCTCTCTAAAGCTTAATCGAATAGGTCTAATATTCTCCTCTACCCTTGCTACCAGAAAAATCTTCTATGTTTAATACATAATCTTTGTCTTGTGCTATGTACCACTTTGAGAATAAGACCTTCTCTGTTTCCCGTTAGTTTGCATGGATTATTTCTTTGCCTGAGCGAAGGTTGTAGATACTTCCCTTGAAAAAATAAATAGTTTTAGATACTTGATCCATGTTCAGGTAAGTTAAAATGTTGAATGTTTCTTGCTAAATCATAGAGGGCAAAATTCATGAGTTTTGAGATGTAAACATGGCTTAGAACCATTTTGTTTACGACTGGTCGTAAATGATATTGATGTTGGTCTATCTCCCTGCATAAAAAAAATGTCTTACAACCACAAATCTCATGTTCCAACAGGTAGAAAATTCAACTTGTTTCGCTATAAATGGCCTCCCGCACAGTTCTATACAAAGCTGAAGTGGGTACCACAGCCATGAAAGTTATCATTCTTTGTAGAACTTTTAGTTAAACTATCACTTTGAGTATATTTTTATTTATTAATGTTAATTACACCAATGGAATCAACCTACAGAAACTGTACTTACAAAGGTGGATTGGAGAGGAAGTTGTCGATGCTCAAGCCATGTGATGAAGTGGAGCAAAAAGAGTGAATCGGAAAAACTGAGAGCATGTCTATTTTGTATGGCTTATCTTTAGGTTGTATTTGTCGTGGTGAATTGACTGAGTTTTCTTACCACTGATGAATCATTGAGGGATGTTGAACCGTTTAGAGTTGAATTTAAGGTCTACTAGTAATACATGAAGAAAGTTGTGGGGTGGGTCATTGAAGAGTTATCTGACGAACAAATCAGACCACCATTAATTTGAATTTCTTACATACTGGGTTAAGTTGTCAGTCTGATATATCTGCTCCTTTCAAGTCGCCTGGTCATTTTAGTAATCAATTGTGCAATTTTAATGCTCCCAATTAGTGATCTATCTCATCTTGCATGAAATACCAAATGCATGGTTAGTGCTGAGATAGATATCATGTGTGGCTGGCTTTTGTGGTACATAGTGAAGTTTCTTCTTTCTCTTGAACCAAAAAATCAGTGTTTAACTTGCTTTACTATTAACGAATTATGTTGTTCGATCTTCCCTAATTGGCTATGTCGTTGAGACGGGTACCCTCGCGCCAAGGCACGTTTCTGATCTAGTTGAACGTTATCGTTCGCGTGGGTGGCTTCCTCCTAGCAAATGCTTTGTTCGCGCTGGGATACCTGGGGATCAAACGTCAAGTGAGGTAGGTATTGGGATCCTAGAATAAAGGGATTACTAATGACGTTAAATGTATTAGGGCACTTGTTTGTCTGATCATGCATATTAAAAGTGTTCTTACTCGTGATTACAACGATTTATGTTCAACACGCGTCCCCACTGCTTTGGCAGTGTGCAATGCCAATTCGTTCTTTTAAAGAGTACGTCAATATCAATATCTGCCTCGCTCTTTGACCCTCTCGTTGTTCCACCAGATAACCACACCATGAATAAGGAGGTCCCATTGTCCTTATCACCATTGTCCTCTTTGTCAGGGCAACTAGGGCACACATGTCCCCATGACTATCGCTGTCGAGCACGATCCCCGTGGTAACTGCGCCGTCAAGCACCGTCTTCGCCTCGCCCTCGTCGTCGCGTCTGCCCCTCCACTATAGCCGGCCCTAGGCCATGGCAAAACGTGCGGCAGACTAGGGCCTATCTAAAAAAGGGCACCATAGATCTACATATCTAAATATATTGAAAAAATATGATTTGCAGAATATAACATCAACACTATTATGGAGTGGACGGGGGACATTTGCCCCCCCCCCCCGACGCACTTCACCACATTGTATTTATTCAATATAGTTGCTTATGGTCGAGTATATGTGGTTAGCAACAATAATACCGAATGATGCCAGCAACAGGATCCGGAGTAAGGCACCGGGGCTAGAGCAGGGCACCTTGTTTTCTGGGCAGGAGTAGCAGCGGAGGTTTTCTCAGTGGTTATGCGGTTCCTCATTTCATACTCCCCTGTCTGGCAGTAGCGGGTGGTGGTGCTAGAGGTAATGTAGTGATTCCAACGGCATAGAGCTACCGATGCTTGCCCGATGACTTGATTTTAGAGCCCGCGAGCTGATGTTCTCCTTTATACTATGCTGTTGTATCGGAGTATCGGTCTGTGGTTTGTTTGTTGATTGTTAAAGGTTTGATTTGCTCAATTTCCACCACCACCGGGATCCCCCCAAGATCATTGTTTACTAATTAGTTTATGTCACGGGCCCCCTCCCCCCCCCCCCCCCCCCCCCCGCCCATCATCGGCATGATGTTCTCCATAGACTATGTTGTTGTATTAGAGTATTGGACTATGGTTTGTTTTGTTTGTTTGTCTCCATTTGTTGATTCAAGATTTGCTCAATTTCCACCACCACCGGGATTCACTGAAGATTTTTGTTTGTTAAAGAGTGGATTTTCTACTCCTGTGTGTAACTTCTTATTGAGTATGTACACTTTTTTTCAATCGAGGGAGTGTGTGTATAGACTAGTATTTATCATCCAAAGTATATACAGCTCATCTTGCAAAAAATAATAATTTGAGTGTCATCATGCAAATTAGTAGGCAATGTATTTGTTCGCCAAAAAAGTGACGTACATTACCGTTTCAAAAGTGTCATGTTATGGTAACAAGGAGCATATCACGTGAAGTTTTCATAAGAATGAGTGTATTCATCTTAAAAGAAGGTATATAGCTCATCTGAGTACACGTGCCTTCCTTTTTGCATAAAGTTGATCACTAGTAACATGGATGCTTTGATTTACAATCACTTTGTTTGGCGTCTCCTCTTCGATCAATCTGGTAATAAGTAGCTCGGATGCTGCAATGCCGATATCATCTTCAAACGTCGCCATGAACTACAACAATCTAGTGTCAGTACAAGTGTTGTCGCCGACGTCCGCCTGTGCCTGATCAGCAGGCGCCGTTGTGGTCTTGACTGTGGATCGGCTAGTGACGCTCACACATACGTACTCCCTCCGTTCCGAATTACTTGTCGCAGGTATGGATGTATCTAGATGTATTTTAGTTGTAGATACATCCATTTTTACGATGAGTAATTTGAAACGGAGAAAGTACATCGTATGGATAGATAATAGTGCTATAGATCATAAATTACTTTGTAAGGTTCGATTGCAGTATAAGGAAACCCAGGAACTTAAATGCGAGAAAACGAGAAAACTTTATGCGTACATCAGCTTGTTGTCCACACCGTTTCTTAATGCCAGCCAGCTGATCACAGAAAGGTTGATGCACATAGATATCTCGTCGTTGTCGCTATGCCACCGCTGCGACATTGCATACGCGGGGGGGTATGTGTGATGATCATAGGACGAATTTCACCGGAATCCCTACTTTCATGTATTCTCTCTGTCCACGAATGAGTGTATGTATAGAAAGTTTAGGACAATTTATGAAGTGAAGTAAAAAAATACAATGAAAAGGTGCAAGCCATTATCTCTCATCTTTAATTACCACACCATTAGTAAGCTAAGTGCATGTAGAATGTGAGTAGATCATATGTTGAATGTTATCGGTCTTGATTATCGTGTGATGAGAGATAACCAATTTTTATTTTAAAGTGCATTAAGAAAATAGAAATACACTATTTTGGACGAATTTGAAATGCCAAATGTGCACTTATTCATGGAAGAAGAGAGTATGTGTCAAAGAAAAGAAAAACACAATCCAACATGATTTTTCCATGTGATTCTATCATGTGCTAAATTTGTTAAAAGAAACATACACGAACCAGGGCAGCTAAGTGCATCCAACTCTTGCCTCCGACCGCACGCCCTTCCACCATGAGACGGACAAAGCCGCTGGAGACAAGCAGAACGCCACCGCCGGATGGAAGAACATGCCTCGCCTCAACAGGTGGCCGATGCGCCCGAGTAGCGACCCAAACCAGGCGGAGAAAAGAGCGCCCCGCCGCCACCTTCACTTGGCAAGCACGGGCTTCGCTGGAGTCCCCTCTGGCGGCGGCGGCGCTGATAGGGTTTCCCCTGTGTCGTCAGAGAGCGGGATCGGTTACCCTCATGTACGACACTTCAAATGATCATTCATACAACAACCTGAACAACAATATATATAAAAACAATGAGCAAGATTATATAGGTTAGACGACAAAATTCTCACCCTTTGCTATGAATGCCGTCTTCCGGTCCTCTAAATAACTATGTATCCCATTTACTCATTCTATAAAACTGGAGTATTGAGCTAACAAAGTTTTGGCAACCAATGGTTCTAGGACAATTAGATCACTTATAGATAAGGCTCAAGGGGAGTCAACATATCTCCGCCCTCGCAAAAAAAAAAAACTTATCTTCCATGACCCATTTAAGCGATGAAAGAGATTATTCTAACCTCGTTCACAGAAGCTTGTGGAGTCCTTAACCACTACCAAACTGTATGACATCAGGTGAAAACCCTCGTTCAGTGAAAACTGAAAACTATCGTCGTACGCCATCTGTATTGAGCACGTACGGTACACAGCTAAGGTGGAAATCTAACTAGCCACTTAATCACAGTTTTGCAGCTAACCCCCTGCTAACAGGAGTTATCCACCCGCGCGAGGGTGTCCTCGAGGCCGCAGCGATTGACGGGGACTGGCTGCGGCGGCGATTCGACGGCGCCGCCACTCCCCTAGCGCTGGCCACACGGAACAGCGACCTCCGCGTTGGCGACCCCGTGGCCTGTCGCTGCTCCCACGCGAGGGAGACCAGGCCGCGGCCTCCGCCTCCCTGCCCTTCTTCTCCACCGCTGGCGGCGGCGGCAGCGCTGGCCACACGGAACGCCGACTTCCGTGATCCGGCGACCTGGCGCTGCTCCTGCACGAGGGAGACCCAGCGGCCGCGGCCTCCGCCTCCCTGCCCTTCTTCTCCGCAAGGGATTGCTGTACAAAGAAATGGATGGTTGATGTTTTTCTGTAACTGAATGAATGTGGATGTTCAGATACATCATTGTTGTTTTGCTGCACCTGAATGAACGTGAATATACATAAAATTCTTGAATCAATATGGATCTTGAGCAACTTTCTTTGACTCTCCCATTGCTCTGGAGGTGATGCAGGTCTGTCACAGTGTAGGATAGCTAGTTGAGGAACTTTCTTTCAGTGACATGGATTCTGCTTTACTTAGCTGCCATTTCTAAGAAACAGATCCCATAATTGCACACCACCAGGGAGAGCTACAACATAGCAGCAGCATGAGCAGGCGTGGGGCTCATCCTAAGCTAAATGCCCTCTCTTATGTACATAAGTTTCCCATTACTATGCAGTAAACTCGATTAAACAAAATGCAGAAATATCAGCCATGAGAACAATATTCTTTCACTTGGAAATGGAATTCTATCATGGCCATTTCATGGAACACATATTCAGACATAACATGGTCGCTTATTACGAGCAGCGGTGAGGCGTGCTCTGAAGGGCGAGTCACGACAGACATAGAGCAATGGCTCACGGCCGTGGCCGGCGGAGGGCGGGGGATCACGGACGAGGCCGACGGAGGGTCGGAGGTCACGGTCTTGGCTGGCGGAGGGCTAGCGCTGCTAGACAGGGCGGTCGTCGTAGAGCTAGGGCACATGGCAACGGGCGGCTGCGCGCTCCATGGCGGAACAAATTGAGCACGATTCGTTTTCCTTTCTTTTTTCTGAATCGTTACCAAGGTAGGACGTAGGTGCAGGGGGTTAACTGCAAAACTGTGATTAAGTGGTTAGTTAGATTCCCACCTTAGCTGTGTACCGTACGTGCTCGATCAGATGGCTTACGACTATAGTTTTCAGTTTTCACTGAACGAGTGTTTTCACTCGATACTTCGCCAATCTATAATCAACTATATCCATAACATAAGCTTGCAGTCGCAGCAAGGCAAAAAAAATAAACCCGAAAAAGCAGACAATCATCTTTGTTGTTGGATTTCACCACGGTATCCCCGACAAGATTCAGCAGATCAACTTCCTTCATAAATATGATAGAAACCACATATAATTACACACATGGAAAAGGATGCAAATAGATTTTTGTGGTCTTTCTAGTACAATGATGTCACTGGTTTGCTGGAAAATGAACAACACTGGAACTGAGATTTTTAGTAGTATGACAGTAGAGAGATATTATGATCCGACTTGGTTGCAAGATTCTCGATATAGGATGAGCATATATGTTTTTGGGATTAAGGGTCAACAATTATCTGTTCAAAGTGATTGTTTGACAAGTAACGTGCTAAGTTTTGAGCGGTTTGATCATATGCCATGTTAACATAATTCTGGACAAGCACAATGTTAAAGTTGTGTCGAATATTATTGTACAAGCTAGGTTATAGTTGGACTTGGTTTTGGACTGTGTGTAGATAGGATATGGAGTCGTGTCCAAGTAGGACACTTGTACCCTAGACCTCTCATATATAGCAGGGGTAGACACACAATGTAACCTATGCCAACATAATAGCACAGGCATGCAGGGGGAGCCGGCGGCGTGTGCCGGCACCGGGTGGCCGGTGTGCGGTATTGTGACGGTGTCACGGGGAGGAGCGCCCGTAGTCAGGTCTCGGGGATGTAGCCATGATGGTGAACCTCGTTAACAAATCTCCGTGTCATGCTTGTGTGATTGCTTGGTCCTTGATAGATCAACGGTGATCTCGAATTTATTCTAACAAGTGGTATCATGAGCAAGGTTTGATTTGAGGTCATGCTGTTGATCTTGAGGAGGAGGAAAGTTCGACATGGATCGGTATAGTCTGTACGTGCAGAAGGAAAGCAATCAGACAAGTCGGTGAGTACTGAAGCAATGGGAAGCAGGCGACGACAGGCGAGTAGCTGGGGATCTTGCAGATCGGATGGACGTGCAGCAGCGGATCGATCTGTTCACGATGGCGGTTGCAGGCATACGCCGGGATGGAAGCAGCCGTGGTGCACGGCAGTGGCATCACATGTCGTCCAGCAGCCAGGTAGGGCCAGCGGGGCCTAAAGGCACGTGGCATGTATGCTTTGCAAAGGCCCAAGCAGGGCGGCGCTGGCTGCCATGGCCCAGCAAGGAAAGGCCGAGGCGGAGCCGGCTGATGGCAAGAGCTACTAGATGCGTGAGCTATCCCCTCATGTTAGGGTTTCGCTCCTCTCGGCGGCGATGACCGATCGCACCGCCGTAGAGACCTCGGCTCCCTTCTCCTATCCCCCATGCCGGCGGTGATCGGTAGGGGGAAGGGATCACTAGGGATCATACCGCCCGCGGAACAAGACCTCGGGCAAGAGGATATGGAAGACACTGCTACGAGATAGGGGAGCGGCATGATCGATCTGGAAGCAATGATGGACGGACTAGGCTTGAAGGAAGATGATCTCCAGGACGTGGTGATCGAGGATGATGAGTTGCCAAAGGAGGCGACCAGGTGGATGGCCATTGCCAGGGTTCACACGGAGAAACCTTACAGTCAGTATTGGTTTTACAGAAACATGAGGGTCGCCTGGGACCTAGCAAAGGAAGTGAAGATCAGGCCGCTTGAAGATAACCTATACACGCTGTAGTTTGGATGCTTGGGCGATTGGGAACGGGTGATGGAGGATGGACCCTGGAGCTTCAAGGGGAAAGCGGTGGTTCTAGCTGAGTATGACGGCTACACAAAACCGTCTACTATCAAACTCAACAAGGTAGATATGTGGATACAGATCCATGACTTCCCTGATGGTTTCTTCCCTAAGATCAAAGCTTTGTCTGCAACGGTGGGAGAGTTCATCTTTGCCGAACCAAGATCTCAAGATTTTGAAGGCAACTTTGCAAGTGTTCTTGTGAAGATTGATGTCACCAAACCCCTCAAAAATGCCGTCTCTCTGGTGGTGAAGAAGAAGGACACTATGCGCAGGGAGATCTTCAGAGCCAAGTATGAACGGCTCCCTGATTGGTGTGCAGTGTGTGGATACATTGGCCATCTCTTCAAAGAGTGCGGCAATGGTGTCCATAACCCAAAGGCGTTGGTTTTTAAAGACCTGAAAGCTTCATGGTTCAAGGGACCGGGGAGTGGCCCAGGTGAAGGACGAGTCCCAGCCGATGGTAACGGAGCAAGAGGAGGTCGCGAAGGAGGCCGCGGTGGGCGGACAGGAAGAGGACGTGGTCGTGGTTCTGATCTTGACACCCCCGCTCCTAAGGAGAAATATGCAAAATCTGATACGGATGTGACGATGGACGATGGTGATAGGAATAGGAAGAGAGGGGCTGATGTGACAGACCAAAAGGCGTTAATGCTGCTTCCAGCGCCTACTACAGCTTCCAATACTACGTCAACAACAGCCACCGAAATCCCACAGAGCCCCTCTTCAAAGCAGGAACCGAAGAGGAATGATACGTCTCCGTCGTATCTACTTTTCCAAACACTTTTGCCTTTGTTTTGGACTCTAACTTGCATGATTTGAATGGAACTAACCCGGACTGACGCTGTTTTCAGCAAAATTGCTATGGTGTTATTTATGTGCAGAAACAAAAGTTCTCGGAATGACCTGAAACTTCATGGGACATCTATTCGGAAATAATAAAAAATCATTGCAGAAGATGAAGACCAGTGGCCCACCACCTGTCCACGAGGGTGGGGGCGCGCCCCCTACCTCGTGGGCCCTCTGGAGCTCCTCCGACCTCAACTCCAACTCTATATATTTGGTTTCGGGGAGAGCAAAATCAGAAAGAACAAATCATCGCGTTTTACGGTACGGAGACGCCGCCAAGCCCTAAAACCTCTCGAGAGGGTTGATCTGGAGTCCGTTCGGGGCTCCAGAGAGGGGAATCCGTCGCCATCGTCATCATCAGCCATCCGCCATCACCAATTTCATGATGCTCACCGCCGTGCGTGAGTAATTCCATCGTAGGCTTGCTGGACGGTGATGGATTGGATGAGATCTATCATGTAATCGAGTTAGTTTTGTTAGGGTTTGATCCCTAGTATCCACTATGTTCTGAGATTGATGTTGCTATGACTTTGCTATGCTTAATGCTTGTCACTAGGGCCCGAGTGCCATGATTTCAGATCTGAACCTATTATGTTTTCATCAATATATGAGAGTTCTTGATCCTATTTTGCAAGTCTATAGTCACCTATTATGTGTTATGATCCGTTAACCCCGAAGTGACAATAATCGGGATACTTACCGATGATGACCATAGTTTGAGGAGTTCATGTATTCACTATGTGCTAATGCTTTGTTCCGGTACTCTATTAAAAGGAGGCCTTAATATCCCTTAGTTTCCGTTAGGACCCCGCTGCCATGGGAGGGTAGGACAAAAGATGTCATGCAAGTTCTTTTCCATAAGCATGTATGACTATATTCGGAATACATGCCTACATTACATTGATGAATTGGAGCTAGTTCTCTGTCACCCTAGGTTATGACTGTTACATGATGAACCGCATCCGGCATAATTCTCCATCACTGATCCATTGCCTACGAGCTTTCCATATACTATTCTTCGCTTATTTACTTTTCCATTGCTATTGCTATCATCACTACAAAATACCAAAAACATTACTTTTGTTACTGTTACCTTTTGCTACCGCTACCACTACTATCATATTACTTTGCTACTAAACACTTTGCTGTAGATACTAAGTTTCCAGGTGTGGTTGAATTGACAACTCAGCTGCTAATACTTGAGAATATTCTTTGGTTCCCCTTGTGTTGAATCAATAAATTTGGGTTGAATACTCTACCCTCGAAAACTGTTGCGATCCCCTATACTTGTGGGTTATCAAGACTATTTTCTGGCACGATTGCCGGGGAGCATAGCTCTATTCTTTGAGTCACTTGGGATTTATATCTGCTTATCATTATGAAGAACTTGAGAGATCCAAAAACTACGATTTATCCCTCAACTACGAGGGGAGGTAAGGAACAGCCATCTAGCTCCGCACTTGATTCACCTTCTGTTTTGAGTAAGCTAGCGACACCTAAACCTACTTCTGCTATTCGTTCTGATATGTCACATGTTATTGATGATGCCACTTCTGCTATGCATGATACTTATGATGAAACTACTTCTATGCTTGATACTACTGTGCCACTTGGTGAATTTCTTGATGAACAACTTGCTAGGGTTAGAGAGAATGAAAATATTGAATCTGATAATATTGATGAAAGTGATGATGAAGACTCACGTGTTATTCCTGAGGGTTATGTTTTTGAAAAAGAAGCTGCTTTAGCTATTTGAGCTTGCAAAGATAGATACGAACTCAAGAGGTTATTAGCTAAATGGAAGTAGCAATCTCTTAATGCTAGAATGAAACCTGACCCTGCTTTTGCTACTTCACCTATATATGTTACTAATAAGGATTATGAATTCTCTGTTGATCCTGATATAATTACTTAGGTTGAATCTGATCCTTTTCATGGCTATGAATCTAAAACTGTTGTGGCACATCTTACTAAATTAAATGATATAGCCACCCTATTCACAAATGATGAGAGAACTCGTTACTTTTATATCCTTAAAATATTTCCGTTCTCATTAAAGGGTGATGCTAAGATATGGTTTAATTCACTTGATCCTGGTTGTGTGCGTAGTCCCCAGGATATGATTTATTACTTCTCTGCTAAATATTTCCCTGCTCATAAGAAACAAGCTGCTTTAAGGGACATATATAATTTTGTGCAAATTGAAGAAGAGAGTCTCCCACAAGCTTGGGGGAGGCTTTTCCAATTACATAATGCTCTACCTGATCATCCTCTTAAGAAAAATGAACTACTTGATATCTTTTATAATGGACTAACTGATGCCTCCAGAGATTACTTGGATAGTTGTGCTGGTTCTGTTTTCAGAGAAAGAACACCGGATGAAGCTGAAATTTTATTGAATAATATGTTGACAAATGAAAAATAATTGGACACTTCCTGAGCCACTTCCTGAGCCAGCTCATGAGCCTATTCCTAAACCCACTCCGCAGAAAAGCGGTGTTCTATTTCTCAGTCCTGAAGATATGCAAGAGGCAAAGAAATCTATGAAAGAAAAAGGTATTAAAGCTGAAGATGTTAAGAATTTACCTCCTATTGAAGAAATACATGGTCTTAATTTACCGCCTGTCGAAGAAACATATGATCTTAATCCATTACCTATTGAAGAAACTCGTGGTATTGATAACCCGACACACATAGTAAAGGTAAATTCTCTCTATAGATATGATAAAGCTAAAATCCCGTTTACTAAATTTGCTAGCCCATGCTTAGATGAGTTTGATAAATTTATGGTCAAGCAAGAAGATTTTAATTCTTATTTTGGTAGACAATTGAAATACAATTCAAATATGCTTGAACACTTGGGTGATTATATGGCTAATGTCAAAGGTTTACTTAAACTTATTATTAAACATGCTTCTATGGTTACCACTCAAGTAGAACAAATACTTAAAGCTCAAAATGATCTGCTCAATGAATTGAATAGTAAGAAAAATGATAATGTTGTTAGAGTTATGACTAGAGGTGGTAGAATGACTCAGGAACCCTTGTATCCTGAAGGCCACCCTAAGAGAATTGAGCAAGATTCTCAAAGAAATAATGTGGATGCACCTAGTCCTTCTAATAGGAAGAAAAAGAAAAATGATAGGACTTTGCATGCTTCTAGTGAACCTGTTATTGAAACACCTGAGAATCCAAATGATATTTCTATATCTGATGCTGAAACACAACCTGGTAATGAACCTGAAACTAGTGATAATGTTAATGATAATGTTCATGATGATGCTCAACCTAGTAATGATAATGATATAGAAATTGAACCTGTTGTTGATCTTGATAACCCACAATCAAAGAATCAACTTTATGATAAGAAAGACTTTGTTGCTAGGAAACACGGTAAGGAAAGAGAGCCTTGGGTTCAGAAACCCATGCCTTTTCCTCCCAAACCATCCAAGAAAAAGGATGATGAGGATTTTGAGCGCTTTGCTGAAATGATTAGACCCACCTTTTTGCGTATGCGATTAACTGATATGCTCAAAATGAACCCTTATGCTATATACATGAAAGAAATTGTTACTAATAAAAGAAAGATACCGAAAGCTCAAATTTCCATCATGCTTGCTAATTATACTTTTAAGGGTGGAATACCAAAGAAACTTGGAGATCCAGGAGTACCCACTATACCATGCTCCATTAAAAGAAACTATGTTAAAACTGCTTTATGTATCTTGGAGCCGGTGTTGGTGTTATGCCTCTCTCTTTATATCATAGACTTGATTTGAATAAGTTGACACCTACTAAAATATCTTTGCAAATGGCTGATAAATCAACAGCTATACCTGTCGGTATTTGTGAGGATGTGCCTGTTGTGGTTGCAAACATTACTATTTTAATGGACTTTGTTATTCTTGATATTCCCGAGGACGATAGTATGTCTATTATTCTTGGAAGACCCTTTTTGAATACTGCAGGGGCTGTTATTGATTGCACTAAAGGCAATGTCACTTTTCATGTTAATGGTAACGAGCATATGGTACACTTTCCGAGGAAACAACCTCAAGTTCATAGTATCAACTCTATTGGAAAAATTCCATCGATTATATTTGGAGGTTTTGAATTTCCTCTTCCTACTGTCAAGAAGAAATATTATATTCTTGTTATTGGGGATGTGCATATCCCCGTTGAGGTAATAGTGTTATTCAAAATTTCTCCGGTTCCATGTTATTCGGAATGAGTTCGTTAACAAGACTTGATCAACCTTGTTAGTGGAT
Source organism: Triticum urartu (assembly GCF_056163025.1). Lineage (NCBI taxonomy): Eukaryota > Viridiplantae > Streptophyta > Magnoliopsida > Poales > Poaceae > Triticum > Triticum urartu. The sequence continues at coordinate 454,525,423 of NC_141877.1, forward strand.
TCCTTTTGATGATCATGAGATGGATGAAACTAGAAGGCACAACCTGTTGTACCCTCCTCTTACTTTCTGTTATTTATATTAAATAAAATAAAAATAAGTATTTTTCTGTCTGTTATCTGATTATCCGTGCAATATAAAAATATCCCGAAAATAAAAGTTCTCCAAATGCCCTTAAATTTAAATATGATTTTTTTCTGGAATATTTGAGAATATTTGGCACTGAGAACACAGCAGGAGGAGCTGGCACCTGGCCATGAGGGTCAGGGGCGCGCCCTACCCCCTAGGCGTGCCCCCTGCCTCGTGGGCCCACGGTGGCCCTCCTCCACTTATCCTTTCACCCACACACTCCTTCTTCCTCCCACAAACACGAATATCCAGCTCAAACCCGAGTCCAAGCTCATTTTGATGCCATTTTCGTCTCCTTGCTCAAAGCACCTCTCACAAAACTGCTTGGGGAGATTGTTCCTTGGTATGTGACTCCTCCATTGGTCCAATTAGTTTTTGTCCTAGTGCTTTATTCATTGAAAATTTGTGTTGCTTAGGTGACCCTGTTCTTGAGCTTGCATGTCAAATTTATATGGTCAAAAGTAGTTTTGATGCATGATATAGGCTCTAGGCACTTGTAGGAGTAGTTGCTATCAATTTTGTTGAGTTTGGTTTACTTTTATTTTGAAGTTACTAAAAAAATTCAGAATTTTTCAGAAAATAATGAAGAGACTTTTGAGGGGATCATCAAGCCGAAGCTCGAAGGAAAAGGCACAGAAGCCCAAATATAATATGCCTCGCACCGCGGAGGTTCGGTCGTGTGAATGGCCTTCCGATTATTTCTTGAGAGCAGCCGGGATTTGTGAAGATTTTTATGAATTGGCTGATAATGCAGGCCTCGCCACTTTCCTCCATGACAAACGCGACCAGTATCTCTTACTCACAAATATCTTTGTGCAAAACTTTCATTTCAATTCCAGGAGCTCACCACCTACTGTGGAGTTTTATTTATATGATGAGCATAAGGAGATGTCACTTTATGATTTTTGTCGGGTTTGTTTGGTCCCTTTCGAGGGCACGACAGAGGAACCACATCGTGGTGATGTGGATGGGTTTATTGATACCATCACTGTAGGGGAAACGAGGAAGGTTTCCAATGCACGAATCACTAGCATACATTTTCCTGTTTTACGCTACTTTGCAATATTTGCTAGTCGTTGCTTAATTGGTCGTGGAAACTATGGAAACCTTAGTGTTCCTGATATTATTATTTTGTTCCACGGTTTATTCAGTGATAACTCTATTAGTATGGGCAGTATTATTGCTAAACGGTTAAGTCTAAATCGTACAAAGGGCCCCATCTTTGGAGGCATCTATGCTTCACGCCTAGCTGCACATTTTAACATACCTATTAGGCATTATGAGAAGGAAGAAAATTTTCTGCCCCGTGTTTATTTAGATTATAAGTGTATGGTGGCACACGACTTTATTGTTAAGAATAGGGAAGGGAAGATTAAATACAAATTGTTCTTTCATAAACATCATCCTGAGACTATTACCCTGCCTGCTTCTTCCTTGTTTGATTTATCTGCAGGCCAGTACCTTGTTCCGTTAGAGGCTATTCACGCCTATCGGAACCCTACATCATCCACAGAGCCAGAGTCGGAACCACAAGTTGATCCTCCATGACAGTCTAATTACCATTGGGATCCGGAGATGATTGCCAACCAGTGGCAGTCAGAGTCTTCTTCATCTCAGTACGACCCCAACTATTATTGTGGATATCCGCCAGGCCAGCCATGGCCATAGACCAACTTAGGCCAAAAGCCTAAGCTTGGGGGAGTACGTATTTCCCACTGACATTACATTTATGTTCACACACTCATTGCTATTTGTCGGTGCTCATACTTTTTCATTGTATCATCCATGCTAGTTTATTTCCTTTTTATGCTTTCTACTTGTGTGTTTAAAAGACCTTAAGAAAAATAAAAAAAATAGTTGTAGCTTTTAATTATTTTACTTTCCATGCTTGTAGTAGTAATTAAAAAGAAAACCCAAAAATATTTCATGTTTTTCTTTTGCTTGTTGGGAGCTTTCCCGTGTAAATAGTTTTATTTCTTTTCTTTTCTTTAGGGGTCAATAGGAGAAGACCATAATTAAATTGTTGAAGTAGCTCTTATATGCATCATTGTTGATCTGACAAAAGAGCCCATATTGCCTTGTCTTCTCTTGTTTATTGAATGCTTGCAGATTCCATCTTAGTCCAATGCATGTGCACTATTATTATTATTCACACTATTCGGTCGTGCAAGTGAAAGGCAATTATGACAATATATGATGGACTGACTGAGATGAGAAAAGCTGGTATGAACTCGACCTCTCTTGTTTTTGTAAATATGATTAGTTCATTGTTCCTGATTCAGCCTATTATGAATAAACATGTTTGCAATAACAACTAGAGATCATAGTTTCTTGTGCCATGCTTGATTAGCTAGGAGCTTATAATGGTTTACCTTGCATGCCAACATGCTATTAAAATGGTTGTGATGTGGTATGATAGGGTGGTATCCTCCTCTGAATGATTTAAGAGACTTGACTTGGCACATGTTCACGCATGTAGTTGAAACAAAATCAACATAGCCTTCACGATATTTATGTTCATGGTGGATTATATCCTACTCATGCTTGCACTTGGTGTTGATTAATTTTAATGCATGTTCATGACTGTTGTCGCTCTCTAGCTGGTCGCTTCCCAGTCTTTGGCTAGCCTTCACTTGTACTAAGCGGGAATACTGCTTGTGCATCCAACTCCATAAACCCCAAAGTTATTCCATATGAGTCCACCATACCTACCTATATACGGTATCTACCTGTCGTTCCAAGTAAATTTGTATGTGCCAAACTCTAAACCTTCAAATAAATATCTTGTTTTGTATGCTCGAATAGCTCATGTATCAACTAGGGTTGTTTGTATCTTCCATGTTAGGCGGGTTATTCTCAAGAGGAGTGGACTCCGCTCCTCACTCACGACAAAGTGGCTGGTCACCGGGATGCCCAGTCCCATGCTTTATGCAAATCAAATCAAAATAATTGCAAACAGAACTCCCCCTGGGACTCTTGTTAGTTGGAGGCACTCGTTGTTTCGAGCAAGCCATGGATTGATGCTTGTTGGTGGGGAGGGGGAGTATAAACTTTACCATTCTGTTTGGGAACTGCCTATAATGTGTGTAGCATGGAAGATATTGCCATCTCTTGGTTGTTATGTTGACAATGAAAGTATACGGCTCAAAATATTATTCATCTCTATTTCAAAACCGAGCTCTGGCACCTCTACAAATCCCCGCTTCCCTCTGTGAAGGGCCTATCCATTTACTTTCATGTTCAGTCATCATCCTCTTATTAAAAAGCACCAGTTGGAAAGCACCGCTGTCATTTGCATTCATTACTGTTAGTTTACATTGAGTATGACTTGACTGGATCTCTTTTACCATGAATTACAATGTTTAGTCAGTCCTTGATCTTTAAAGGTGCTCTGCATTTATGTTTTGCGGTCTCAGAAAGGGCCAGCGAGATACCATCTTGTTATATCATATTATGATTGTTTTGAGAAAGTGTTGTCATCCGAGATTTATTATTATTGCTTGCTAGTTGATTATGCCATTGATATGAGTAAACTTGATACCTAAGCGTTATTGTGAATGTGGTTAGTCATAATCTTTGTTGAAAACGTGAATGTTGGCTTTACATATTTACAACAAGAGCAACAGAGTTTGTAAAAGTTTTTCTTTATCACTTTCACTTTATCAACTGAATTGCTTGAGGACAAGCAAAGGTTTAAGCTTGGGGGAGTTGATACGTCTCCTTCGCATCTACTTTTCCAAACACTTTTGCCCTTGTTTTGGACTCTAACTTGCATGATTTGAATGGAACTAACCCGGACTGACGTTGCTTTCAGCAGAATTGCTATGGTGTTATTTATGTGGAGAAACAAAAGTTCTCGGAATGACCTGAAACTTCATTGAACATCTATTCGGAAATAATAAATAATCCTTGCAAAAGATGAAGACCAGGGGGCCCACCACCTGTCCACGAGGGTGGGGGCGCGCCCCCTACCTCGTGGGCCCCCTGGAGCTCCTCCGACCTCAATCCAACTCTATATATTTGGTTTCGGGGAGAAAAAAACCAGAGAGAAGAAATCATCGCGTTTCACGATACGGAGCCGCCGCCAAGCCCTAAAACCTCTCGGGAGGGCTGATCTGGAGTCCGTTCGGGGCTCCGGAGAGGGGAATCCGTCGCCATCGTCATCATCAACCATCCTCTACCACCAATTTCATGATGCTCACCGCCGTGCGTGAGTAATTCCATCGTAGGCTTGCTGGACGGTGATGGGTTGGATGAGATCTATCATGTAATCAAGTTAGTTTTGTTAGGGTTTGATCCCTAGTATCCACTATGTTCTGAGATTGATGTTGGTATGACTTTGCTATGCTTGATGCTTGTCACTAGGGCCCGAGTGCCATGATTTCAGATCTGAACCTATTATGTTTTCATCAATATATGAGAGTTCTTGATCCTATCTTGCAAGTCTATAGTCACCTATTATGTGTTATGATCCGTTAACCCCGAAGTGACAATAATCGGGATACTTACCGGTGATGACCATAGTTTGAGGAGTTCATGTATTCACTATGTGCTAATGCTTTGTTTGGGTAGTCTATTAAAAGGAGCCCTTAATATCCCTTAGTTTCCGTTAGGACCCCGCTGCCACGGGAGGGTAGGACAAAAGATGCCATGCAAGTTCTTTTCCACAAGCATGTATGACTATATTCGGAATACATGCCTACATTACATTGATGAATTGGAGCTAGTTCTGTGTCACCCTAGGTTATGACTATTACATGATGAACCGCATCCGGCATAATTCTCCATCACCGATCCATTGCCTACGAGCTTTCCATATACTGTTCTTCACTTATTTACTTTTCCATTGCTATTGCTATCATCACTACAAAATACCAAAAACATTACTTTTGCTACTGTTACCTTTTGCTACCGCTACCACTACTATCATATTACTTTGCTACTAAACACTTTGCTGTAGATACTAAGTTTTTAGGTGTGGTTGAATTGACAACTCAGCTGCTAATACTTGAGAATATTCTTTGGCTCCCCTTGTGTCGAATCAATAAATTTGGGTTGAATACTCTACCCTCAAAAACTGTTGCGATCTCCTATACTTGTGGGTTATCAAGGAACAAAACCAACACGGTGACAAGCGAGAAACCCATTGGAAAGAACACAACTCTACCCAAAAACACTGATGCGCGTTTGGCGGGCCTCCAAGGGGGTCGCGCCATGCACAATGAGTCTCCTCTGTTGGAACTGCCATGGGGCTGGCAAACCTGCGGCGGTTCGAGAGCTTCGTGAACTAATGAAGCAATATGCCCCCTCTGTACTTTGCATACTTGAGACTCAAATAGAGGGAACTAGAGTAGAGAATATGGTTGGTTCCTTAGGTTATAATAAGAGCTCCGCTGTTAGTATCTCGGGGAGAAGTGGTGGTCTAGGAGTTTTTTGGAATGAAGAAATAAAGCTTGAGATTGTTGGTTATTCGCAGTATCATATTGATGCACTCATTGATAACCTTGTAGATGTGAAAACAAGGGTAACTTTTGTCTATGGGGAAGCTCAGGTCAATGAAAGATACAAAATGTGGGACATGCTCAGAGGAATCGTAGGGGCCAATGATATACCGTGGTTAGTCCTGGGTGACTTCAATGAGGTGTTACATGAACATGAACACGATGGAGTTGGAAACAGAAGCCAGACACAGATGGATGCTTTTAGGGACGCCCTGGATACTTGCGGATTGACTCATATAGGTTACATTGGCACTGATTGGATGTTTGAGAAGAAAGTGGCTAGTGGTACATACACAAAGGTGAGGTTGGATAGGGGAGTAGCCAACCCAGCATGGACTATAGCTTTTCCATCGGCTAGATTGGAGCACGACACGGCGGCCTCAAGTGATCATGTGCCCCTCTACGTGAGGTACGTGCATGAGGATACATGCAGGCGGGCCCCACGCTCCCCAGGGCTGCAGCCAGTGGTCCAGCACGCGTGGGCTCAAAGCGACGGAGATTCTGTCCAGAGCATAAGCGACAAACTACATTCATTGTCTAATGATTTGAGCCAATGGGATCACAATCATTTCGGAAATGTCCGGCACGAGATCCAGCGCCTGAAGGCAGAGCTACAGGAGTTACGCGGAAACCTAAGCAGATCCGGTCCAAGTTATACAGAAATTAAATTAGTGGAAAGACTAACCAAACTTTACCACAGGGAAGAGATCCTCTGGAGACAACACATATTTTTTCCATCTAAGAGCAAGTAGAAGGAGAAGAAAGAACCAAATAAAGTCGCTCCAGAGACCGGATGGCCAGGTAACAGAAAATGTGACAGAGATGGAGAATATGACCACCACCTTTTATAAAAATCTCTACACATCAGAAGGGGTTCACAACATGGAAGAGGTGCTTGATACAGTCGCAACCGAAGTTACCCCGGCCATGAACGATATGTTAAATGTCCCATACGCACATCAGGAGGTAAAGTCTGCTCTCTTCTAGATGTTTCCAATCAAAGCACCAGGCCCAGATGGATACCCCGCGCATTTTTTCCAGCACCACTGGGATACATGCGGGGATGATGTGACCAAGGAGGTTGTGAGGATAGTGGAGGGCATGGAGTCGGCGGAAAGCATAAACGACACTATATTGGTACTTATACCAAAGGTAAAAAATCCAAATCTATTAACTCAGTTCCGGCCAATCAACTTGTGTAACGTGTTGTACAAGATTGCTTCGAAAGTGATATCTAACAGGCTAAAGTTAGTATTACCTGACATAATCTCAGAGGAGCAATCAGATTTTGTTCCAGGTAGATTGATCACAGACAACTTCATTACAGCGTACGAGTGCTTGCACTTCATGAAGAGAAACAAAGCAAAGAAAAATCAATTATGTGCACTCAAGCTTGATATGATGAAGGCCTGTGATCGGGTGGAGTGGCCTCATTTAAAAGCAATAATGATTAAGCTTGGTTTTACTGACTGATGGGTTAATATTGCTATCAGCTTGGTCACAATAGTCAAATTTTCAGTTCTTTTCAATGGTAAGAAACACCAACAGTTTACTCCATCACGAGGTATCAAACAAGGGGACCCTATTTCCCCATACTTGTTCTTGCTGGCAGAAAAGGGCCATTCGTGCCTGATAAAATCAAAAAGTGAGTCATCCAATATGCATGGACTACAGGTAGCTCCTACGGCGCCACCGGTAAGCCATCTTCTTTTTGCTGATGACAACCTGCTGTTCTTCAAGGCTAATGGTATGGGAGCAACGGAGGTGTACCATGTCCTGGACACATACTGTCAGGCAACCGGGCAGCGGATTAACTATGCCAAGTCTTCTATCTATTTTAACAAGGGTGTTCCGGATTAGGTCAGGCAAGAGATCAAAGAGACGCTCAACGTTCCCAATGAAACACTAAATGGAAAGTACTTGGGAATGCCTTCAGATATAGGGAGTTCTAAGAATGCGGCATTTAAATATCTCAAAGGCCGACTGAGGGAGTCCTGGATTAGGGGGTGTTCAGATAGCCGGACTATACCTTCAGTCGGACTCCTAGGCTATGAAGATACAAGATTGAAGACTTCGTCCCGTGTCCGGAAGGGACTTTCCTTGGCGTGGAAGGAAAGCTTGGCGATACGGATATGCAGATCTCCTACCATTGTAACCAACTTTGTGTAACCCTAACCCTCTCCGGTGTCTATATAAACCTAAGGGTTTTAGTCCGTAGGACAACATACACAACAACAATCATACCATAGGCTAGCTTCTAGGGTTTAGCCTCTCCGATCTCGTGGTAGATTTACTCTTGTACTACCCATATCATCAATATTAATCAAGCAGGACGTAGGGTTTTACCTCCATCGAGAGGGCCCGAACCTGGGTAAAACTTCGTGTCCCTTGCCTCCTGTTACCATTCGGCCTAGACGCACAGTTTGGGACCCCCTACCCGAGATCCGCCGGTTTTGACACCGACATTGGTGCTTTCATTGAGAGTTCCTCTATGTCGTCGCCATCAGGAAGGATGCCTCGCCCCGTCTTTAAAGACGGCACCGTTGCTAAGGGAGCTTTGGCTGTCGGCCAAACCCTCCGGCTAGGTGGTTTTCTTATGACCACCTGTTCGGCTTTTGCGCCGATGATGACCTCTCGAGCCATCGAAAACAATCTTCATGTCATCTCGGAACTCGCCGACCAGTTAGATCCAATGGAGCTCTCCTCCATAAACGAGCTCTTGGATCGCATCGCCGCCCTGGGAGTCGCTATGGATTACGACCAAATTGGGCCTAAACCCGATCTGAGAGAGATTAACTCTCCCCAAGTCACCCATCACGTTGCCATGGTAGAGGGACAGTGCGACGACCCTTCATCTATCTTAAGGACTAGCTACGTCCGGATTCCCGATCACTCCAAGCCGGATACCCGCGGAGGGGAGGATATCACTCAAGACCTGAACTTAGAGTCAGGCGACGGGCTGGATTCATTGGACAACATCCAGGAATCCAAATTTTCGAGTTCGGAAATTCCTCGGCCTCTGAACTTATTTGATGTTATTATTAAATCCTCAATATTTCTTTATTTTGGGAAAGTCATTTTATTCCCTCTCTCATATTTTTGTGATAGAAATAATTGAAGATAAAATAAATAAAATCAAATGATCCTATTTTCAAAATTTGAGAAAACTCAAATATGAAAATAACGAAATCCCCAACTCTCTCCGAGGGTCCTTGAGTTGCGTGAAATTTCTAGGATCAACAAAAATGCAATAAAATATGATATGCAATGATGATCTAATGTATAACATTGCAAATTGAAAATTTGGGATGTTACAAACCTACCCCCCCCCTTAAGATGAATCTCGCCCTCGAGATTCGGGTTGGCTAGAAAATAGGTGAGGGTGGTCCTTCAGCAGATCTTCCTCTCGCTCCCAGGTGGCTTCATCCTCCGTGTGGTGGCTCCACTGAACTTTGCAAAACTTTATAACCTTGCTGCGGGTGACTCGGCTGGCATACTCAAGAATCTTGACTGGTTTCTCCTCATAAGTCAAATCACTGTCCAACTGAATCGCTTCCAACGGCACTGTATCTCTCAGCGGTATATCAGCCATCTCTGCATGGCACTTCTTCAATTAGGAAACGTGGAACACGTCATGAACTCTTGACAATCCTTCAGGCAATTCCAACTTGTAGGATACTTCTCTCATACGCTCCAAAACCTTGTATGGTCCAACAAAACGTGGCGCTAACTTTCCCTTAACTCCAAAGCGCTTAACTCCTCGAAGTGGAGATACTCAAAGATAAACTCGGTCTCCGACTTCGTAAACTGTCTCCTTGCGTTTCGAATCTGTGTAGCTCTTCTGCCTGGACTGGCCTACCTTGAGCCTACCGCGAATCAATGTCACCTTCTGTTCAGACTCCTTAATCAAATCCGGTCCAAACAACTGGCGGTCTTCAACTTCATCCCACGACAATGGTGTTCTGCACCTTCTTCCGTACAAAGCTTCAAAAGGGTCCATCTTCAAACTGGATTGATAACTATTGTTGTCAGAGAACTCCGCATATGGCAAATTGTCGTTCCAACTAGATCCGTAATCTAGCGCTCAAGCTCTCACCATATCCTCCAAAATCTGATTGACTCTCTCGGTCTGGCCATCTGTCTGCGGATGAAAAGCTGTACTGAACTCTAGCCTGGTACACAAAGTTTCATGCAACTGATTCCAGAACTTTGAGGTAAACTGGGTTCCTCTATCTGATACAATGCTCCTCGGAACTCCATGCAGACATACGATCCTGGTCATGTATATCTTTGCCAACTTAGCACTGGTGTAGGTAGTCTTCACTGGGATGAAATGAGCTACCTTTGTCAAACGATCGACTACAACCCATATCGAGTCATAGCCTGAACGAGTTCTGGGCAATCCCGTAATAAAGTCCATGTCTAACTTAACCCACTTCCATTCGGGTATTGGCAATGGCTATAACAATCCTGCTGGCTTCTGATGCTCTGCCTTTACTCTCTGACATACATTACAAACTGCTACATACTCCGCAATATCCTTCTTCATTCCGGTCCACCAGAAGGTATCTGAGGGAGTCCTGGATTAGGGGGTGTTCGGATGGCCGGACTATACCCTCAGCCGAACTCCTGGACTATGAAGATACAAGATTAAAGGCTTCGTCCCGTGTCCGGAAGGGACTTTCCTTGGCGTGGAAGGCAAGCTTGGCGATACGGATATGTAGATCTCCTACCATTGTAACTGACTTTGTGTAACCCTAACCCTCTCCGGTGTCTATATAAACCGGAGGGTTTTAGTCCGTAGGACAACATACACGACAACAATCATACCATAGACTAGCTTCTAGGGTTTAGCCTCTCCGATCTCGTGGTAGATCTACTCTTGTACTACCCATATCATCAATATTAATCAAGCAGGACGTAGGGTTTTACCTCCATCGAGAGGGCCCGAACCTGGGTAAAACTTCGTATCCCTTGCCTCCTGTTACCATCCGGCCTAGACGCACAGTTCGGGACCCCCTACCCGAGATCCGCCGGTTTTGACACCGACATTGGTGCTTTCATTGGGAGTTCCTCTGTGTCGTCGCCATCAGGAAGGATGCCTCGCCCCGTCTTTAAAGACGGCACTGTTGCTAAGGGAGCTTTGGCTGTCGGCCAAACCCTCCGGCTAGGTGGTTTTCTTATGACCGCCTGTTCGGCTTCTGCGCCGACGATGACCTCTCGAGCCATCAAAAACAATCTTCATGTCATCTCGGAACTCGCCGAGCAGTTAGATCCAATGGAGCTCTCCTCCATAAACGAGCTCTTGGATCGCATCGCCGCCTTGGGAGTCGCTACGGATTACGACCAGATTGGGCCTAAACCCGATCTGAGAGAGATTAACTCTCCCCAAGTCACCCATCACGTTGCCATGGTAGAGGGACAGTGCGACGACCCTTCATCTATCTTAAGGACTAGCTACGTCCGGATTCCCGATCACTCCAAGCCGGATACCCGCGGAGGGGAGGATATCACTCAAGACCTGAACTTAGAGTCAGGCGACGGGCTGGATTCATTGGACAACATCCAGGAATCCAAATTTTCGAGTTCGGAAATTCCTCAGCCTCTGAGCCTCAGATGGGGTGAGGCTTCGGATTTAATTCCGCCCACCCACCCGAACATAAGCGATCTATCCCAAATCAGGCAAGAGCCCGATGAAACAGTACATCATTATTGGGCCAGATTCCTCCTAGTTAAGAACAGGATAAAGGACTGCCGCGAGGAAGACGCAATCTCAATCTTTTGCAATAATTGCACGGACAAGGGAATCCTCAACGCCATAAGTCGCCATGATATTGCACGCTTTGCTGACTTGGCGTCCATCGTGCGAAAGTACTGTGCGGTGGAAAGCGCCTGGAAAACCGAAATAAAATTTTGGGACGATCCGGCCCTGAATACAAACCCAGTCCAAAATAAAAGGGTGCATCATCGCCAGACACCCGGATCAAACACCAAAAAGCAAAAACCCTCTACAGGGCATGGAACCGTACTGGAAGGATGGCTTAATGGACCCTGTAAAATTCACAGTACAGAGGACGCCACACCAACTCACAGCCTTAGAGCATGTTGGATACTCCAGCAGGTGGCCAAAATTGGCGAAAATCTCCTAATTCCGGAGGCCACAGAAACCACCCCAGAGACACCAATACGATATTAACAGTTTTCGAGACTTTCGCATCAAATAATATGCGAAAAAGGACACTCCGCAGCCTTGCCGAAGTCTACCAAGTAGCAACAATAAACCCATGGAGTGACACGGCTATTACCTTCAACGCCAGTGATGAACCTAAATTCCGAACAGCCCGAGCACCAGCCGCATTGGTCCTTAGTCCAATAGTGGACGGCTTTCGCCTTACCAAGGTACTCATGGACGGCGACAACGGATTGAACCTCATTTATGAGGAAACCCTTCAAAAAATGGAAATAGACTGGAACCGCATTGAGCGAAGCAGCACAACCTTTAGAGGAATAACCCCCAGTCAGGAAGCGCGCTGCACAGGAAAAATCACACTAGATGTGGTGTTCGGCACGCCGGATAATTACAAGTCCGAAGAGGTCACGTTCCATGTGGCTCCGTTCAGCAGCGGTTATCATGCTCTGCTAGGGCGGGAAGCGTTTACAATCTTCCAAGCAATACCCCATTACGGGTACATGAAGCTCAAGATGCCCAGGCCTAACGGGATCATCACTCTCGCTAGTGATCCGGACATAGCACTCCACGCCAAAAACAAGACAGCCGCACTGGCCCTCGAGGCACTATCCGAAGCCCTAGCGGCTGAGGAACTGACTGCGCTGCACTCTACGGTGAATAGGGACGATGTGGTACTCGACAAAAGATCCAAGTCCACCTCCTTTAAACCGGCGGACGAAATAGTCAAATTCCAAGTCCATCCAACGGACCCCAATAAAACAGCTTCCATCGGGGCACAATTAAACCCTGATGTAGACGCCGCACTGCGAGAGTTCCTACGAGAGAACTGGGACATTTTCGCCTGGCACCCTTCAGACATGCCAGGAATCCCACGCAGGCTGGCCGAGCATAGCTTAAATATCCAAACAGGATTCAAACCTGTCAAACAGGCTCTTCGGTGTTTTTCCGAACCTAAGAGACATGCCATGGGAGAGGAGCTAGCAAAGCTATTAGAGGCCGGATTCATCAGAGATATAAAACATTCGGACTGGCTAGCAAACCTGGTGATGGTACCAAAGAAGGACAAATTCTGGCGCCTGTGCGTTGATTTTAAGGACCTTAACAAGGCTTGCCCAAAGGATCCCTTCCCCCTCCCCCGCATCGATCAAATTATCGACGCTACCGCAGGACACGATTCGTTGTGTTTCCTCGACGCATATTCCGGCTACCATCAAATCAAGATGGCAGAACTAGACCAAGCCGCAACGACATTTATCACACCATACGGCCCATTCTGCTTCAACACGATGCCCTTCGGGCTCAAAAACGCCGGCGCAACATATCAGCGCATGATTCAGACATGTCTGGCAAACCAGATCGGCAAAACAGTGGAGGCATATGTAGATGATGTGGTCGTCAAAACAAGACATGTCGAATCTCTAGTAGACGACTTGAGGCTCACATTTGATAACCTCCGAACATACGACATCAAGGTCAACCCGGAAAAATGCGTTTTCGGCGTTCCAGCCGGAAAGCTCTTGGGCTTCATTGTATCCGGTAGAGGAATTGAAGCAAATCCAGACAAGATCCGAGCTCAGTCGCAACTGGATATCCCAAAGGACCTCAAACAAATACAAAAGTTAACCGGATGCGTGACAGCTCTAAGCCGCTTTATCTCCCGCTTGGGAGAAATGGCCCTACCCCTTTACCGCCTCCTTCGGCGCACCGAACACTTCGAATGGACGGATGCTGCCACGGCCGGACTCGACGAAATAAAAGCCATACTGGCAACAAACCCAGTCCTGGCCGCGCCAAACATTGGCGAACCAATGCTATTATACATTGTAGCAACACATCAGGTTGCAAGCGCAGTGCTCGTCGTCGAACGAGAAGCGGACGGACACAAATTCCCCCTTCAAAAGTCGGTCTATTATGTGTCCACTGTCCTCACTCCCTGCAAATCACGGTACCCATATTATCAAAAGATTGCATACGCGGTATTCATGGCATCCCGGAAGCTGCGACACTACTTTCAAGAGTGTTCAATAACAGTAGCCTCGGAAGTACCACTTAACGATATTATAAACAACCATGACGCAACAAGCCGGATTGCAAAATGGGCCATTGAGCTCCTCCCGTTCGACATAACTTATAAGCCACGGTGAGCCATCAAGTCGCAAGTCTTGGCCGACTTCGTCGCAGAATGGACGGAGGCCGAACTTCCTAAAGAGTACCGCACATATTCAAATTGGATCATGCATTTCGACGGCTCTAAGATGTTGGCCAGACTGGGGGCTGGCATCGTTCTGACATTCCCCACAGGAGACACAGTTCAATACGTACTCTAGATTATGTACATGGACTCCAACAATGCAGCCGAATATGAGGCCCTTTTACATGGTCTTCGGATGGCAGTATCCATGGGCATTCAACGACTAGAGGTGCGCGGGGACTCGAACCTTGCAATATCCCAAATAAATGGAGACTTCGATGCCAAGGATCCAAAAATGGCAGCTTACCGCAACGCCGTCCTAAAAATGTCAGCTCGGTTCGAGGGGCTTGAAATTCACCATATAGCCCGGGAAAATAATCAGGCGGCAGATGTCTTGGCACGCATCGGCACAAAACGCGATGTAGTCCCCCCCAACATCTTTTTGGAAAGGTTGTTCAAGCCATCCGTAGTATGGGAAGGGGAGCCGAACAATAACAGCCCGGACCCAACCGCACTGCCCGACACCGAACATTCTGACACAATCGGAGGCTCTGCCAATGAAATAACACCTTCAGCCCACGTAATAATGGCCGTCATCGCCCCGTGGACAGAACCATTCCTCGTCTACCTTACTAGGCAGGAACTCCCCGAGGACCAAAATGAGGCATGCTGCATAGTGCGGCGATCCAAAGCCTATAGAGTCCACGAGGGAGAGCTTTATAAGAAAAGCACTACCGGAGTCCTTCAAAGGTGCATCTCCGAAGAGGAGGGGCGGAACCTCCTGGCTGAAATTCATGCCGGACTCGGCGGTCATCACGCTGCAGCTCGGTCCCTTGTAAGCAAGGCCTTCCGTACAGGCTTCTATTGGCCGACGGCCCAGGCAGACGCTCAGGACTTAGTCCAACAATGCACCGGTTGCCAGCTCTTTGCAAACCAAAGCCATATGCCACCCACCGCCCTCCAAACTATCACCATTACTTGGCCCTTCGCGGTCTGGGGGCTTGACATGGTTGGACCCCTTAAAGGCGGAACCCACAAGCAAAAATACTTACTGGTCATGGTGGATAAGTTCACCAAATGGATAGAAGCCAAGCCTGTTAAGACGGCCGAATCCGGACCGGTGATAGACTTTATATCCGGGGTTGTACATCGTTACAGCGTCCCCCACAGCATCATCACTGATAATGGCATGAACTTCACGGCCGACGAGGTAAAACTCTGGTGCAAAAACATGGGCATCAAGCTTGATTATGCTTCCGTCTATCACCCACAAACTAACGGCCATGTCGAACGTGCAAATGGTCTTATCATGAGAGGCATCAAACCTAGATTAGTGCGGTCCCTCAAGGAATCTAACACGCACTGGGTAGAGGAGCTCGACTCCGTACTCTGGGGGCTGCGGACCACGCCGAATCGCACCACCAGATACACACCAGTCATTATGGTGTACGGCGCAGAGGCAATTTTGCCTTGCGACATAATTCATGACTCACCTCGAGTGCGCATGTAGAAGAAAGAGAAGCCGAGCTCGATCGGCAGGACAGTTTGGACGCATTGGAGGAGGAGCGCGACGTGGCAAAAGCCCGTTCCGCATTCTATCAATAGCAGGCTCGATGATACCAGAGCAGAGAAGTACGGGCCAAAAATTACAACGTTGGCAAATTAGTTCTACGCCTGCCGAACAAGAAAAAGGACAAACTCAAGCCCAAGTGGGAAGGTCCCTTCATAATTGACCAAGTCCTGACTGGTGGAGCGTACCGCCTGCGAGATGCATCGGATAACCGACTCGAGCCGAACCCATGGAACGCAGCCCGTCTCCGAAGATTCTATGCCTAGCGCCGGACTCTGTGTTCGTCTCCTTCCTCTGTCCATTTTTTATATATATTGTCTGTCTTACATTTCTCCCCTTCACCCCTTCCTTTCTCTTATAACCTTTAAAGGCTCATCAAATGACGTGCTATTCGCACTCATTAAACCTGGGGGCTTCTTTTAACAGAAGCTTATTTATACGGGCTTTATGCCCAACACATGTGTCACACTTCCGCATGTACCTTTTATTCACCATTATATGCATCGATATGACTTAAGTTTTGGCCAAGCTGGGTTGCCTGGCTCCTGTGCTTACCCCTACATTCCCGATTGTTCGGCTAGGTGGTAAAGGGAGCACCTCTGCGATTGTTACTGCCGGGTCAGCCGGACGTGTACCTCAGACTGGGTGAAGCCGAAAGCTAGCGTTCTTAAGGGAATATTCAGTCGGTGAACTAAAGATGATCCTTTTTATTATTTATCTATACGCCCCCAGATGTTTTTCCTGCGTTTCTTTTCGCAGCATAGACATGCACTTTAGGGCATGCCTCCCAGGGAAAGGAACCCCTAACGGAACTATTCTCCCTGGAAGATGTTTCTTGCTAACCATGTAATATAACATAACTAGTCAGGCACTTGTCTGTTCATGCACTAATGACCCCTACGCCTGGTCTCCATGCATTCGCCGGTTCCTATATAACCGCATGGGAATTCGGACACACTCCGGACCGTCAGGTCCCGAGACTGAAGTGAAAAGGTCGGCCATGACAAATGATCTACAATCCGGCTAGAAGGCATTATAAATGTCAATTAACTTCCATAGTCATTTTGACTGATTGTATTCCTCTTCAATACCATCTAACAGGCTGTCTAATTTACAGTCCTGCCGGGAATACTTTGCGGCCAACTCTAGTTAGCCGTATACTAAGCTTATAGGGATCTCCTTCCCATCGGGCCCTACAGGACCGACCTCGGCCATGTGGTTGGGGTCAGCCTTTGTGTACCACGTCTTCACCATGGCCCAGGCCTCCCTAGCGCCTTAACGGCAGGCCGATATCTTCCACAATCGGAAGCGCCGCCGTGCTCCCTTTAGCTTCTCCGCAAGCTCTCCAAGACCTTCGGGCATGGAGATGGATGGCCACAGGGCCTGGGCGACGCCTTGCATCGCCTGCCGAACTCGATCGAGCAGTTGCGAGAGCTCGGGAAGAAGGTCACCCGTAGCACCGGGCCTCTCCTCTGCAGGACGACCTGTTAGCACACCTACAGACATTGCTCTGTTAGTCGACTTCCCCGCCGAACTTTCTTTCCAAGGTTCGTTCAAGCACTTACTAAATATGCCGCGCCGAAGCCGCTGATTCTCCTTAACGGAGTCTGAAAGCTGGGCACGAACATCTTTCAGCTCGATGCCCAGCTTGGTGTTGGCATCTTGGAGATCGTTCTTCTCCCGCCTCACCTTTGTCAGCACCTTCTCACCAGCCTTTAACTGGCGTAGGAGGTGTTGCCTTTCCAGATTCAATCCGGCACCATCTGCAATTTCATTTGTCAGATTCGCACCCATGTCGTGCTTCGCAAAATACTTATCTTTCGAAGTGTATATTACCAGAGGGGGTCTCCTTGGGCTCCCCTGCCGCGGCTAGTGTGGCCTCAAGTTGGGCTTTGCACTCTTCCAGCTCCTTGGACAGTAGGGAATTCTTTTCTGTAAGAACCTGCATAACAAATGATCCTTAAATCAGTTATTCTAACTGTTTCAAGTCTCGGGGGCTACTGGTATATATATAATTACCAAAATTTGCTTACTCGTATGTCTTTTACATATTGCTCCGTGGCTCTGGCTAGACCATTTTGAGCGTCACGAAGGTACGCATCTCCCGAATTGAAGGCATCTAACGCCCCTTGGGAGAAACAAGCATCGTGAAGGATTGTCCGGCGATGCATGTGGTTCATGGCACTCTCCACCTCAGAGTTGGTGGCAGACAACCCGTCCACATCCTCCGTCGGAGGAGCGTCTCGCGTGCGCCTTGCGTTCGCCTCCGCCTCCGGACCAGGCTTTGGAGCCTGGCTGGTGGAGGCGCGATTGGCAGCCTCTCCGGATATAGTCTGGCGAGGTCTCTTTGTCCTAAAGAGAGCACGAGTGTCAATGTGCCTCGAAGGTATAACACCTGGGATAAGGGGGCGCGCCATACCTTTGGGCTGACACCTCGGTCCGGACTGCACTTCTTTTCTGCCCACGGGGCCCTACGGCCCCTCGTTGGCTTGTCGCCGCAGGTTCGGCCTTCCGCCTCAAAAACCTCAAAGTTCGGTTGTAATCAGGAAACTGAAAACACGAGGGCGGACACCTATTCAGGGTACTGGGACTTCGATCTCAGTTACCTGGGAGGCCGGGATTAGCCCTGGGTAATCGGCCGTAATGGCCACCAAGGCGTTGTCCTTGCTCAATTGATGGAACACACCATCAATCAGCTCCACAGATATGTCCGGATCCTCTTGAGAGGCCGGGTCGAGGGACCGTCCTGGGTCCTCGGGTTGTGGAGGAGGGCTGCTTATTTCCTTAACAGCCCGGCGCAGTTCCTGCGTTGAAGTCGTCAGACTGAATATTTAACAATAGGAATACAAAATGGATGGGCAAGTAAATGCGACCGCTTACCCAGCTTGGGGGATTGTGCATAGAGAATCCACCCTGTGGGTTGACGCGGAGAAATTCCTCCTCTTCTCCCTTATACAAAGTGGACAAGATCTTTAGTAGAGCGGCAGCTGAATCCGGTCCCTTACGACCGTAGCGGGTGGCGTCGTCCTCCCTGTTGAAGTCCCACATGGGGTGGCTTCTGTACTGAAGCGGTTGCACCCCCCCCCCCCCCCGCATGATGCATTCGGCCATAACCCCGATCATGGTCAGTCCGGAATGGGCTAACAATCTTATTCGGCCCATCAGGTAAATGATGTCCCTGTCACTTTCCCTCTGAGGGCTCCGTGGACGCCAGCTTAGGCGCTTCTTTAAGGGAGCACTGTCGAACTCAGGTAGGCCAATCCGAAGAGGATCCGGCAGCAGGACATCTTCTATATAAAACCATTCTGAAGGCCAGTCTTCGGACGCCCCCTTTGGGGTTCCGGATAGATATCCGGTCCCGGCGATGCGCCACACTTCGGCTCTGCCCACTTGATACATTGACCCCTCCTTAGAGCGGGGCACAAGGCAGAATAACCTTTTCCATAGCCCGAAATGAGCCTCGATACCCAAAAACAGCTCGCAGAGGGCTACGAAGCCCGCAATATGCAATACGGAGGCAGGCGTGAGATTGTGTAGCTGGAGGCCATAGAACTCCAGGAGCCCCCAGAGAAATGTATGGATGGGAAATCTGATCCCCCTTATTAAATAAGGGACGAGGCACACCCGCTCTCCTTTGGAGGGATTGGGGGCACTCTCCGCTTGCTCTCCGCCATTATAGATGGCAAGGCCGGCTCGAACCGGGACCATATAGGCCGGGGGGAGAAATCCCTTGGTCTGGAGCATCACTAGCTCGCTATGTGGGATGGAGCATCTCTCCCAATATCCAGGCTGAGGGCTGGAAGGGCGAAAGGAGGAGTTGTGATGGCTGGCCATGGTGGAATGGACCTTTGTCGGATGCGCTCTGATGAACACTTGCGAAGGGGGGAAGATGTGGTTTGGTTCTAAATCCTCGTCCCCTTAAATAGGGCGGCTCATTTACGCGGCTAGGGGTGTGAATGTAAAAACACTCAGACTTTTCATATTCGTTTGACACATGGGAAACTGCCATTATTGGGCGTAGAAGCCAAGGAGCACAACATCTACAAGAAACCGGACTTTATTCAACAGGTACACGGAATTTGGAGGAGAACCCACCTTGCAATGCCGAAGACAATCTACGCGCCGGACTCATCGTCATTGAAGCCTGGTTCGGGGGCTACTGAGGGAGTCCTGGATTAGGGGGTGTTTGGATAGCCGGACTATACCTTCCGCCGGACTCCTGGGCTATGAAGATACAAGATTGAAGACTTCGTCCCGTGTCTGGAAGGGACTTTCCTTGGCGTGGAAGGCAAGCTTGGCGATACGAATATGCAGATCTCCTACCATTGTAACCGACTTTGTGTAACCCTAACCCTCTCCGGTGTCTATATAAACCGGAGGGTTTTAGTCCGTAGGACAACATACACAACAACAATCATACCATAGGCTAGCTTCTAGGGTTTAGCCTCTCCGATCTCGTGGTAGATCTACTCTTGTACTACCCATATCATCAATACTAATCAAGTAGGACGTAGGGTTTTACCTCCATCGAGAGGGCCTGAACCTGGGTAAAACTTCGTGTCCCTTGCCTCCTGTTACCATCCGGCCTAGATGCACAGTTCGGGACCCCCTACCCGAGATCCGCCGGTTTTGACACCGACACCGACTTTGGAGCAAGGTACAGGGTTGGATTGAGCGCACCATGTCTTCCGCTGGTAAGGAAGTTCTTGTCAAATCTGTTGCTCAGGCAGTCCCAGTCTTCTCCATGTCTTGTTTCAAACTCCCAAGAGGTTTGTGTGAACATCTGAATATGCTGATTCAGAAATTCTGGTGGGGTACAAAAGAGGGGAAACGGAAACCGCACTAGGTCTCTTGGAAAACGATGACACAACCAAAAGGCATGGGAGGTCTTGGTTTCAAAGATTTCGAGTTTTTTAATCTATCCATGTTGGCAAGGCAAGCAAGGCGTCTGCTGTAGCATCCGGAATCTTTAAGTGTGTGTGTGCTGAAAAGCGTTTATTTCCCAAACTCTGACATCTTGCAAGCGGTGTTGGGAAGCCACCCAAGCCATCATAGAGGGAAGAGATATATTGAAACAAGGTTTGATCAAGTGAATTGGCAATGGTGCAGATACAAATATATGGACGCAAAACTGGTTACCTAGAGAGGAGATGATGCGGCCATATGGATCCATCACACCTAACCCTCCCACTATGGTTTCTGAGCTCATAACTAGTGTAACCGCGTCCTGGAATAAACAGCTTATCCAAACAACCTTTATGCCGATGGATGCACAGGTTATACTTGGGGTACCCTTGTGCACACGGAACGTCGACGACTTTTGGTCTTGGCACTATGAAAAACATGGGTCTTTTTCTGTGAAATCAGCATATAACATGCTCGTCGCTACAAGGAACCGAAGAGAGGCATGGCTTGAGGAAGTCCCAGGATCATCCAGCTCCAGGGCCGAGGAGGGGGCTTGGAAAACCTTGTGGAAAACTACAGTTCTGGGCAAAGTACGGATATTTTTATGGTGATTGTCGAAACACTCGCTTCCGAGTAATGATGTTTGTGCTCATCGTCATATGGCTGACTCTCCACAGTACGGCCTGTGCGGAGTCCGTGACTCCTGGCGCCATTTTCTCTTGGAATGCACGTCGTCTAGAAGCATTTGGGCTCTCATGGATGAGGAGACTACACATAAAATCATAGAAACATCGGAGCCCAAGGCAAAGCAGTGGTTATTCACACTAATGGAGCTGCTATCGCATGAGGATTTCATGTTGGTTGCGGTGACTCTTTGGGCCATTTGGCACTCAAGGCGTAAGGCGCTCCATGAAGCTATATTCCAAAGTCCCCACGCAACTCATGGATTCATCACAAGATTTATAGACGACCTTGGCATTGTCAACGAGAAAAATCAAAGAGGGGCGGCGACAGTCATCACACGCGATCACGTGCATACACGTCCAACGAAGCCACAACAGGACATTTCAAGATACATGTGGATGCTAGAGTGGCAGGTAGAAGAGGAGGATCAGTTGCGGCAATTTGCAGAGATGAAGAAGGAAATTACATGGGGAGCTCGGCCCTTGTTGTTGAAGGGGTCACGGACCCAGCCTCCCTTGAAGCGATGGCATGACGGGAGGCCTTGGCCCTGGCAGAGGATCTTGGAATCCAAAACCTGGTGGTGGCTTCGGATTGCCAACAGGTAGTATCCGACATCAACAAAAACGCTAGGGGAATGTATGGAGCGATTGTCAGCGAGATTAATCTCAGAGCACCTCCCTTGTACTGTACTTTTGTTTTTGAGAGTCGTGCTGTCAATGTTGAAGCACATCGGTTAGCAAAGTTTTCTTTTTCTAGAGGTCCAGGACGCCACGTCTGGTTTAGTGCTCCTCATGATGTTAGATGTATCCTACTCCATGTGGAATTTCATGAATAAAGTTGGTTTTTACCCCTCAAAAAAAACTAGATGCATGAGCTGTCTCAAAAAAACACTAGATGCGCGAGCGAGCGGGTTGCGAGTGGAAGCAGGAGCGATCGTGAGTTTGACTCGGCTGTGTGAGATTTGTTAAAAGGAAAAGAAAGGATCTTGGCAAGATCAAAAGACGGTTGTAGCAGCGGATCGGATCGGTTTGTGCGGCCATAGTCGATTCGAAGACGAGCGTGATGGTCATCCAAGGCCGAGTTGGGACGCTGGGGTGGCACATGGCACCCGGCAGGAAGCACGTGAGTCGTACGCGATGCGGTCTAGCCGGACGCGCATGGACCAGGTACGGGTGAGGCCCAGGAACCCAAGGTGCTGCTGGTGCTTGGTGATGGTGGCTGTACGCGGAAGGCTAGGTGGTCTGCGATGCAACCGTTGAGGTCCAGCGAAGTTGGACCGTGTGAGATGGCGCCTACGTTTGGCGTTGTTTCGTTACAAGGAGAAGCTGCTGGCCATGGGATGGATCTAAAGCGTGCATGTGTATTGAAGAAACAAAAGCAGCAAGCCCTCCTCGACCACTTCCGCTGCACGATCGGTACCTCCACTCCCAGGGAGTGCTCGCTTAACTGGGATTACTTGGGCATGCCAAAGCATGATATTTCTGCTCTGGAGGCTGACTTCTCTAAAGAGGAAATTAGGGGTGTTGTTTTCAATCTGCCGTCTGGGGCACCGGGACCGGACAGGTTTACGGCTGACTTCTTCAAATTCTGCTAGAGCATCACTAAAACTGATCTAATCTGTGCTATCAATCAGCTGTTCTCCCTGAGGGGCAAGAGGTGGAATCTGCTCAACTCTGCCTTCATCACGCTCTTGCCAAAATCTGCTGAGGCAATCAAGATTAAGGATTTCAGACCTATTAGTCTGATGCACTCTATTGCAAAGATTGTCTGCAAGCTCCTTGCTAACCGGCTGGCTCCTGTTCTGCACCTGATTGTTCCCCATTCTCAGAGTGCTTTCATTAAGAACCGTTGCATCCAAGACAATTTCCTTTATGTCAAGAACACGGTTAAGAGGTTGCACCGCTCTAAGGAACCTGCCCTTCTTCTTAAGCTTGACATTGCTGGTGCCTTTGATTCTGTCTCTTGGAGGTACATGTTTGAGCTTATGTCTGGCGTTGGTTTTGGCCCAAGGTGGTGTGACATCATGGCACTTATCTGGCAGTCTGCTTCCTCTCGGATCATGGTTAATGGTCAGCTTGGTTCTCCGTTCTTCCATCAGAAGGGGATCCGTCAGGGTGACCCTGTCTCTCCGATGCTATTCACTCTTGCGATTGCACCGCTACACTGGCTTCTGGTGAAGGCCTACTCTGTTGGCGCTCTGTCCGACCTGCGGCTGCCTCCTTCCCGGCTGAGGGTTAGCCTTTACGCTGATGACGCGGCCCTCTTCATTGCCCCAACTCAGCAAGAGATTGACACCACAAAAGAGATTTTGTGTGTATTTGGCTCTGCCTCTGGGCTCAAGGCTAGTGTGCAAAAGAGTGCTTTCTACCCTATTGCTTGTGAGCACATTGATCTGCTTCCCTTGCTGCAACAATTCCCCGTGCCTATCAGCCAATTCTCTTGCAAGTACTTGGGCTGCCTCTTCATTTCAACAAAATCTCTAGATCAGACATTCAGCCCACTCTAGACAAGTTGGCCTCCAGATTGCAAATTTGGAGATGCAAACTGCTCTCTGGTGATGCTCGGCTCAAGCTTGTCAACTATGTGCTTTATGCCATTCCGGTTCATCTCATCTCGGTCTTTAAGCTTGATAGTTGGACAATCAGGCAAATGGATAAGCTTCGCAGGAATTTCTTATGGTGTTCAAGGACCAATGGTGACAAGGGCATGGCTCTTGTCAACTGGAGCACGGTCTGTCGCCCTAAAAAGCTGTGCGGCCTAGGGGTGTTGGACCTAAATCGCTTTGGGAGAGCTCTCCATCTCAGGTGGAAATGGCTAGACTGGACTGATAAGGATCACCCCTGGGCTGGCACGAAAATCCCTTGTGACAAGGATGATCTGGCTCTCTTCTCGGCTTCTACCTCAGTGGTCATTGGGAATGGTCATACTGCCAATTTTTGGTATGATAGATGGTTGGATGGGCACGTGCCTAGGCTTCTTGCACCAGATATCTTCAAGCTCTCCTCTCGCAAGAATATCTCCGTACATGATGCCATTTTAGATAACAGGTGGATGCGGGGCCTCCACCGGATTTGTGAAAATACTGAGATACGTCAGTTCTCTTACCTTTGGAGCAAAGTGTAGCAGGTGGCCCTCGATCTTGTGGTGTCTGATTCCATCTCCTGGCTCTGGCACCACTCCAAGACGTATTCCGCATCCTCGGCTTACCAATGCCAATTCCTAGGGTCAGTCTCTCCTTTTCAGTTTGATAAGATGTGGGCATCAAAGGTGGAGGCCAAGTGCAAATTCTTTATGTGGCTCTGGCTTCGAGGTCGTATCCTCACTAGCAACAATTTGGCCATCCACGGGGTCCCTCACGATGATATTTGCACTCTCTGCGACCAGGAAGTGGAGACCCCTTCTCACCTCATTCTTTCATGCCCGTTTGCTCGCAGTGTTTGTTACTTGGTGGGAACCGATTTGGGCATCCCTCCTCTTGCAACCAATGCTCAGGTTGTTGGCTCTATTAAGCATTGGTCGGACGACTTAACCTCATGTCTTGATGATAGAGCCAAGAGGGTGGCCATCTACACTGCTTGGAACATTTGGAAGGAAAGGAACAGGCGTGTCTTCCAGCAAAAACCGCTTCAGGAACCTGCTATTCTTCACCTCATCAAGCAAGACATCTCCCTCGCCTCCATCTCTACGCACTGGCTCTCGGATGTTGAGAACTCCCCAGAACCTGAGCCATATTAATTTTTTTATGTATTTTGGTGTGGGCCACCTTAACCCTAGTCTGTGTAACTGAATCATTGTATTGTTTTCACTCCTCCTTTAATATATGCAGGCAGTTCTACTACCTTCCCTAAAAAAATAAAGTAAAATAAAGTGCAAGGAAGTCACGTGTGCTGTGGACACACGAGGAAGGCTATGTTTATAGGGTCTTTTCCGGTATGCAGACTATTCATCAAGATGTCAATGTGGCGGCGACAATGTTGTTTGGCAACACGGACTCGTAGCGCATCACATAGGGATCATGCATACACAGGGCGTCAAGAAATGCACGAAGATGTGCGGGGTGGACACGACGCAGGGTGAAGCATGGTTGCAGTCGGATAATTTCGGTCGGGTCAAACTGGACTGTCTGACGGATTGACGGGTATGTTGGTCAAAGCAGAAGATGGTGGTGATTTCAGCGACGACGACATAGGAACGTGATGCTGATGGTGGCCAACTTCTGGTGTGTGGAAACACGTGGTGCAGGCTTGAGGGCTTGTGCGGCTTCCACAAGACAATGACGCAGGGTTGATTCAAGGTTGTGTACACTTGAGAGCTTGAAGTCGACAGGGCGTGGGGGTGGCTCGTACAACCACCATGGAGTCATGTTGAAGGTGGAGCTGGAGTCTGATGGACGACTTCGCTCTGAGCTGATGGAGGGGCTATGGCATAAGGATCCAGAGAATCGTAGCCTATTTCAGCGGGAAGGCGAGAGACACGTGGTTCAGACTAGGTACCAGTGGTCTGATGGAGACGTGATACTCGGCATCGGTCGGTGATGATCGATGGTTCTTTGCAGTGGGGGTTGAGGCAGTGGGGGCTAGCTACCCGGGAGACTCAACCAGGACAGCAGAGGCTCGACGCGGTGATAGCGGCGAGGCGTGCGGTAAGCACGGGACACAGCGACAGGCCAAGGCACTGGTGGTCAGACATGTGGTCAGACAAATTATGTAGGGGGTGCTGAAGCAGTGTTGACGAGTACCAGATTCAAGTTGGTGACTGGGTCTATCGGTGCCGGAAGATGGACATGATTTGACCATGGAGAATCTGAGAAAGTGGCGGAGAGTCTGAAATTGTCGAAAGTTGAGAGAGTACATGGTCGTATATTCTGTGGTGTTCAGTGCACATGGCAAAGTGCGTATGACAAATACAGAAGGAGGTGGAGTGCTATAGCTGTGGGACATATCAAAGACTATTCGGGAAAAGGGGTGAGGCAACTGTGAATTTGACTCAGGGTGATACAGGGCGACGGTGAAATTCCTTCAAGTTTCAGACAGACGGTCATGAAAGAGCAGTGATGTTGAGTTCAGGTAACTCTTATATGTGACGTCCAATATGTGAGTTGTTCACTTTCACGCAGACAATGATCGGTGTGTGATGGCGTTGAGCGGATACTCCGAAAGTTGGCAGCACAAAGTAGAGTAAAGAGGAACTTGATTTCGCTCGAGTGTTGACAGTGAAGAAGACGAGAAGGGACTACAGTTGCAGGTGGAGTCACATGGAGTCTTGGAGTAGCAGCAGTGCTCATGGCATAACTCAAGTCCAATGTACATGGAGGTTCGACGCATGGATAAATCCAAGGTGGTGGAGAATATTCGCCAAGATGGAGTTTGTTAAAGTTGTGTCGAATATTATTGTACAAGGTAGGTTATAGTTGGACTTGGATTTGGACTGTGTATAGATAGAATATGGAGTCGTGTCCAAGTAGGACACTTGTACCCTAGACCTCTCATATATAGCAGTGGTAGACACACAATGTAACCTATGCCAACATAATAGCATAGGTATGCAGGGGGAGCCAACGGCGTGTGTCGGCGCCCGGGTGGCCGGTGTGCGGTATTGTGACGGTGTCACGGGGAGGAGCGCCCGTAGTCAGGCCTCGGGGATGTAGCCATGATGGTGAACCTCGTTAACAAATCTCCATGTCATGCTTGTGTGATTTCTTGGTCCTTGATAAATCAATGGTGGTCTCGAATTTATTCTAACACACAAGTACAGTATGCATACGACTTGAGAAACTTTTAGCACAAAGATAAAACCTCTCATCTCGCTCCCGCGACGCGCTCCCCGTGTGCGTCACGGGAGACCAAATCCGCCGCCGTCCCTCTAGATCTCCTCGTCCCAGCCCCCTCCTCACCGTCGCCGGACGGCGTCCGCCGGGCGAAGCTCGTGCGTGGTGTTGGCGGCGGCGGGGATTCTTGTCTCCTTCCTTGCACGGGATCTCAGCAGCGCGGGGTGGCTGCTGATAACCCACAAGTATAGGGGATCACAACGGTTTTCGAGGGTAGAGTATTAAACCCAAATTTATTGATTCGACACAAGGGCAGCCAAAGAATATTCTCAAGTACTAGCAGCTAAGTTGTAAATTCAACCACACCTGGAAACTTAGTATCTGCAGCAAAGTATTTAGTAGCAAAGTAATACGATAGTAGTGGTAACGGTAGCAAAAGGTAACAGTAGTAAAAGTAATGTTTTTGGTATTTTGTAGTGATGATAGCAATAGCAATGGAAAAGTAAATAAGCGAAGAAC
This sequence comes from Triticum urartu, assembly GCF_056163025.1. Taxonomy (NCBI): domain Eukaryota; kingdom Viridiplantae; phylum Streptophyta; class Magnoliopsida; order Poales; family Poaceae; genus Triticum; species Triticum urartu. Next base: position 454,552,876 of record NC_141877.1, read on the forward strand.
AATATATGGAAAGCTCGTAGGCAATGGATCAGTGATGGAGAATTATGTCGGATGTGGTTCATCATGTAACAGTCATAACCTAGGGTGACACAGAACTAGCTCCAGTTCATCAATGTAATGTAGGCATGTATTCCAAATATATTCATACGTGCTTATGGAAAAGAACTTGCATGACATCTTTTGTCCTACCCTCCCGTGGCAGCGGGGTCCTTACGGAAACTAAGGGATATTAAGGCCTCCTTTTAATAGAGTACCGGAACAAATCATTAAAACATAGTGAATACATGAACTCCTCAAACTACGGTCAACACCGGTAAGTATCCCGATTATTGTTGTCGGGGTTGGGGTCCCGGCAAACCCTTAAGGTTCGAACACTGGGGTGCGCACGAAGTCTATCCCTCCAACCGATCTACGCTCTAGCTTGCTAGGATCTCGCGGACAAACTCGACGAACTCACAACACAGATGGACACAGGGTTTATACTGGTTCGGGCCACCATTGCAGTGTAATACCCTACTCCAGTGTGGTGGTGGTGGATTGCCTCTTAGGCGGATGATGAACAATAGAAGGGAAGAACGGCCTCCTGAGGTTGAGGTGTTCTTGGGCTCAGTGAGCTTGTGTGTGAGGGTGATCTCTCTCGAGCTAAGTTGTTCTCTCTCCAGCTGAGTTGTTCTCTCTCGCGCCCCGTTCGCACTCTCCACTATGGTGGCTAGTCCTATTTATAGAGGCCCTGGTCCTCTTCCCAAATATCGAGCGGGAAGGGAGCCAACAATGGCGGGCTAATTTGAAGGGGACAGCTAGTACAAGATATCCTGACAAAAGTAGTCTTCGCCTGCACAAAGTTCTGGTGGTGACGTTGTTCCGGGCTCCACGATGACCTCCATCTTGCAGTCCTTGGTCTTGGTCTTGTTGCACCGAAATGGAAACCTTTGCCTGATGCCTCGGTACTCTGCGGCTGTGCTTGCCCCCTTTGCACCAAAGAGGAAACAAGGACGATGTGCGTGCTGGCGCCCGCCAGGCGCCCGCCTAGTGTCGATCGTCACGGCTCACGTCACGAAAGCCTCGTGAGGTTCGCCCCGACTTGATATCTCCGCTCCTCGTGAGCCTGCCCAACTAAGCCACTCCGGAGGAGGTCCCGCATCATCCGCCTCGCGAGGCTTGGCCCCTCGCAAGGGTCTTGAGTGCTTTGTTGGTGAAGATGGCCGTACGGCCTACTGGCTCAGCCACGCCGCGGGCCGCAGGCAGGCAAGTCTGGGGACCCCCATTCCCAGAACGCCGACAGTAGCCCCCGGGCCCAAGGTGCGCGTGGGCTTGGCTTCGCGGCGAAGCCAAGGGTCAATTTTCAAGTGCCGCGGGCCCCAAAAGCCTGCGGCCTCGGTTGACGCGTGGCGGTTGATTGGACATGGGCGTCTCCACTTCCCCATGCTACCTTTGAATCCTCCTGGCTATGCGGCCCGACTTCTTGCACAGTTATTCTTCCCTCACCGCGCCTGGCTCTTTCAATCTTCCAACCTCCCTGCTTCTTCATCGCCTTGCTCCGCCTCCTCAATCCGACCAGCGCTCCGCCCGCTTCACCTTCATGGCGCCGAAGCAAGCCGACAAGGGGAAGAAACCTCTGTCCTCGTGAACTGTCCCCCCATCCTTCAAGCCGGCGCTCAGCCGGCCTCGGGTGCTCAACGACAAGGCCATGGGCAAGGTGCGCCCCATGTTCGCCTCCAGCTTTAACGAGTGGGGAGAGACGCCGGCCTGGCCTGCGTCTCGCTCTAGCATGGCTCGGGCAGTCACCGAGATCCCGATCTTCATTGACGCCCTCTGGGCTGGCATGCTTCCTCCCTTCTCCACCTTCTTCAATGCGACGCTCGAGCACTATCAGATCCATATGCTTCATCTCGACCTTCAATCTGTGACCCTTCTTGCCGTCTTCGCCTTCATGTGCGAGGCCATGGTGGCCATCACCCCCTCCGTGGCGCTCCTCCACCACTTCTTCTCGCTGCATCTCATCGATGCCTGGCAGAGCTCAGGGTGTGTGGGCTTTCAGGCCGTGGCAGCGACGGCAGGCATGGGGATCAATTTCGAGCTTCCTTCGTCCGTGAGCGAATTCCGCACGCGATAGGTGTTTGTTGATGCTGGTGTGATCAACCCTCTGCTCCAAGCTCCGATGGGGCCTGCCATTCCAAACTCCGTCTGGGGTCACCAGAGGCTCACGGGCCCCTGCCTTGCCCCCGTCTGGGCCAGGCTGCGGTGATTGAAGGACCTTGGTGTGACTGCGCCCATGGTGGTGAGGGAGTTTGTCAGGCATCGAGTTGCCCCGCTTCAGCATCATTCTCGCCCGATGTGGGACTTGCTCAGCAGTCGAGACAACATGAGGTTTCAGGAGGAGGGGCTTCCTCTTGCTGCATGGCAAACAGTGCTCACGGTGCTATCCGGTGTCCCTCTGCCGGACGAGATGCCTAGGAAGAGTTGCATGCTGTACCACGGCGAGAACAAGGTTACCTTCGTCGAGACCATGCCTTCCTTTGATGAGTGGGGGCTGCGCCCAATTGGCTTGGAGGGACCCCGCGAGAATCCCATCGTCGTGGCCCCGTTCTTCGCCGCCGGTGACGAGCTCGCCCCAGGTGATGGTGCGGGGGAGCAAGCTACAACGGGGGCCGGCTGCTCAGGTGCTAAGGAGCACGTGTCGAGCAGTGATCCAGGAGCATCGTCCTCGGGAGTTTGCGACGCCCCTCCAGAGGCGCCAGTCGCTGATGAGATGCGTCATGCGGCTCCCGAGGCCGAGGCTCCACGAGCCTCGGGAGGTCCGCGCGAGAGAGAGTCGGGCTGTTCGCCGCAGCCGGGCTCCCCTGAAGCCATTCCTCTTGGTTCTTATTTGGCTCCGCCGCGCACCGGCCGTCACGTCCAGCGCTTCGGTCGCCTTTGCGTGGACTTCAAGGAGCTCCGCAAGAGGAAGGGATCCCCCAGCGGCAGCAACATCTTCGGTCCATTGAAGCGATGGAAGTACATCGCCATCAACGAGTAAGTACCTCTCCTCGGTGATTTTCTATGTGCCGCCTTCCCTTCCTGACGATTGCCCCCTCAGGCTCCCTTATGCTAAGGCCGCGAAACCTTCAGAGAAGCAGCTCCCTCTCATCCCATCGTACTCGCCAAGATCCAGTGCTTCAGGCTCGGACGCTGCCCGTGGCGTGGGGTCAGCCTCGGGAGCTGGTCCGTCATCAAGGCGCCCTGAGCTTGTGCCTTCGCCATCCTTCCTACGCGGCCTTGCTTGGAGCGCAGCGGGCGTGCCAGGGGCTCCTCCCTTGGTCACGGTTGGTGGATGGCTAGCCTCGATGCTGGAGCCTCCTTCAAGCAGCGGGCCTTGTTTGGTCCGGGCCCCTCGCGAGGGTCAACCGGCACCGGGGGCCGCGCCAGCCCCTAGCCCCCAATCGGGAGATGGCGCGTCATTCGATGCTCCATCCGCAGCCCCTGAGGCGGAGGACGAGATGGGGTGAGCATTCGGGCTCGAGCGCGGGCGCAGCGTGGTTTGCCACGAGCTCTTCCAGGAGGCGATGGGCGCGATGAACCACCTTGGTGAAGAGCTTGCTGGCGTCGACTCGTGTCTTGAGGCTGAAGGTCTTCGGTTGGTGGAGGAGCGGCGCAAGCTGCGAGTGGCCATCTACCTTGGCCGTTATCACCGCGATCTCGAGAACACGAAGGCCGAGGTGTCCCTCAAGATTGCCAATGAGGCCCGCGCGCGAGCTTTGGAGGAAAATCTCGAGGCCGATCGCCGCCGCGAGGCTGCGGAGGAGCGCGCGTGGGAGCTCCAGGCCTGGAGCGCGTCCCTTGAGCAGCAAGTCGAGGCGCGTGTTGCCGCCCTTGCGTCGATGAGGGGGCGCCTGCAGAGGAAGAGGAGATCCGGCAGCGTGAGGAGGCGCTGGCCCTGGAGGCCGTGGAGCGTAGCCTCGAGCTTGAGCGGCTAGAGACGAGGGAGTGTCAAGTCGCTCAAGCTGAAGATGCCGTCGGGGCCCGCGAGGCCGGAGTCAAAGAAGAGATCAATCGTCGGGTAGCCGTCGTTCACGCCGATCTGGAGGGCAGGTACGGCTTGAGGCTGGAGCTTGCCGGACAGGAGGGTGCGGGCAGGGCCGCCGCCCTCAGGCCCAGGTTGGACGAGGTCGAGAGGCGTGCTGAGGCCACAACCGCCGCCCTGGTAATGGCGCAGGCGGACCTGGCCTCCGCCCGCGCCGAGCTGCTTTCCCTTTGGAGGCGAATTGACGATGCCGAGGCTTTCACTCAGCAAAACAGAGAAGAAGTGCTCCAACGCCGAACACTAGAGTGCGTGCATGGCCCTATGCTTCAAGATCTTCAGAACAAGGCCAACACCGCCCTGGGCTATATCTGCGACGAGAACGCCCCGACCCCTCACTCGAGTGACTACGCCAGCCACCTGACCTTCTTCGCCGAGGTGGTGACGCGCCTGGAGGCTCAATCTACCAGAGCTCGGCAGCTTGTGGAGGAGAGGGGCCGTGGCCTGCTTCAGCGCGCCTTCTCCCGTGTCTTTAGCCACCTCCTTAACGTCGACACCAACTTCGACTTTGATGCCGCCATTGCTCCTGTGCCCATTGCCGTTCGGGGCGACTTGGCGCATTGGGTAGAGGATCATGTCGACGCGTTGGTCAGGGCCTTCACCTCAGAGGACGATGGGGTGGTGGTCGTCGCAGACGAAGGTGACGTGGTTAACGACGGCGATGGGGGCATTGCCGACGGTCGCGACGATTCCGACGAAGGTGACGACGATGTGAGCGACGCGTCCCTGGATGACGCAGCGAGCGATATCTGTGGGTGATCCCATATTCTCCTGTTGTCTTATTCTGCACGCAAAACTTGGGCATGACCCTAGGAAAACTTGTGAGAGCATTTTGAGAGGGGGAGCCCCTCATGTAAACGAATCGTAGTTTTTACTTTCCTATGCGATGTGGGTATGTGTCCTCGTGAGCTTGTGAAGCTGTGGGTGAGTTTACAGACGTGGATTACCTTAGTCAGCGCGTGCTTAGGGCTGGGTCGTGAGGCGACGAGTTTCAGAGAATCTTGCAGGGCTTGCCGCCCTGTTTGAAGGGGGGGCGGGAATGGTGACCACCACGCGAAGTGTTAGCGCATGCTCTGCGCGGTCCGGCTCGCGATTAGCTTTGCGAGGGGGTGGCGACGGACGTGAGTCCCAAACCAAACAAGATCCAGAAGGCGAGAAACGACTTGAACGAGAAAAGGCACCCCCCGCGCGCAATGATAAAAAATCAGCTTCAACTTAAGTCCAGAATCAGAAAGCAAAGCCACAGAAAGAGATATCCAAAGCAAAAGGCCGCGTCTGGTACCTAGTCTAGTCTTCGGGTCTTCAATTCTTCTCACCAGCGTGGAGCTAAGTGTTGTCCACTAGGCGTGGGAGGGGGCCCCAGGGCCTGAGGCCGGCGCTCCTGAGACTCCGGGGCATGTATAGCCCCAACTCATTATTACGTGAGAGTGTCACGGGCGGCGAGCTTCACAGGCACCGGGCCTTCTTCATAGGTAGTGGCCTTGCTTCATATCGCCAGACGAGGGCCCCGCCTTGCGCCACTCTTGACCTCCTTTGAGCCGGCCGGAGACCAGGACGGCGCAAAGGAGGGAAAGAGGACGCCAGCGGTTCCCTCGGTGACCACGGGTCCTTTGCCCGAGGAAGGGTCGTTGAAGCCACCCCGGCAGAGGGCCTACCTCCGGGTGTCCCCTGTTTTCGTGTGCCTTGGGGAGGGGCCTTGCTCCTGGCTCCCTCTCGGTGGCCCCCAGCGTGTGTCCCTTGTTGAGACGGGTGCCACCATGCCGGGGTCGTCGATCGATGCTGCAACCTGATTCATCTGTAGCCCATGGTTAGCATAAGCCTGTTCCTGAGAGGTTAGCAGTACCCGGTAGTTGCCGTCACCGGCGCGATCGCTGTGGTTCTCCACTGGCTCTTGGAAGGCTTCGGCTCCTAGCTCCCCCTCTCCCCAATCTTCTCCAATGAACGAGCAGATGTCGTCCTCTCATGCCTACCCTTGGTCCATCATGCAGGGCACGTAGGCCTCCGGGGCCGTTATCCCGAACACCTCGCCGTGGTGCCCCACACTCCATGTTGCTCTGCCCATGACGGCGTCCTGGGGATGATAATACGGCATCCGGCTAGGACCATGGGGGTGACGCTTGCGCTCGTGCTTCTCGAGGGCGGCATGGGGGGATTGGAGCCCCCTACGCCGCCGGTTGTGCTAACGTTGGCGAAGCCCCCAGGCATAGTCGACGGCGTGCAGATGTGGTGAGGCTCGCCGCGCAACCTTGCATTGGCCTGGGGAGGAAGTCGATGGCTGAAGGGTGGCGCTCCTGATGCCGCTGCATCCAAGAGCTCAGCAACTCGCTCAAGCAGTGTGTCCCGGCCGCCCTCCATCAGTCTGCATCGCAGCAGCTCCCTTGCCACTGTGAGTGCCGCCCGCATGTTCGCTTGCTCCTGCCATGAGTGCGGCACCGTTGCAGCGGCGTGACTCGCTGCTCTCGCCGTGGCTCGTGCTTGCCGCGGGGTGAGGTGGATGATGCCTGGCCACGTTGTCCACGCCCCGCGGAGCTTGGTGACGCCCGTGCCGCCTGGGGTGCGGGGTCGACATCTTCATGGGCAAGCGGCGCCGTCCAGGCCGGCGGTCGGAGCCGGCTCTTGGGTTGCCAGACATCATAGCCGGTGAACGTCGGAGAGCTGATTGGCGGAGAAGAAGCTCCGGCGCACCCCTACCTGGCGCGCCAAATGTCGGGGTTGGGGTCCCGGCAAACCCTTAAGGTTCGAACACTGGGGTGCACGCGAAGTCTATCCCTCCAACCGATCTACGCTCTAGCTTGCTAGGATCTCGCGGACGAAATCGACGAACTCACAACACAGATGGACACAGGGTTTATACTGGTTCGGGCCACCGTTGCGGTGTAATACCCTACTCCAGTGTGGTGGTGGTGGTGGATTGCCTCTTAGGCGGATGATGAACAATACAAGGGAAGAACGGCCTCCTGAGGTTGAGGCATTCTTGGGCTCAGTGAGCTTGTGTGTGAGGGTGATCTCTCTCGAGCTAAGTTGTTCTCTCTCCAACTGAGTTGTTCTCTCTCGCGCCCCGTTCATCCTCTCCACTGTGGTGGCTAGTCCTATTTATAGAGGCCCTAGTACTCTTCCCAAATATCGAGCGGGAAGGGAGCCAACAATGGCGGGCTAATTTGAAGGGGGACAGCTAGTACAAGCTATCCCGACAAAAGTTGTCTTCGCGTGCACAAAGTTCTGGTGGTGACGCTGTTTCGGGCTCCACGATGACCTCCGTCTTGCAATCCTTGGTCTTGGTCTTGTTGCACCGAAATGGAAACCTTTTCCTGGTGCCTCGGTACTCCGCGGCTGCGCTTGCCCCCTTTGCACCAAAGAGGAAACAAGGACGTTGTGCGTGCTGGCGCCCGCCTGGTGTCGATCGTCACGGCTCACATCACGAAAGCCTCGTGAGGTTCGCCCCGCCTTGATATCTCCGCTCCTTGTGAGCCTGCCCAGCTAAGCCACTCCGGAGGAGGTCACGCGTCATCTGCCTAGCGAGGCTTGGCCCCTCGCGAGGGTCTTGAGTGCTTTGTTGGTGAAGATGGTCGTACGGCCTGCTGGCTCAGCCACGCCGCGGGCCGCAGGCAGGCAAGTCTGGGGACCCCCGTTCCCAGAACGCCGACAGTAGCCCCCAGGCCCAAGGTGCGTGCGGGCTTGGCTTCGTGGCGAAGCCAAGGGTCAAGCTCGAAGCGCCGCAGGCCCCAAAATCCCGCGGCCTCGGTTGACGTGTGGCAGTTGATTGGACGTGGGCGTCTCCGCTTCCCCACGCTGCCTTTGAATCCACCTGGCTATGCGGCCCCGCTTCTTGCACAGTTGTTCTTCCCTCGCCGCGCCTAGCTCTTTCAATCTTCCAACCTCCCTGCTTCTTCATCGCCTTGCTCCGCCTCCTCAATCCGACCAGCGCTCCGCCCGCTTCACCGTCATGACGCCAAAGCAAGCCGACAAGGGGAAGAAACCTCTGTCCTCGCCAACTGTCCCCCATCCTTCGAGCCGGCGCTCAGCTGGCCTCGGGTGCTCAATGACAAGGTCATGGGCAAGGTGCGCCCTGGTACATCTCCAACGTATCTATAATTTTTTATTGCTCCATGCTATATTATCTACTGTTTTGGACTATATTGGGCTTTATTTTCCACTTTTATATTATTTTTGGGACTAACCTATTAACCGGAGGCCCAGCCCAGAATTGATGTTTTTGCCTATTTCAGTGTTTCGGAGAAGCGGAATATCAAACGGAGTCCAAACGGAATAAAACCTTCGGGAACATGATTTTCTCACCGAACATGATCCAGGAGACTTGGACCCTACGCCAAGGCATCGGAGAGGCGGTCACGAGGGTGGTGGGCGCCCCCCTAGGGAGCCCCCTGCCTCGTGGGCCCCTCGGTGCTCCACCGACGTACTCCTTCCTCCTATATATACATACGTACCCCCAAACGATCAGAACAGGAGCCAAAAACCTAATTCCACCGCCGCAACTTTCTGTACCCACGAGATCCCATCTTGGGGCCTGTTCCGGAGCTCCGCCGAAAGAGGGTTGTCATCACGGAGGGCTTCTACATCATCATAGCCTCTCCGATGAAGTGTGAGTAGTTTACCTCAGACCTTCGGGTCCATAGCTAGTAGCTAGATGGCTTCTTCTCTCTTTTTGGATCTCAATACAAAGTTCTCCCCCTCTCTCGTGGAGATCTATTCGATGTAATCTTCTTTTTGCGGTGTGTTTGTTGAGATCGATGAATTGTGGGTTTATGATCAAGTCTATCTATGAATAATATTTGAATCTTCTCTGAATTCTTTTATGTATGATTGGTTATCTTTGCAAGTCTCTTCGAATTATCCGTTTGGTTTGGGCAACTAGATTGGTAGTTCTTGCCATGGGAGAAGTTCTTAGCTTTGGGTTCGATCTTGCGGTGTCCTTTCCCAATGACAGAAGGGGCAGCAAGGCACGTATTGCATCGTTGCCATCAAGGATAACAAGATGGGGTTTATTTCATATTGCATGAATTTATCTCTCTACATCATGTCATCTTGCTTAAAGCGTTACTCTGTTTTTAACTTAATACTCTAGATGCATGCTGGATAGCGGACGATGAGTGGAGTAATAGTAGTAGATGCAGAATCGTTTCGGTCTACTTGTCACGGACGTGATGCCTATATACATGATCATACCTATATATTCTCATAACTATGCTCAATTCTGTCAATTGCTCAACAGTAATTTGTTCACCCACCGTAGAATACTTATGCTCTTGAGAGAAGCCACTAGTGAAACCTATGGCCCCTGGGTCTATTCTCATCATATCAATCTCCATTACTTTAATCTTGCTTTGCTTTTTACTTTGCCTTTACTTTTCAGTTTGCATCTTTATACCAAAAATATTATATCTATCAAATCTCACTCTCGTAAGTGACCGTGAAGGGATTGACAACCCCTAATCGCATTGGTTGCGAGTAGCTATCATTTTGTGCAGGTACGAGGGACTTGAGCGTGGCCTCCTACTGGATTGATACCTTGGTTCTAAAAAACTGAGGGAAATACTTATGCTACTCTGCTACATCATCCTTTCCTCTTCGGGGAAATCCAATGCAAGCTCAAGAGGTAGCACGCCCCATGCTCGCCTCCAGCTTTAACGAGTGGAGAGAGACGCCGGCCTGGCCTGCGTCTCGCTCTAGCATGGCTCGGGCAGTCACCGAGATGCCAATCTTCATTGACGCCCTCTGGGCTGGCCTGCTTCCTCCCTTCTCCGCCTTCTTCAACGTGGCGCTCGAGCACTATCAGATCCATATGCCTCGGGGCACATCGGCCTCAGGGCGTCACAACACTCCATCACTACGAGAGGATCTCATCCCGAGATTTAGAATGGCACCGGAGGGAAAAGGAAGAGGAAGATGAGAGGTAAAACTAAGTTGCTTCTTTGACAAACGAGTGAAACCAAGGAACCTTGAAAAGTTGAACAACTTGAAAGGAATAATGCAACGGAGATGAACGAAGTTGAAAACACTCCGTTAGGAAAGAGGAACAAGGAAGAACAGATTTGGACAGCACTCCGGTTGAAAAGTGATAAGAAACTTTATAAGATGAAAAGAACTTGAGCAGAGGGCACAACAATCCGGTTAAATGGATAAGCACGAAAAGAAACACGATCCTCAACATTCGAGATGATGAGAGGAGAGAGCAACAACGCAATGCCTCCGGAATGAAAGAATAGAAGATAGATAATTGAAATAAAGGAATGGAGAAGAAAATGCCAACTTCTGCCACAAAAGAGCTCGAAAAGGCATCCTTAGGAGAAGGGTCGAACGGAGTTGTCGGAAAAACCAACAACGAAAAGAGTAAGCTTGTTGTGGGCTTATGCAAAACATCTCGAAATTATCAGGTGAAATTTTGCCACTAACGGAAACAATAGATTTGATTGATATGAACAAGAAGACAAGAAACTTATTTCACCGGGAGGATAGATGAAGAACTTGGGTCATTTATGAGCACCATAAATAGCAACAATCCTTAGGGAAGGCTTTAGGTGAAATATAACCCAAGATAATCCCAAAGAAGATATTGATTGATTGAGAAGAAGTCTTGAGCGAAGAGAAAAAATGATGGATTTAGATATGTCACTGTTGAAAACATGTGAATCATGAAACACAAAGGGAAAATTATCAACAATGACATAACACCACCTCAAAAGATAAGATAGAACGAATTGTAGTTCGGAATGCAAGATGAAGAATGCTTGAGCTCCTCTGAAAAGAATCTCAATGAACACTTCGAGAAGGAATTAAATCCTTGATGAACCATCATGTAGAGCCTCCATGAAGAACTCCGGTAACAAAAGGATGATCAACGGAAGGAAAGAGAAGTTGAAAACACAAGGTGATGCCTTGCGATGATTTAGATGGAGCTTCGCGGCGAGATAATGCGGAAAAACTTGGAACTCCGGAAAAGAAAGATGAACAAAAGAAATCAAGAATTTTGATGAACCTCCGAAATAAGGAATTAAATCACTTGGATGAAACAAGAATAAGAATTACATTATGCTTATCCTTCATCAATTTAAATTGATGACAAGCAACGGATTTGGCATACTACTTATTCTCGTAGAAAGGATTAAGAGAGACATAGCATAAACTTGGGAAGGTCTTCAACGAACCACCGGAAGGGTTGAAACAATGAATAAATTGATGTGATAAACGAAGGAAGAAGAATCTTGGAAGAACCGCCGTAAGAATTGAAAATTAACAAAGAAAAGATAAAGAAACAACGGAAAGAATTAGAGAACGAATGAAGATACTTGACAGAATTTAGATACATGAGAACAAAGAGAACACGAGCTGATTAGAGATCACTTGAACGATGCACCGGTAAGATTTGGATAACGAGAGCTGAAAGCTGGAATGAATAATTCTGAGATGATGGGCTCTGGAGAAACAAACTGAAAAGAATCCTAAATTGCTCCTGATGGGTGAAAAGAATTCTCACAACAAAAAACAATTATGAGAGGATGGCAGCAAGCTAGAATCATGGACAAGATTAAAGAGAAACTCTTCCTCGGTCTTCAAATGCCGAGAATGACGATGAGAAACACCACCATGAATTATTGAGACACTCCGGAATAATGAAGAATAGAAAGGTTGAAACAACAATGAAAAGAATTTGAAAGATCTTGGAGAAATACATATGTCTGATGGTAATTCATACTTACATCAACTTTGAAATAAAATTTCAGGATAGCTCCGGTAAAATTAGAAGAGTCAGGTAAGATCCTGGGAAAAGACCTGTGGGTTAGCGCCCACTCCAAAGAAACATCGTTGAAAAGATTGCTTGAAAAGAGATATTGCATCGGTTGAATTAAATGGCTTGAATGAGATAAGACCTCGAGATATCTTGAACGGATTAGGAATGAGAACACAAATCTCCTGAGATATCTTCAGCACTCCGGAACAAATGAATAGAAAGAGGTGAACAACTAAGAGGTGCACCGGCATGAGAAAACATTTGAAACAAGGAAAAGATATGATCGACAAAGCTTGAATTGAATCCACCGGACAAAATAAAAGAAACGAAGAATGATGAACTTGAAGCTCCGTTAGAATCTTCATGAGAATCACCGGATAAGAACATTGACGGAAAAGAATGGAGAGACTTCTCATCAATAAGATGATACTTGATTAAGAAATCTGAGTCCTTGAAGAAAAGGGTGGGAGGGTGGGAAAACAAAGACAATTTGGGACGAACGAAACAAACACCGTTGAGAAAGCTTTGAGTTGAACTTGCAGATGTTTAAATGATCGGATCCACTTGAAGGGAAACACGCCGGTTAAAAGGATTGACATGATAATCTCGATTATCATGAAGGATTGGTATTCACATCGGAGTATGAGAACACCGTTTAGGGAAGGTATGGAATCAACACTTGACTTTGAAGCAACTCGAATACCACAACTGAAAAAAACAAAACAAAGGATTGGCTTGCAGAATAAGCCGGAACAAACATATGATAAAGATTCCGTCTGAAGTTTTTGTGGTGGGGCCCACACGGGCTCGATCGTACAGCACCATCATGTACAAGGCAGTGCACATGACATACGAAGCGTCCCCGAGTCGGCATAGCCAAGGACTCTTTAAGACATAACGAGACCACTGTAAGACCAACCGTGGATAGGCGGACCACTAGACGTCGAACCCCAATTTCATATCATACATCTGTCGGAAAGATATTCTAGGAGCTACTTGAATTCCCACTTATAAACTCCCGAAACTTTCCGGTTATGCAATCAGGTGTTGGGGATACAGGGGAAGCATAATATCTCACCCAAAACTAACAAATCCTACATCCAACTGTATCCATCCTTCAACACATAACCAAGAAACCTTCGGAAATCGTTTACCTCAACCTTCAGAAAGCATCCGTTATACGAGTTATGGCAATACTCCCGAATTCCCACCCCAGTACTAGGTGGCGTCGAGGTTATCTCACCAACAACTGCATAAAAGAGATTTTTGATGTTGGCGAAACTCAAGTATTCTAGAACTGCAACGATAAAATTGTGATGACAACACCTCGGAGCTCAACTCCCTGAGACACTGCCACAACCCCTAAATGTCAGGAGGCACCAAGAACAATGTTCTCGTCACAAAACCATCGGAATGATTCCAAGATACCCGCGTGATCCTAAAAAAATTAGTGAAATTTTAGGAGAGAAGAGTCAAAACTTCTACGTCGGGAGGCCTCACCAGAGCGACGAAGGGACTGAGGAGTAAAAAGAATCCTACTCTCTGATATATATATAATCCTATAAGACTCAAAACATTTTTCTAGACTCAACAACGCCAACGATTCGATCAAGCAGGGGGCTCCTAAGTCGGGGAAGGCTTTAATACCAACTTGTAACACCCACGATGCGGCTATATCTCCGACATGTCGGAGCACGACTTAGAGGCATAACCGCATTGTAGGCAATGTTGCAAGAGGGGTAATCTTTACACATCCCATGTACTGAATAAGAAAGAGGTACAGAGTTGGCTTACAATCGCCACTTCACACAATACATGAATATAGCTTTACATCAACCAGATACAATCAAGGTCCGACTACGGAACCAAAATAAAAGAAGACTACCCCTATTGCTATAGATCCCCGATCATCCCGACTAGGCTCCACTACTGATCAACTGGAAACGAAACAACACAATGAACACGATCATCATCGAGCTTCTCCTTGAGCTCGGTTGCGTCACCTACACGGTATCATCGGCACCTGCAACTGGTTTTGGAAGTAATCTGTGAGTCACGGGGACTCCGCAATCTCACACCCTCGCGATCAAGACTATTTAAGCTTATGGGTAGGGAAAACTAGTGAGGTGGAGCTGCAGCAAGCACTAGCATATATGGTGGCTAACTTACGCAAATGAGAGCGAGAAGAGAAGCAAAGCACGGTCGTGAACTAGAAGTGATCAAGAAGTGATCCTGAAACTACTTACGTTCAAGCATAACACAAGAACCGTGTTCACCTCCCGGACTTCACCGAGAAGAGACCATCACGGCTACACACGCGGTTGATGCATTTAATTAAGTTAAGTTTCAAGTTTTCTACAACCGGACATTAACAAATTCCCATCTGCCCATAACCGCGGGCACGACTTTCAAAAGTTCATAACCCTACAGGGGTGTCCCAACTTAGCCCATCACAAGCTCTCACGGTCAACGAAGGATATTCCTTCTCCTAGGAAGACCCGATCAGACTCGGAATCCCGGTTACAAGACATTTCGACAATGGTAAAACAAGACCAGCAAAGCCGCCCGAATGTGCCGACAAATCTCGATAGGAGCTGCACATATCTCGTTCTCAGGGCACACCGGATTGTCCAAACTTCCGGTAGGCCAGCCCAGAGTTGCCCCTGGTGGCCACCGGCGGCTGACAAGTTGGACCAACACTCAGAGGAGCACTGGCCCGGGGGTTAAAATAAATATGACCCTCGGGCTCCGGAAACCCAAGGGAAAAGAAAAGGCTAGGTGGCAAATGGTAAAACCAAGGTTGGGCCTTGCTGGAGGACTTTTATTCAAGGCGAACTGTCAAGGGGTTCCCATTATAACCCAACCACGTAAGGAACGCAAAATCAAGGAACATAACACCGGTATGACGGAAACTAGGGCGGCAAGAGTGGAACAAAACACCAGGCATAAGGCCGAGCCTTCCACCCTTTACCAAGTATATAGATGCATTAATTAAATAAGAGATATTGTGATATCCCAACAATAATCATGTTCCAACAAGGAACAAACTTCATCTTCACCTATAACTAACAACGTTATAAGAGGGGCTGAGCAAAGCGGTAACACAGCCAAACAACGGTTTGCTAGGACAAGGTGGGTTAGAGGCTCATGGCAATATGGGAGGCATGATATAGCAAGTGGTAGGTATCGCATCATAGGCATAGCAATAGAGCGAGCAACTAGCAAGCAAAGATAGAAGTGATTTCAAGGGTATGGTCATCTTGCCTGAGATCCCGCAAGGAAGAAGAACGAGTCCATGAAGAAGACAAACGGACGTAGTCGAACGGATCCTCACAAACGCGACGTTATCGGAACCAACCCGAAGAAGCAACACCGGAAAGGAGCAAACAACATAGTAAACAACCACCACATAAGCATGACATGATGCACAACCAAATATGATGCATGTCCGGATTAATGAGGCATGGCATGGCAAAATGCACAAACAATCCTACAAATTAAGTGGAGCTCAATATGCAACTCCGTTGCATATTGACGAAACACCACAACCAAGTTATTTAGTTCGATCTCTTTTAAGTACCCAACAATATTAAATGTTGATTAACATGGCAAGAGGTGAAGCATACATAAACTAACTATCTAGTCAAGTTTAAACGAGGCCGGAAACAACGAACAACAATTCCGGAAAATCCTCATGTGCATAAATATGAATTTGGTCCTGTTCTTCCCTAAACCATATTTTAGAGTTGTTTAACATGCAAGGCAAGTACACCATGTTAAACTAGGCATTTTTTCTACGCCATTTACATATAAAGTTTGTTAAAAACCGAGCTACGGTTATTAAGTTATGAATTAAAGCATTTTAACATGGCATAGGAGTAAATTTAACCAAACAGCAGTTTAAGCATTTCAAACATGGATAAAAGAGGCATATTATGAAACTACACAAAATTCTAGGCATTTTACATATATAAGTTGTTTTAATCCGATGCACGGTTGTGGAGATATTAAATGCATGAAGTATGAGGGTTGTTCTGTAAAACAGCAAACTCCTGGATAATTAGGAAAAACCTCTAGAACTGAAAAAAAACGTAACGGGCCGAAACTAAGGCATGCTGGGCCAGCAGTGCGCAGGGCGCTGGAGGAGTCTGCTCACCCAGTGGCCTTGGGCCGAGTTGAAGAGGAAGCAGGCCGGGGCGCATGCTGGCCGGATCTAGAGGCACTGGAGGGGTGGCCCAGCCGAGGCCGTGTGCGGTCAACGCGGGGCGCGGGGCGAGGCAGAGTAGCTCGATAGGGGCACAACGGGCATGGCGGCACGGCGTGAAGCAGAACGGCGGCGAGCAGGTGATGGACTCCGCCGCGGCAGGGCTTGAGACGCAGTGGTGGCGGGCTCGAGCAAAGCGACGGGGACGGGGCACCGGAGAAGGAACGGCGACGGCTTGGCGCGGCTTGATGTAGGAGCAAGGCAGCGGCGAAGGACTCGGGGTCCAGGAGCAATGGCATCAGCGGGAGCTCCTTGTCGGAGAGGTGGCCGGCGGGCGAGGGGACCTAGTCCGGTTACTTGCCGGACGGCGACGGCGCGAGGAAGCTCTGTACGGTGACGAGATGTTGTTGCGAGGGGAGGAACACGTGGCCTCGGGCGCCTTACTTTCGAAGCAGAGGAGCGGGACGACGCTGCAGAGGCGTTCTCCGGGGAGGCAGGGGAGGAGCGGCGGCGGGGAGTCCTGGCTTAGTGCACCGGTGGCCTGGAGCTGTGGCAAGACGCAGAAACAGCTGCTGTTTGCAGGGGTGCTCCGGGCAGGAGCTTGAGGACGGGCGAGGCGATGAGGAGGCCGGGAACGAGCTTCCTGCTCGATCTGGAGGCGGGCGCGAGGATGGTTCGAAAAGAGGAGGTGGAGGCTGCTGGTTGGATGGAGTCGGTGGTTGGTGGAGGCTAAAAGGATTGGATCGGGTGCGGGCTTGGATCGAGGAGGAGCAGAAGAGCGATGGTTGGTGGTTTTGGATCGGGAGGGGATACCAAGGAGGAGGAGATAGTGGGCTGGCGGCGGCGGAGGATGGGACAAGATGCCTAGTTTCTAGGGTTTGGTCTAGATTTAGACTAGGGAGTATATATAAGGAAAAAGGGAGAGTTTAGGGGCTAATCCGTCCCTTCAAATAAAATCGAGCGGTCGAGAAAAATAGACTAGGAAGACCAAATGAGAAAACGGTGATGTTTTGCAGATGTTTGGGGATGATCCGGATCCAACGGTGACGACTGACCGGGTCGGGTTCGGGACAGCTTTCGGACGCGCGCGAGGAGGGCCGCGGGCTGACGAGAGAGGTTAGGTTGGGCCTGGTGGTGAGTGGTGGTGGGCTGTGCAGAAAACCTCAGGCTGAGAGAAAGAAGAGAGAGAGAGAGACCCAGCAGCGGTTTCCGGAGACCGAAAACGTCCGACGAAAAGACCGGCTACTATTGCCGCTATAGTTATCCATTGGGCCGCCGAACGGACTCCGAATGCGATAAAACTTGGCAGGCGGTCTACTGACAACAAAACAACACCGCACGCCAACTTTCAACCCATTCCGAGAACATTTTCCAGCCACTTAAAAAAATACTATTTCGGACATGCCGCGGGTGCGTGCAAGTGTGGTTGGACTCAGAACGGACAACGGAGAGAAATGGAGAGACCCGGACGGATGCAAGTTTTGAAAACATAATGATGCAATGCACATGATGACATGGCAGGATGCAACACGCAAGCAAATGACATGGCAACAATAGCGAATAACTGGAAGACACCTGGCACATCGGCCTCGGGGCGTCAGACCTACTCATGGTTTGATTTTGTGGATGATTATACAAAAAAATTATGCCGGATTGAACTTTGCTTCTAGAAATCTTTTAGATTCGGCCATGGGAGGTACTTTTATGGAAATCACCTTAGGAGATGCTACTAAACTCCTAGATAATATTATGGTTAATTATTCTCAATGGCATACTGAAAGAACTCCTAATAAAAAAGTGCATGCGATAGAAGAAATCAATGCGTTGAGTGGAAAGATGGATGAACTTATGAAATTATTTGCGACTAAGAGTGTTTCTTCTGATCCTAATGATATGCCTTTGTCTACTTTGATTGAGAATAACAATGAATCTATGGATGTGAATTTTGTTGGTAGGAATAATTTTGGTAACAACACTTATAG
Organism: Triticum urartu; assembly: GCF_056163025.1. Classification (NCBI taxonomy): domain Eukaryota; kingdom Viridiplantae; phylum Streptophyta; class Magnoliopsida; order Poales; family Poaceae; genus Triticum; species Triticum urartu. The sequence continues at coordinate 454,570,866 of NC_141877.1, forward strand.
AGGGAATTTTAATCCTAGGCCATATCCTAGTAATCGTTCTAATAATTATGGGAATTCCTACAACAACTCTTATGGAAATTATAATAAGATGCCCTCTGAATTTGAGAATAGTGTTAAAGAGTTTATGAATTCACAAAATAATTTTAATGCTTTGCTTTAAGAGAAATTGCTTAAAGTTGATGATTTGACTAGGAACGTTGATGGAATTTCTCTTGAGGTTGATTCTTTAAAGCTTAGATCTATTCCTCCTAAGCATGATATCAATGAGTCTCTCAAAGCCATGAGAATTTCCATTGATGAGTGCAAGGAAAGAACCGCTAGGATGCGTGCTTCCAAAGATGCCTTTATTAAAGCGTGTTCTTCCAATTCCTATGAAAATCAAGATGAAGATCTAAAAGTTATTGATGTGTCTCCTATTAAATCTTTGTTTTGCAATATGAATCTTGATGAAACTGAATATGATCTTCCTTTACCTAGAAGGCGTTCTAAAAATTCGGAGTATTTAGATCTTTATGATGAAATTGATGAAAGTGGGATTAAAAGAAATAAAAATCTAGATGTTGCTAAACCCACTATATTGGATTTCAAGGAATTTAATTATGAAAGTCGCTCTTTAATTGATTGTATTTCCTTGTTGCAATCCGTGCTAAATTCTCCACTTGCTTATAGTCAAAATAAAGCCTTTACCGAACATATCGTTGATGCCTTGATGCAATCTTATGAAGAAAAACTTGAGTTGAAAGTTTCTATCCCTAGAAAACTCTATGATGAGTGGAAACCTACTATTAAAATTAAAATTAAAGATTATGAGTTTTATGCTTTGTGTGATTTGGGTGCTAGTGTCTCCACTATCCCCAAAACTTGGTGTGATTTACTAGATTTCCGCGATTTTGATGATTGCTCTCTGAACTTGCATCTTGTGGATTCTACTATTAAGAAACCTATGGGAAGAATTAATGATGTTTTTATTGTTGCAAATAGGAATTATGTGCCCGTAGATTTCATTGTTCTCGATATAGATTGCAATCCTTCTTGCCCTATTATTCTTGGTAGACATTTCCTTAGAACTGTTGGTGCAATTATTGATATGAAGGAAGGGAATATTAGATTTTAATTTCCATTAAAAAGGGCATGGAACACTTTCCAAGAAAGAAAATAAAATTTCCATATGAAACTATCATGATAGCCACTTATGGATTTCCTACCAAAGATGGCAATACCTAGATCTATCTTTGCTTTTATGCCTAGCTAGGGGTTTTAAACGATAGCGCTTGTTGGGAGGCAACCCAATTTTATTTTTATTCCTTGCCTTTTGCTCATGTTTAGTAATAAATAAATTGTTTATCCTCTGTTTTGGTTGTGTTTTTTTGTGTTTAATTAGTGTTTGTGCCAAGTAGAACCGTTGGGAAGACTTGGCGAAAGTCGTGTTGAACTTGCTGTAAAAAAACAGAAACTTTAGGGCTCACGAGAACTGCTGTCATCTTTATTTGGAGAGTTCTATTTAGTTAATTATTTTTGAAGATGATTAATAGATAAATTTCTCACGTCTAGCAATTTATTTTAGAATTTTTGGGGTTCCAGATCTTGCGCTAGCTACAGATTACTACAGACTGTTCTGTTTTTGACAGATTCTGTTTTTCGTGTGTTGTTTGCTTATTTTGATGAATCTATGGTTAGTAAAATAGTTTATAATCCATAGAGAAGTTGGAATATAGTAGGTTTAACACCAATATAAATAAATAATGAGTTCATTACAGTACCTTGAAGTGGTCTTTTGTTTTCTTTCGCTAACGGAGCTCACGAGTTTTCTACCTTAAGTTTTGTGTTGTGAAGTTTTCAAGTTTTGGGTAAGGATTTGATGGATTATGGAACAAGGAGTGGCAAGAGCCTAAGCTTGGGGATTCCCATGGCACCCCCAAGATAATCTAAGGACACCTAAAAGCCAAAGCTTGGGGATGCCCCGGAAGGCATCCCCTCTTTCGTCTACTTCTATCGGTAACTTTACTTGGAGCTATATTTTTATTCACCAACATGATATGTGTTTTTCTTGGAGCGTCTTGTATTATTTGTGTCTTTGGTTGTTAGTGTGCCACAATCATACTTGCTGTACACACCTTTTGAGAGAGCCATACATGAATTATAATTTGATAGAATACTCTGTGTGCTTCACTTATATCTTTTGAGCTTAGCAGTTTTGCTCTATGTGCTTCACTTATATCTTTTGAGCATTATAATTTTGCTCTATGTGCTTCACTTAGATATTTTAGAGCATGGTGGTGGATTTGTTTTAAAGAAACTATTGATCTCTCATGCTTCACTTAAATTATTTTGAGAGTCTCTTAATAGCATGGTAATTTGCTTAATAATAATATGCTTGGTATTCAAGATTTGTGAAACTTTCTTTTGAGTGTGTTGAATACTAAGAAAAGATTGAAGCATGATAATTGTTTTGAGATATGGAGGTGATAATATTAAAGTCATGCTAGTTGAGTAGTTGTGAGTTTGAGAAATACTTGTGTTGAAGCTTGTGATTCCCGTAGCATGCACGTATGGTGAACCGTTATGTGATGAAGTCGGAGCATGATTTATTTATTGATCGTCTTCCTTATGAGTGGCAGTCGGGGACGAGCGATGGTCTTTTCCTACCAATCTATCCCCCTAGGAGCATGCGCGTAATACTTTGCTTTGATAACTTGTAGATTTTTGCAATAGGTATATGAGTTCTTTATGACTAATGTTGAGTCCATGGATTATGCGCACTCTCACCCTTCCACCTTTGCTAGCCTCTCTAATACCGCGCACCTTTCGCCGGTATCATACACCCACCATATACCTTCCTATAAACAGCCATCATACCTACCTATTATGCATTTCCATAGCCATTCCGAGATATATTGCCATGTAACTTTCCACCGTTCCGTTATTATGACACACTCCATCATTGTCATATTGCTAGCATGATCATGTAGTTGACATCGTATTTGTGGCAAAGCCACCGTTCATAATCCTTTCATACATGTCACTCTTGATTCATTGCATATCCCGGTACACCGCCGGAGGCATTCATATAAAGTCATATTTTGTTCTAAGTATCGAGTTGTAATTATTGAGTTTTAAGAAAAATAAAAGTGTGATCGTCATCATTATTAGAGCATTATCCCAGTGAGGAAAGGATGATGGAGACTATGATTCCCCCACAAGTCGGGATGAGACTCCGGACGAAAAATAAATAAAAGAGGCCAAAGAAGCCCAAATAAAAAAGAGGCCGTAAAAAAAAGAAAAGGCCCGAATTAAAAAATGAGAGAAAAAGAGAGAAGGGACAATGTTACTATCCTTTTACCACACTTGTGCTTTAAAGTAGCACCATGATCTTCATAGTAGAGAGTCTATCATGTTATCACTTTCATATACTAGTGGGAATCTTTCATTATAGAACTTGGCTTGTATATTCCAATGATGGGCTTCCTCAAAATTGCCCTAGGTCTTCATGAGCAAGCAAGTTGGATGCACACCCACATAGTTTCTTTTTGAGCTTTCATATACTTATAGCTCTAGTGCATCTGTTGCATGGCAATCCCTACTCACTCACATTGATATCTATTGATGGGCATCTCCATAGCCCATTGATACGCCTAGTTGATGTGAGACTATCTTCCCCTCTTTTTGTCTTCTCCACAACCACCATTCTATTCCACCTATAGTGCTATATCCATGGCTCATGCTCATGTATTGCGTGAAGATTGAAAAAGTTTTGAAAAAGTTAGAGTATGAAACAATTGCTTGGCTTGTCATCGGGGTTGTGCATGATTTAAATATTTTGTGTGGTGAAGATAAAGCATAGCCAGACTATATGATTTTGTAGGGATAACTTTCTTTAGCCATGTTATTTTGAGAAGACATAATTGCTTTGTTAGTATGCTTGAAGTATTATTATTTTTATGTCAATATAAACTTTTGTCTTGAATCTTTCTAATCTGAATATTCATATCACAATTAAGAAGATTTGCATTGAAATTATGCCAAGTAGCACTCTGCATCGAAATTTCTCTTTTTATCATTTACCTACTCAAGGACGAGCAGGAATTAAGCTTGGGGATGCCTGATACGTCTCCAACGTATCTATAATTTTTGATTGCTCCATGCTATATTATCTACTGTTTTGGACTATATTGGGCTTTATTTTCCACTTTTATATTATTTTTGGGACTAACCTATTAACCGGAGGCCCAGCCCAGAATTGCTGTTTTTTTCCTATTTCAGTGTTTCGAAGAAACGGAATATCAAACGGAGTCCAAACAGAATAAAACCTTCGGGAACGTGATTTTCTCACCGAACGTGATCCAGGAGACTTGAACCCTACGCCAAGGCATCGGAGAGGCGGTCACGAGGGTGGGGGCGCCCCCCCCCCCTAGGGTGCACCCCCCCTGCCTCATGGGCCCCTCGGTGCTCCACCGACGTACTCCTTCCTCCTATATATACCTATGTACCCCCAAACGATCAGAACAGGAGCCAAAAACCTAATTCCACCGCCGCAACTTTCTGTACCCACAAGATCCCATCTTGGGGCCTGTTCCGGAGCTCCGCCGGAAGAGGGCCATCATCACGGAGGGCTTCTACATCATCATAGCCTCTCCGATGAAGTGTGAGTAGTTTACCTCAAACCTTCGGGTCCATAGCTAGTAGCTAGATGGCTTCTTCTCTCTTTTTGGATCTCAATAAGAAGTTCTCCCGCTCTCTCGTGGAGATCTATTCCATGTAATCTTCTTTTTGCGGTGTGTTTGTTGAGACCGATGAATTGTGGGTTTATGATCAAGTCTATCTATGAATAATATTTGAATCTTCTCTGAATTCTTTTATGTATGATTGGTTATCTTTGCAAGTCTCTTCGAATTATCCGTTTGGTTTGGCCAACTAGATTGGTAGTTCTTGCCATGGGAGAAGTGCTTAGGTTTGGGTTCGATCTTGCGGTGTCCTTTCCAGTGACAGAAGGGGCAGCAAGGCACGTATTGCATCGTTGTCATCGAGGATAACAAGATGGGGTTTATTTCATATTGCATGAATTTATCTCTCTACATCATGTCATCTTGCTTAAAGCGTTACTCTGTTTTTAACTTAATACTCTAGATGCATGCTGGATAGCGGTCGATGAGTGGAGTAATAGTAGTAGATGCAGAATCGTTTCGGTCTACTTGTCATGGACGTGATGCCTATATACATGATCATACCTAGATATTCTCATAACTATGCTCAATTCTGTCAATTTCTCAACAGTAATTTGTTCACCCACCGTAGAATACTTATGCTCTTGAGAGAAGCCACTAGGGAAACCTATGGCCCCCGGGTCTATTCTCATCATATCAATCTCCATTACTTTAATCTTGCTTTGCTTTTTACTTTGCCTTTACTTTTCACTTTGCATCTTTATACCAAAAATATTATATCTATCAGATCTCACTCTCGTAAGTGACCGTGAAGGGATTGACAACCCCTAATCGCGTTGGTTGCGAGTAACTATCGTTTTGTGCAGGTACGAGGGACTTGAGCGTGGCCTCCTACTGGATTGATACCTAGGTTCTCAAAAACTGAGGGAAATACTTACGCTACTCTGATGCATCATCCTTTCCTCTTTGGGGAAATCCAACGCAAGCTCAAGAGGTAGCACGCCCCATGCTCGCCTCCAGCTTTAACGAGTGGAGAGAGACGCCGGCCTGGCCTGCGTCTCGCTCTAGCATGGCTCAGGCAGTCACCAAGATGCCGATCTTCATTGACGCCCTCTGGGCTGGCCTGCTTCCTCCCTTCTTCGCCTTCTTCAATGTGGCGCTCGAGCACTATCAGATCCATATGGTTCATCTCGACCCTCAATCTGTGACCCTTCTTGCCGTCTTCGCCTTCGTGTGCGAGGCCATGGTGGGCATCACCCCCTCCGTGGTGCTCCTCCGCCATTTCTTCTCGCTGCATCTCATCGGTGCCCGGCAGAGCTCAGGGTGTGTGGGCTTTCAGGCCGTGGCAGCGACGGCAGGCATGGGGATCGATTTTGAGCTTCCTTCGTCCGCGAGCGAATTCCGCACGCGATGGGTGTTTGTTGATGCTGGCGTGCTCAACCCTCTTCTCCAAGCTCCGGTGGGGCCTGCCATTCCAAACTCCGGCTGGGGTCACCAAAGGCTCACGAGCACCTGCCTTGCCCCCATCTAGGCCAGGCTGCGGTAGTTGAAGGACCTTGGTGTGACTGCGCCCATGGTGGTGAGGGAGATCGTCAGGCGTCGAGTTGCCCCGCTTCAGCGTCATTCTCGCCCGATGTGGGACTTGCTCAGCAGTCGGGACAATATGAGGTTTTAGGAGGAGGGGCTTCCTCTTGCTGCGCGGCAAACTGTGCTCACAGTGCTATCCAGTGTCCCTCTGCCGGACGAGATGCCCAGGAAGAGCTACATGTTGTACCGCAGCGAGAACAAGGTTACCTTCGTCGAGACCATGCCTACCTTTGATGAGTGGGGGCTGCGCCCAATTGGCTTGGAGGGACCCCGCGAGAATCCCGTCATCGTGGCCCCGTTCTTCGCCGCCGGTGACGAGCTCTCCCTAGGTGATGGTGCGGGGGAGCGAGCTGGGACGGGGGCCGGCTCCTCAGGTGCTGAGGAGCACGTGTCGAGCAGTGATCCAGGAGCGTCGTCCTCGGGAGTTTGCGACGCCCCTCCTGAGGCGCCAGTCGCTGATCAGATGCGTCATGCGGCTCCCGAGGCCGAGGCTCCAAGAACCTCGGGAGGTCGCAGCGAGAGAGAGTCGGGCTGTTCGCCGCAGCCGGGCTCCCCTGAAGCCATTCCTCTTGGTTCTTCTTCGGCTCCGCCGCGCACCGGCTGTCACGTCCAGCGCTTCGTTCGCCTTTGCCTGGACTTCGAGGAGCTCCGCAAGAGGAAGGGATCCCCCAGCGGCAGCAACATCTTCGGGCCGTTGAAGCGACGGAAGTACATCTCCATCGACAAGTAAGTACCTCTCCTCGGTGATCTTCTATGTGCCGCCTTCCCTTCCTTACGATTGCCCCCTCAGGTTCCCTTCTGCTAAGGCCGCGAAACCTTCAGAGAAGCAGCTCCCTCTCGTCCAATCGTACTCGCCAAGCTCCAGTGCTTCAAGCTCGGACGCTGCCCGTGGCGTGGGGTCAGCCTCGGGAGTTGGTCCGTCGTCAAGGCGCCCCGAGCTTGTGCCTTCGCCGTCCTTCCTACGTGGCCTTGCTTGGAGTGCAGCGGGCGTGCCAGGGGCTCCTCCCTTGGTCATGGTTGGTGGATGGCTAGCCTCGATGCTGGAGCCTCCTTCAAGCAGCGGGCCTTGTTAGGTCCGGGCCCCTCGCGAGGGTTAGCCGGCGCCGGGGGCCGCGCCAGCCCCCAGCCCCCAACCAGGAGATGGCGTGTCATTCGATGCTCCACCCGCAGCTCCCGAGGCGGAGGACAAGATGGAGCGAGCATTCGGGCTCGAGCGCTGGCGCAGCGTGGTCCGGCACGAGCTCTTCCAGGAGGCAATGGGCGTGATGAACCGCCTTGGTGAAGAGCTTGCTGGCGTCGACTCGCGTCTTGAGGCTGAAGGTCTTCGGTTGGTGGAGGAGCGGCGCAAGCTGCGAGTGGCCATCAACCTTGGCCGTTATCATCGCGATCTCGAGAACACGAAGGCCGAGGCGTCCCTCAAGATTGCCAATGAGGCCCGCGCGCGAGCTTTGGAGGAAGCTCGCGAGGCCGATCGCCACCGCGAGGCTGCGGAGGAGCGCGCGTGGGAGCTCGAGGCCTGGAGTGCGTCCCTTGAGCAGCAAGTCGAGGCGCGTGGGGCCGCCCTTGCATCGATGAGGGGGACGCCTGCGGAGGAAGAGGAGATCCGGAGGCGTGAGGAGGCGCTAGCCCTGGAGGCCGTGGAGCGCAGCCTCGACCTGGAGCGGCTGGAGACGAGGGAGCGTCAAGTCGCTCAAGCTGAAGATGTCGTCTGGGCCCGCAAGGCCGGAGTCGAAGAAGAGATCAATCGCTGGGTAGCCGTCGTTCATGCCGATCTGGAGGGCAGGTACGGCTTGAGGCTGGAGCTCGCCGGACAGGAGGGTGCGAGCAGGACCGCCGCCCTCACGCCCAGGTTGGACGAGGCCGAGAGGTGTGCTGAGGCCACAACCGCCGCCCTGGTTACGGCGTAGGCGGACCTGGCCTCCGCCCGCGCCGAGCTGCTTTCCCTCCGGAGGCGAATTGACGATGCCGAGGTCGTCGCTCGGCAAAACAGAGAAGAAGTGCTCCAACGCCGAACGGTGGAGTGCGTGCATGGCCCTATGCTTCAAGATCTTCGGAACAAGGCCAACACCGCCCTGGGCTATATCTACGACGAGAACGCCCTGACCCCTCACTCGAGTGACTACGCCAGCCACCTGACCTTCTTCGCCGAGGTGGTGACGCGCCTGGAGGCTCAATCTGCCAGAGCTCGGCAGCTTGTGGAGGAGAGGGGTCGTGGCCGGCTTCAGCGCGCCTTCTCCCGTGTCTTCAGCCACCTCCTGAACACCGACACCAACTTCGACTTTGATGCTGCCATTGCTCCTGTGCCCATTGCCGTTTGGGGTGACTTGGCGCGTTGGGTAGAGGATCATGTCGACGCGTTTGTCAGGGCCTTCACCTCTGAGGACGATGGGGTGGTGGTCGTCGCACACGAAGGTGACGTGGTTAACGACGGCGAGGGGGGCGTTACCGACGGCGGCGACGATTCCGACGAAGGTGACGACGATGCGAGCGACGCGTCCCTGGACGACGCAACAAGCGATATCTCTGGGTGATCCCATATTCTCCTGTTGTCTAATTCTGCACGCAAAACTCGGGCGTGGCCGTAGGAAAACTTGTGAGAGCATTTTGAGAGGGGGAGACCCTCATGTAAACGAATCGCAGTTTTTACTTTCCTATGCGATGTGGGTATGTGTCCTCGTGAGCTTGTGAAGTTGTGGGTGAGTTTCCAGACATGGATTACCTTAGTCAGCGCGTGCTTAGGGCTGGGTCGTGAGGCGACAAGTTCCGGAGAATCTTGCGGGGCTTGCCGCCCTGTTTGAAGGGGGGGCGGGAAGGGTGAGCACCAGGCATAGTGTTAGTGCGTGCTCTGCGCGGTCCGGCTCGCGAGAAGCTTTGCGAGGGGGAGGCAACAGACGTGAGCACAAACCAAACAAGATCCAGAAGGCGAGAAACGACTCGAACGAGAAAAGGCACCCCCCCCCCACGCGCAACGATAAAAATTCAGCTTCAACTTAAGTCCAGAATCAGAAAGCAAAGCCACAGAAAGAGAGATCCAAAGAAAAAGGCCGCGTCCGACACCTAATCTAGTCTTTGGGCCTTCAAGTCTTCTCACCAGCGCGGAGCTAAGTGTTGTCCACTAGGTGTGGGAGGAAGCACCAGGGCCTGAGGCCGGCGCTCCTGAGACTCCGGGGCGTGTACAGCCCCAACTCATTATTACGTGAGAGTGTCATGGGCGGCGAGCTTCACAGGCACTGGGCCTTCTTCACAAGTACGGGCCTTGCTTCATATCGCCAGACGAGGGCCCTGCCTTGCGCCACTCTTGACCTCCTTTGAGCCGGCCGGAGACCAGGACGACGCAAAGGAGGGAAAGAGGATGCCAGCGGTTCCCTTAGCGACCACGGGTCCTCTGCCGGAGGAAGGATCGTTGAAGCCACCCCGGCAGAGGGCCTACCTCCGGGTGTCCCCTGGTTTCGCATGCCTTGGGGAGGGGCCTTGCTCCTGGCTCCCTCTCGGCGGCCCCCAGCATGTCTCCCTTGTTGAGACGGGTGCCGCCGTGCCGGGGTGGTCGATCGATGCTGCAACCTGATTCATCTGTAGCCCATGGTTAGCATAAGCCTGTTCCTGAGAGGTTAATGGTACCCGGTAGTTGCCGTCACCGGCGCGATCGCTGTGGTTCTCCGCTGGCTCTTGGAAGGCTTCGGCTCCTAGCGCCCCCTCTCCCCAATCTTCTCCAACAAATGAGCCGATGTCGTCCTCTGGTGCGTACCCTTGGTCCATCATGTGGGGCACGTAGACCTCCGGGGCCGTTACCCCGAACACCTCACCGTGGTGCCCCACACTCCATGTTGCTCCGCCCATGACGGCATCCTGGGGATGATAATACGGCATCCGGCTGGGACCATGGGGGTGACGCTTGCGCTCGTGCTTCTCGAGGGCGGCATGCGGGGATTGGAGCCCCCTACGCCGCCAGCCGTGCTAACCTTGGCGAAGCCCCCGGGCATAGTCGACGGTGCGCAGATGTAGTGAGGGTCGCCACGCGACCTTGCATTGGACTGGGAAGGAAGTCGATAGCTGAAGGGTGGTGCTCCTGATGCCGCTGCATCCGGGAGCTCACCAACTCGCTCAAGCAGCGTGTCCCGGCCGCTCTCCATGAGTCTGCATCGCGGCAGCTCCCTTGCCACTGTGAGTGCCGCCCGCATGTTCCCTTGCTCCCGCCGTGAGTGCGGCGCCGTTGCAGCGGCGTGACTCGCTGCTCTCGCCGTGGCTCGTGCTTGCCGCGGGGTGAGGGTGGATGATGCCTGGCCGCGCTGTCCACGCCCGGCGGAGCTTGGTGACGCCCGCGCCGCCTGGGGTGCGGGGTCGAGATCTTCATGGGCAGGCGACGCCGTCCGGGGCGGCCAGGCTACCCAGCGGTCGGACCCGGCTCTTGGGTCGCCAGACATCGTAGCCGGTGAACGTCGGAGAGCTGATTGGCGGAGAAGAAGCTCCGGCGCACCCCTACCTGGCGCGCCAAATGTCGGGGTTGGGGTCCCGGCAAACCCTTAAGGTTCGAACATTAGGGTGCGCGCGAAGTCTATCCCTCCAACCGATCTACGCTCTAGCTTGCTAGGATCTCACGGACGAACTCGACGAACTCACAACACAGATGGACACAGGGTTTATACTGGTTCGGGCCACCGTTGCGGTGTAATACCGTACTCCAGTGTGGTGGTGGTGGATTGCCTCTTAAGCGGATGATGAACAATACAAGGGAAGAACGGCCTCCTGAGGTTGAGGCGTTGTTGGGCTCAGTGAGCTTGTGTGTGAGGGTGATCTCTCTCGAGCTAAGTTGTTCTCTCTCCAGCTGAGTTGTTCTCTCTTGCACCCTGTTTGTCCTCTCCACTGTGGTGGCTAGTCCTATTTATAGAGGCCATGGTCCTCTTCCCAAATATCGAGCGAGAAGGGAGCCAACAATGGCGGGCTAATTTGAAGGGGGACAGCTAGTACAAGCTATCCTAACAAAAGTAGTCTTCACCTGCACAAAGTTTTGGTGGTGACGCTGTTCTGGGCTCCACGATGACCTCCGTCTTGCAGTCCTTGGTCTTGGTCTTGTTGCACCGAAATGGCAACCTTTTCCTGATGCCTCGGTACTCCACGGCTGCGCTTGCCCCCTTTGCACCAAAGAGGAAACAAGGACGCTGTGCGTGCTGGCGCCCGCCAGGTGTCGATCGTCATGGCTCACGTCACGAAAGCCTCGTGAGGTTCTCCCCGCCTTGATATCTCCGGTCCTCGTGAGCCTGCCCAGCTAAGCCACTCCGGAGGAGGTCCCGCGTTGCCCGCCTCGCGAGGCTTGGCCCCTCGCGAGGGTCTTGAGTGCTTTGTTGGTGAAGATGGTTGTACGGCCTGGTGGCTCAGCCACGCCGCGGGCCGCAGGCAGGCAAGTCTGGGGACCCCCGTTCCCAGAACGCCGACAGTAGCCCCCGGGCCCAAGGTGCGCGCGGGCTTGGCTTCGCGGCGAAGCCAAGGGTCAAGCTCGAAGCGCCGTGGGCCCCAAAAGCCTGCGGCCTCGGTTGACGCGTGGCGGTTGATTGGACGCAGGCGTCTCTGCTTCCCCATGCTGCCTTCGAATCCGCCTGGCTGTGCGGCCCCGCTTCTTGCACAGTTATTCTTCCCTCACCGCGCCTGGCTCTTTCAATCTTCAAACCTCCCTGCTTCTTCATCGCCTTGCTCCGCCTCCTCAATCCGACCAGCGCTTCGCCCGCTTCACCATCATGGCGCCGAAGCAAGCTGACAAGGGGAAGAAACCTCTGTCCTCGCCAACTGTCCCCCCATCCTTCGAGCCGGCGCTCAGCCGGCCTTGGGTGCTCAACGACAAGGCCATGGTCTAGGTGTGCCCCATGCTCGCCTCTAGCTTTAACGAGTGGGGAGAGACGCCGGCATGGCCTGCGTCTCGCTCTAGCATGGCTCGGGCAGTCACCGAGATCCCGATCTTCATTGACGCCCTCTGGGCTGGCCTGCTTCCTCCCTTCTCCGCCTTCTTCAACGCGGCGCTCGAGCACTATCAGATCCATATGCTTCATCTCGACCCTCAATCTGTGACCCTTCTTGTCGTCTTCGCCTTCGTGTGCGAGGACATGGTGGGCATCACCCCCTCCGTAGCACTCCTCCGCCACTTCCGCTGCATCTCATCGGTGCCCGGCAGAGCTCAGGGTGTGGGGGCTTTCAGGCCGTGGCAGCGACGGCAGGCATGGGGATCAATTTCGAGCTTCCTTCGTCCGTGAGCGAATTCTGCACGCAATGGGTGTTTGTTGATGCTGGCATGCTCAACCCTCTGCTCCAAGCTCCGGTGGGGCCTGCCATTCCAAACTCCGACTGGGGTCACCAGAGGCTCATGAGCCCCTGCCTTGCCCCCGTCTGGGCCAGGCTGCGGTGGTGGAAGGACCTTGGTGTGACTGCGCCCTTGGTGGTGAGGGAGTTCATCAGGCGTCGAGTTGCCCCGCTTCAACGTCATTCTCGCCCGATGTGGGACTTGCTCAGCAGTCGGGAGAACATGAGGTTTCAGGAGGAGGGGCTTCCTCTTGCTGCGCGGCAAACTGTGCTCACGATGCTATCCGGTGTCCCTCTGCCGGACGAGATGCCCAGGAAGAGCTGCATTGTGACGCCCTAAGACCGATGTGCCAGGTGTCCTCCAGTTATTCACTGTTGTGGCCTTGTCATTTGCTTGCGTGTTGCATCTTGCCATGTCATCATGTGCATTGCATCATCATGTTTTCAAAACTTGCATCAGTCCGGGTCTCCCAGTTCCGTCCGTTGTCCGTTCTGAGCCCAGACACACTTGCACGCGCCCGCGGCATGTCCGAAATAGTATTTTATAAGTGGCCGGAAAATGTTCTCGGAATGGGTTGAAAGTTGGCGTGTGGTCTTACTATAGTGTAGATAGACCGCCTGTCAAGTTTCATCGCATTCGGAGTTCGTTTGACACCCCAACGATTGACTATAGCGACAATATAGTCGGTCAAACGTCGGACGTTTTCGGTCTCCGGAAACAGTCGTCGGGCCTCTCTTCTCTTCTCTCAGCCTGAGACCTTCTGCACAGTCCACTACCTACCGCCACGCCTAACCTAGACTCTCTCGTCAGTCCGCGGACCTCCTCGCGCGTGCGTCCGAAAGATGTCCCGGACCCGATCCGGACAGTCGTCACCGTTGTGTCCGGATCATCCCCAAACATCTACAAAATATCCCCGTTTTCTTTTATGGACTCCCGAGCCTATTTATTCTCGCCCGTCGAATTTCGATCGGATGATCCAACTTCCCTCTTTTCCTGTATATATAGTCTACCCCTAATCTATTTCAGACCTAACCCTATGTCCTAGGGATCCTCCCCTGTCCAGCCGTCGCCGCGAGCCATCTGGTCTCCTCCTCTTTTTCTGCGCGCCCCCAATCGCGATCCAGCCTCCAGATCCACCCGCAACCAGCCACTCCCTCCTCCCGATCTGCCTCCATGCCTCCTCCCGCCGTCGACCGCGAGCCAGGAGCCCGAGCTCCTTTTCCCGAGCCGCAGCCACCCCGCAGCGTCCAACCTCGCCGGCCTCCAGGACCTCTGCTCCTCCTCTGTCTTCTTCTTCCCCCACTCCTGATTTCTTCCTCTCTCACGCACCTCCCTCTCTCTCAGGTACGCCATGAGCAGCGCCATGGATGGGCTCCTCCAGCCGACGCCAAGTCCCCGACGTGGCCGCCGTTTGTTCTCGCCGCTGTCTTTCGGATCCCCGCCGGATCAGCCTCCTCCGCGAGCCCTTCTTGCCGGAGCCCCTCGACCTCGACCACCTGCCGCCATGGACCAGCGCCACCGCCGGAGATGCCCCGTCCGCCGCCCGAACCTGCCAAAAACGAGCTCCAGCAGGGCCGCCCTTTCCTTCCCCGCGCTCTCCTCGCGTCCTTCTTCTCCTTTCTCTCCTCCCCACTCACCCGAGCCTCTCTCTCTCTCTTTTCCCGCAGGAGCATGCCGCTGCCGACGGGATCTTCTCGTCGTCGTTGTTGGTCGGATCCAGCCGCCCCTGCTTCCCGTCGAGCCTCACCGCCTTGATTCGGTCGTTTCTGCGACGTCCCGCCGCGCCAAGCCCCTCCCGCGGGTCTCCTTCGCTGCTTCGAGCGGTAGCAGTTCGGGCAGAGGAGGATGGAGCCTCTGCCTAGACACCCCGCGCGTCGCCTGCGTGCGTTGACCGCTGCGCGAGTCCCAGCGGCAACCAAGGCAGCTCCAGCGAGCGGCCCAGATCTGCCAGCCCAGCCGGCCCAGTTTCTCCTCAGCCCAAAGTGAGCAGCCCCAGCGCCTGTTCCTCTTAGGCCAGCAAGATTCTGCCCAACGCATGTTTTTTTTCTCCTGAATGTTTTTCCTTTTTTTCTGAGAACGTTGTTTTGCAGATAGGTCCCTAAACTTCATGCATATAATAAATTAATAACCATGCATCGGATTAAAACAATTAATATATGAAACTTGCTTAGATTTGTGTCTATTTTCATAATATGTCATTTTCATCCATGTTTAAAATGATGTTTGTTTAAATTTTGCTCTATGAACATGCTAAAATGCTTTAATTCATAACTAAATAACCGTAACTCGGTTTGTAATAAACTTTATATGTAAATGGGGTAGAAAAATGCCTAGTTTAACATGATGCACTCATCTAGCATGTTTAACAACTCTAAAATTATGTTTAGGGCAGAACAGTACCAAACCTAATATATGCATATGAGGAGTTTCCGGACTTGTTGTTTTGTTGTTCCGGCCTCATTTAAACTTGCCTAGATTAGATAGTTTCATCATGCTTCACCTCTTGCCATGCTAACAACATTTAATATTGTTGGGTACATAAACGAGATCGAACTAAATAACTTGAATGTGGTGTTTCGTCAATATGCAACGGAGTTGCATATTGAGATCCACTTAATTTGTAGGATTGTTTGTGCACTTTGTCATGCCATGCATATTTAAACCGGACATGCGTCATACTTGATTGTGCATCATGACATGATTATGTGATGGTTGTTTACTATGGTGTGTGCTTCTTTCCGGTGTTGCTTCTTCGGGTTGGTTCCGATAACGTCGCGTTTGTGAGGACTCGTTCGACTACGTCTGGTTGTCTTCTTCATGGACTCGTTCTTCTTCCTTGCGGGATTTCAGGCAAGATGATCATACCCTCGAAATCACTTCTATCTTTGCTTGCTAGTTGCTCGCTCTTTTGCTATGCCTATGCTGCGATACCTACCACTTGCTTATCATGCCTCCCATATTGTTAAGCCAAGCCTCTAACCCACCTTGTCCTAGCAAACCGTTGTTTGGCTATGTTACCGCTTTGCTCAGCCCCTCTTATAGCGTTGTTAGCTGCAGGTGAAGATTGGAGCTTGTTTCATGTTGGAACATGGATATTTTGTTGGGATGTCACAATATCTCTTATTTAATTAATGCATCTATATACTTGGTAAAGGGTGGAAGGCTCGGCCTTATGCCTGGTGTTTTGTTCCACTCTTGCCGCCCTAGTTTCCGTCATATCGGTGTTATGTTCCCGGATTTTGCGTTCCTTACGCGGTTGGGTTATAATGGGAAACCCTAGATAGTTCGCCTTGAATAAAACTCCTCCAGCAATGCCCAACCTTGGTTTTACCATTTTCCACCTAGCCTTTTCTTTCCCTTGGGTTCTGCAGACTCAAGGGTCATCTTTATTTTAACCCCCCCCCCCCGGGCCAGTGCTCCTCTGAGTGTTGGTCCAACCTGTCAGCCGCCGGTGGCCACCAGGGGCAACTCTGGGCTGGCCTGCCGGAAGTTTCAACAATCTGAGTGTGCCCTGAGAACGAGATATGTGCCGCTCCTATCGGGATTTGTCGGCACATTCGGGCGGTGTTGCTAGACTTGTTTTACCATTGTCGAGGATGTCTTGTAACCTGGATGCCGAGCCTGATCGGATTGTCTTGGGAGAAGGAATATCCTTCGTTGACCGTGAGAGCTTGTGATGGGCTAAGTTGGGACACCCCTGCAAGGTTTTGAACTTTTGAAAGTTGTGCCCGCGGTTATGGGCAGATGGGAATCTCTTAATGTCTGGTTGTAGAAAACCTGGAGTTGATCTTAATTAAAATGCATCAACCGCGTGTGTAACCGTGATGGTCTCTTCTCGGCGGAGTCCGGGAAGTGAACACGGTGTTGGAGTTATGTTTGACGTAGGTTGTTCTAGGATCACTTCTTGATCATAGTTGTTCAACCGTGCTTTTGCCTTCTCTTCTCGCTCTCATTTGCGGTGTTAGCCACCAAATATGCTAGTCGCTTGCTGCAGCTCCACCTCATACCTTTTACATTACCTATGAGCTTAAATAGCCTTGATCGCCTGGGTGTGAGATTGCTGAGTCCCCGTGACTCACAGATACTTCCAAAACCAGTTTGCAGGTGCCGATGTTACCGTGCATATGACGCAACCAAGCTCAAGGAGGAGCTCGATGAAGATCTTGTCCTTTGTGTTGATTCGTTCTAGTTGATCAGTAGTGGAGCCCAGTTGGGGTCGATCGGGGATCTGTGTAGCATTTGGGGTAGTCTTCTTCTATTTTGGCTCCGTAGTCGGGCCTTGATTGTATTTGGATGATGTAATGCTTTATTCCTGTAATTGTGTGAAGTGGCGATTGTAAGCCAACTATGTATCTCTTTCCCTTATGTATTACATGGGTTGTGTGAAGATTACCTTACTTGCTACATTGCTTTCAATGCGGTTATGCCTCTAAGTCGTGCTTCGACACGTGGGAGATATAGCCGCATCGAGGGTGTTACATGCATGGTGTACCGCAGCGAGAACAAGGTTACCTTCGTCGAGACCATGCCTTCCTTTGATGAGTGAGGGCTGCGCCCAATTGGCTTGGAGGGACCCCGCGAGAATCCTGTCATCATGGCCCCGTTCTTCGCCGCCGGTGACAAGCTCGCCCCAGGTGATGGTGCGGGGGAGCGAGCTGCGACGGGGGCCGGCTGCTCAGGTGCTGAGGAGCACGTGCCGAGTAGTGATCCAGGAGCGTCGTCCTCGGGAGTTTGTGACGCCCCTCCTGAGGCACCAGTCGCTGATGAGATGCGTCATGCGGCTCCCGAGGCCGAGGCTCTAGGAGCCTCAGGAGGCCGCGGCGAGAGAGAGCCGGGATGTTCGCCGCAGCCGGGCTCCCCTGAAGCCATTCCTCTTGGTTCTTCTTCGGCTCCGCCGCACACTGGCCGTCACGTCCAACGCTTCGGTCGCCTTTGCGTGGACTTCGAGGAGCTCCGTAAGAGGAAGGGATCCCCCAGCGGCAGCAACATCTTCGGGCCGTTGAAGCGACGGAAGTACATCGACGAGTAAGTACCTCTCCTCGGTGATCTTCTATGTGCCGCCTTTCCTTCCTGACGATTGCCCCCTCAGGTTCCCTTCTGCTAAGGCCGCGAAACCTTCAGAGAAGCAGCTCCCTCTCGTCCCATCGTACTCGCCAAGCTCCAGTGCTTCAGGTTCGGACGCTGCCCATGGCGTGGGGTCAGCCTCGGGAGCTGGTCCATCGTCAAGGCGCCCCAAGCTTGTGCCTTCGCCGTCCTTCCTACGCGGCCTTGCTTGGAGCGCAGCGGGCGTGCTAGGGGCTCCTCCCTTGGTCATGGTTGGTGGATGGCTAGCCTCGATGCTGGAGCCTCCTTCAAGCAGCGGGCCTTGTTCGGTCCGGGCCCCTCGCGAGGGTCAGCCGGCGCCTCGCGAGGGTCTTGAGTGCTTTGTTGGTGAAGATGGGTCGTACGGCCTGCTAGCTCAGCCACGCCGCGGGCCGCAGGCATGCAAGTCTGGGGACCCCTGTTCCCAGAACACGGACAATTGTCACTTCGGGGTTAACGGGTCATAACACATAATAGGTGACTATAGACTTGCAAGATAGGATCAAGAACTCTCATATATTAATGAAAACATAATAGGTTCAGATCTGAAATCATGGCACTCGGGCCCTAGTGACAAGCATTAAGCATAGCAAAGTCATAGCAACATCAATCTCAGAACATAGTGGATACTAGGGATCAAACCCTAACAAAACTAACTCGATTACATGATAGATCCCATCCAACCCATCACCGTCCAGCAAGCCTACGATGGAATTACTCACGCACGGCAGTGAGCGTCATGAAATTGGTGATGGAGGATGGTTGATGATGACGATGGCGACAGATTCCCCTCTCCGTAGCCCCAAACGGACTCCAGATCAGCCCTCCCGAGAGGTTTTAGGGCTTGGCGGTGGCTCCGTATCGTAAAACGCGATGAATTCTTCTTTTTATTTTTTTCTCCCCGAAACCAAATATATAGAGTTGGAGTTGAGGTCGGAGGAGCTCCAGGGGGCCCACGAGGTAGGGGGCGCGCCCTAGGGGGGGCAGGCGCGCCCTCCACCCTCGTGGACAGGTGGTGGGCCCCCTGGCCTTCATCTTTTGCAAGAATTTTTTATATTTTCCAAAAAGTTGTTCCGTGAAGTTTCAGGTCATTCCGAGAACTTTTGTTTCTGCACATAAATAACACCATGGTAATTTTGCTGAAAACAGCGTCAGTCCGGGTTAGCTCCATTCAAATCATGCAAGTTAGAGTCCAAAACAAGGGCAAAAGTGTTTGGAAAAGTAGATACAACTGAGACGTATCAGCTGCTCCATGTGGGGGACGCGGGATCGGCGGGGCTCTTGGTGGCGGGCGCGCGTGGATCCGGTGGCCGCGAGGCCGGGAGACGGTGGTGCGGCCCGGCGACGGTGTTGTAGCTCGGTGCGATGGCATCGGTGCTGCAGCCGGCTTGACTTGGCCTGATTGGCGCCGGTGGCTGGCGTGTCTCTGGTCACCGATGCATGGCTCTGGGAACTCCGATGGAGGCTGTGCCACCACGGCAGCGAGGGCAGCGTGGGGGCCGGCCGTGGCGGCGGATC
Source organism: Triticum urartu (assembly GCF_056163025.1). NCBI lineage: Eukaryota > Viridiplantae > Streptophyta > Magnoliopsida > Poales > Poaceae > Triticum > Triticum urartu. Next base: position 454,590,000 of record NC_141877.1, read on the forward strand.
TCGAACCCTGGCCCAGATCTAGTCTCCGGCAGAGAAGGCAGCGATCCGTGCACATGAAGCTGGATGGAGTTTTTCGAATAGATCTGGGTGAAAACTTGCTCTTGGCTAGATGCCAAGGCCGGCGATGGCGGCGCTCTTTGGTGTCGTTCCCTTTTTGAAGGCATCGCCATGGAGAAGTTCTAGACCACTATCTGCTACCTCCGGGGGAGACCCTAGATCGGTAGATCAGAAGAAGATGGCGCATTTGTGTCGTTTCCCCCTTGGGGCGTCATTCTTGGAGGTGTACACGATCTCGAGGGACCAGCAGACCGGATCTTTGGTGGAGCGGTGCTTCATCCTACACATTGATGGCGACGGATCTTGACGGCGTGGCGTAGTGTAGATTTTGTCTCCGATGTGTGGAGATGGACTCGCGCAGGAGGACAAAATTGTCTGGTGTCGTGGTGGCGTCGACGGCAGCTAGACCGAGAAAGGTAGATGCAGCAGTACAGCACTGGAGATGGATTGGTGGCAGGTGGCTACGGCGGCCTCATACCCGACAGGCGTCCTGATTGAGGAGTGCGCCGGACTGGTGGGTGCCCCATACCCGGCAGGCGTCCTGGTTGGAATCTCAGGCCTTAGATGTTAGGCTTGGCTGCGAGGTCTGTTTTGTATTAGGCCCAGACTATCAGCATCCCTACATCAACTGGATAGGAGTAGCGACAGATGTTGCATAGACGGTGACTTTAGTCTTACTGTTGTATGACTTTGTAAGGTCTTGTGTGAATAATTAATAAAGTGACTGCATTCATCATCCAGATGCAGAGGTCGGGGATCCTCCTCCTTTTCTAAGGAAAAAAAGAGGCTGAAGGTTATTGTATGTCTCAATATAATAGGAAGAGGAAGATTGACTAATTCACGTCCTCAATCAATTGATTCCCTCATGCATGTCATTGTCAATACGCTTAGACTGGTCATAGTGGGAGTAACTTAGCAAATAACATAGTGCATTTCAAGACAGAGTTGTTTATGTGGCATAGACTTAATGAGGAGAAAGATGTTTGGAATAACATAATATGTTACTGTAACATAACGCAACTCAAAACAAAATGAGTCTATGATGTAATAAAAGCTATCATCTATTATACTACTTGTATGTTATTTTACACTATGGAGATAGTAACAAAGACTAGTGTCATATGCATGACACTAGTCTAAGTTACTCCTCACTATGACTAGCCTTAGCCAAAATCCCTGAAGATTTGCATTACCGGATTTGCTGTCTCAGGACGTGGTGCCCCGCGAGGTTTGAGACAGTAGTGTTGTGTCCGCGAGGTTCGGGGCCGTGGTTTCGTACTACAAGTCCAGGCCGTTCCGGCTGCTGCGCCTCCCAGTGGCGGAACAAGGCAGTGTCCAGGTGAGGCCTTGTACAATGGGAGGTGCTTAGAAAGGTGCTTAGAAAAATAAACCGAGTTTTTCTGAAACACCGTTGTCTATTTCTCTTATAAACCAGGCTTTTCTTAAGCACCGGTGCTTATTTGTACAGAGTAGACGCTTAATTAAGTATCTCTCATGTAGAAATAGACATCAGTATTTCAGAAAAACTCAGTTTATTTTTCTAAGCACCTCCCATTATACAAGACCTCACCCGGACGCCGCCTTGTTCAATATGAGGCGAGGCGTCTGCGGCGTCCGGATGAGGGCCGTCAGTTCTCGTCCATTTAGAAATTCTCTCACGGCTGCACTGCACACACACCACATCTTTGAGTAAGCTCCAATTTCAATGCTTCACATAGAACCCCGCTGTAAAGCCATCACGACCTGGCGATTTACGTGGACGCATCATGAACGAGGCCTGTTCGATCGCCATATCAGTTACCGGTGCACACAAGCTAGCATTCATATCATCAGTTATTTTCCGTGGCACCCATTCTGTAACCAGTTCAGGCTGTGTCATTTCCTGCACAGTATTACAGTCTCCTTGGGCTAGCCCCGTAATCCTCGATCTCTTTCTCGCCATTGTCTCCACGCGGGAAAGAAGTTCAGATATACGGCGCATCAGATTTTTCTCAGTTCTAGACGGGACAGAGCCAAGTGAGGCGGACCGCAGGCGCTCGAGCCTATCTCTCATGTATTTCAATTGTCAGTTAACTGACCCAAACTCGTCTCGGCTCCATGTTTGAAGGCGGTTCCTGACATCTCCCAGCGACGCATGCACTGAAGCTAATGTGCCCTCACCGGCCACCCAGCCAGCCAGCCCTCCTTAATCACTTGTTCATATCGATCATGCCGTGCCCATGCATTCTCATAACGGGAAGGCCTGGTGGTGGCCTTGTCATCTGGCCAATCCGAGCGCTGAATCGACACTAACAACAGTGCACAATGATCAGACTCAGTTGTTTGCACATGCTACGTGGAGAAGTCACTTGAGGATGTTTGACCACCGAAAATACCTTGATTCAGCCATTCGGGTCCAACCCATGCACCGCTTATCTCGCTTGTGGGCTTCTCTCCGTGAAACGTCCCGATCGACTGGTCAGCGGCTCAACGCCGGCGACCCCTTCCCTCCCCTCCCAGATCAACTCGGGATCGAAACACTCGATGAAAGCGCTCCAGCCTCGTACGTCCAGTCATCCCCACACCCTCTCGCTTCCCCGTCACTTCCCTGTCCATGCCAGAGAACAGAAAGAGGAAGGGCATCAATTCAAGCTCCGCCACTTTGCTCATCTACCTCTTGCGTGTCAGCATGCCGTAGGCTGACTCCGCCCCCCTCCACAGGTTGTGCCAATTTGCAGCGCTGAACCTCGACAAGCGAGTTAATTACACAAAAGTACCACAACTGGGCATCACATGCAGATTGGTACCACGATTTCTAATTTTTACATGTCAATACCAAGTTTGATGCTAGCTATTACAAAAAGGTCTAAATCACGTATAAATACATATTGACAGTGTATTTGACCGAGGGGCCCCCTGTCAGGTGCCTGTGTGGCAGTTTTTTTTATAGAAAACCCCCTTGCTTTATGTGTAATCACATAAATGCCCATTATATTGCGGGAAAAACGCTATTGAGAGGGATTTTTTTCGTTCACAAAAAGGTCTAACTATTACAAAAAGGTCTAAATAGCATATAAATACGTATTGACAGTGTACCTGACCGAGGGGGCCCGCCTGTAGCGTTTTCCCCGCGAAATAATGGGCATTTATGTGATTACATATAAAGGTAGGGAGTTTTCCTGAAAAAAAAAGCTGCCACATAGGCACCTAACAGGCGGGCCCCCTCGGTCAGATGCACTGTCAATACGTATTTATACGTGATTTAGATCTTTTTGTAATGGCTAGCACCAAACTTGGTACTGACATACGAAAATTAGCAATTCCAATACCAGTCTACATGTGATGCCCCAATTGTGGTACTTCTGTGCAATTAACTCTCGACAAGCCTGCTCCACGACCTAAAGGTATGGCTCCTCCTCGGCACAGATGTTTTCTATAGCAGCGGCAGGTAGCTCCAGGGCTAGGATACTGCTATCTCCATTTCCTCAATTTTAAGCTTTGCTATGTTTCATTGCATTTAATTAAGTCTCCATTATATTTCTTCCGTCTTCATCTGTGTGAACCACTGAAAATTGAAAATTGCAGCGGAAAATAGATTGGGGTAGTTCCTGGACGGAGGACGCAAAGAGTGGAGCGGTATACATCTACTGTGTCGACGACGATGAGTCTCGGCGGCGTGGTGCAGCAGGGTCTCGATGACGGACGTGAGTTGATGGACTCGTGCAGGGTGGGGACGTTGTCTGACGTCGTGGGGGTGTCAACGGCAGGCCTGGCAAGGTCGATGCATGAGTGCCTGCTCTGAAGATGGATCGGTGGAAGACGACGGCGACGACTTCTGAGAGTTCGTCGGACCAGTGTGTGCCCTAGACCCAGTATGAGGCTTGGTTGGGGCCTCCGGGTTTAGATGTTAGTCTTTGGTGCGAGGACTATTTGGTATTTGCCCCGAACTTTCGGCACCCCTTCATCAACTGGATAGGAGTAGTGATAGATGTTGTCAAAATGATGGCTTCAGACTTATTGAGGTACAGAGTGAGTATTACTTTGTAAGGTCTTTGTGAATCTCTACTTTTATAAAAAAAAACTGAGTTGGTGATGATGGTGTGACTGCCATCTTGCAATATAGACTGTCCGGTCTATATCTGATGGATAGAAAATAAACTATGACAATTTTGCAAAAAGATAACCGCACCTCTCTCCACATTTGCAAATAAGTCCTTACCTCGTTCATTCTTATCTCCCACAACCTCATTGTTCAGCAATTAAAAAAGGAAGCCTCTAGAACAATCTAGCATGGTGGTCGTTGTCGGCGTCGTCCATCCCCATGGCTCCGCTCAGTCCGACTACCAATCACCACCACGCCCCACTCCTTCTCACCTTATCTCTTCTCTTTCTCGAGATATCATTAGTTTTTACACATGGGATTACTCCCACATGGGTCAATCACAACAGGTGTTCTGTAAAAAAAATGCATCTTGATGTTCCATGCAATGCACGGACATATTACTAGTAATTAATAAAATAACTGCATGCATCATCCAGATGTGGAGACAGAGCTGGTCCTTCTTTTCAAAAAAAATGTGACCATACTGTTAATTAGGCTATCTTTAGTTCATGGGATAGAAAAAGTATAGGGACTGAAGAGTAGAAAATGAAGTGCATGCATCCTAAATCCCGTGAGTGCTCAAATCACAGGAATAAAAAATTAAATGCCTTTTGATTCAGATGATCGGAACACACATAGAAAACATAAAGAAATAGTTCTTTTAAAGAATTTGAAGCAACTAGTCATTGATTGCCTTGAAGCAACTAGCGGTTACACCCACGGCTGTAGGCATCTCTCCTTGTACTAGAACAATGCCCATGCGTTGTAATGAGATATAAATATTCTAGTACATTAACTTGTGATTTACCTGTCAATAATAATGTAATTGTGTAAATAAATGTTCATCAAATTTTGATCGTGAATTACCTTATATTTTGATTAGAAGTTTGGTAAGTAAATTAGAATAAAATTGATTCAGAAAATAAGTAAATTAAGGTGATTGATTATCATATAGATGAAAGGTTGGATGAAGAGGTGGTGGGAAAAGGATAAAATGGAAACCATACGTTCTTTTTAAGAAGTAGTAAAGATATCACCTGATTATGAAGTTCAAAATACACACAGCTCATCTTCAGCATACACACACATCTCATCTTTAGTTTGTGGTTAGCTAACCAAGAAGGACCCCCTCCAGCAGCTTCTAGCACGGACAACAACGGACGGCCGGGATAACATAAACAACAGGTTAGTACATATGTATTGACAATATCATATAGCTCCATATTTTCTTTGTTGATCCACATCTCACGGATAGAACATAGATATACTTTCAGCATTTCTTGCTGATTTCCACACATTTCAATGGATCCAAACTATCACAGGAGGTCACAAATGGAAAACGAATTCATGCTATTTGTCCTCCCTACCATGGAAGAAGGAAGAGAGAAAAAAACAATATGCATACATCTAGTCTTACAGGAGCTGCTTATGTCCATGAAATCTTAACTGAACATGAAAGCTTATGTAAAAGGCATTTCAGAATGGAGGCGTACATTTTTCATGCTCCAGTTGAGAAGCCGCGTGAGAGTGAAATACTTGAGGATTCAACAATTGTCTCCCTGGAAGAAAAGGTTGCAATATTTTTATATGCAATAGCAAAAAAATGCTAGTAACGAAACCTTGCGGGATCGGTTCCAACACAGTGGACAAACCATCAGGCGACACTTTGGAGATGTACTAAGCGCAATTAGAAAGCTTACAAGCATCTATATACGTCCACCTTCTCTTCGACCACATCCAGTCTTGAGGAGATCACACTTCCATGCATACTTCAATGTAAGCATAGATTTTCATATCTTTTCTGACTTTGTATTGGTAAAATGTAATATGATTGTTTGAAGTTTTATTCAAATAAAATCTCATGAATATCATATGAATACAGGACTGCATTGGTGGTATTGATGGTACACATATTCCAATGACTATCTCACCGCATGGACAAGAGCCACATCGAAACAGAAAGCAAACAATCACACAAAAATGTTATGGTTGCATGTTATTTTGATTTAAAATTTATGCATGTGCATCCTGGCTGGGAGGGATCAGCCTCAGATACAAGGGTTCTCCAAGATGCACTTAACCATGGATTTCAAGTACCTCATGGTAAATATTATCTTGTAGATGCGGGTTATCCAAACACACCACAATTTCTTGCCCCATACCATGGAACTAGATACCATTTGCAATAACAAGCACAAGTACGTCAAAGGCCACGTAATCGTACGGAACTATTTAACCTTCGCCATGCACAACTACGGAATCATGTAGAGAGAATTATTGGCATGGTGAAAAAGAGATTTCCAGTTGCTATACACTATTCTCCGGGCAAACAAGTTGACATATCAATGCCATGTTGTGTCCTGCATAATTTCATATCATCATACGGCTTCATGTTGGAGATGCATCATGGCTCAGCAATGCCACTCTAGATATTGACCCATCTAATTGTGTACATGCCAACTTGAGATGAAAACTACACTAGTAATGTTGGAGCATTCAATAACACAAGAGAAGCAGGAAAGCACCTATGAGGTTATATAGTAGATAAACTATGGGAGGATTATATTGCAAGAAGAGCTTGATATATTATTGCAACGTGCACTGCAAACAAATAAATGGTGCTTTCCATAACACCGAACTATCTAAGTGAAAGTTACGCTAGGGTATGTCTGCCAGCCTACCCCTGAAACCAGGACTTTTTTTTGAGCCGCTGAGACCAGGACTTGTATATAGGAGTAGCCGATTCCCTAGTTCCGTCTCACCCTTCACATTCATTGTATCTCTTCCACCACCACCATGAAGGAGATCCTCCTCATCACCCTCTTCCTCCTCGTCGGGCCAGCTAGGGCGCAGCTGGTCCCACAACCGCCATCAGCGACGGCGATCCCCATGGTGGTTGCGCCTCCACCGCCTCCGGGCATGACCGTCCCCGCCCTCCCACCAGTGGCGTAGCCAATATTTTGTGTTAGGGTGGTCCAATTAATATTAAAAAATATTTACACCACAAATACAACATACCAACATACTAGCAGAGGTGGAGCTACGTGTTATGCTGAGGGGACCAATGCCCCCCCCCCCCCAGTGGCGGAGCTAGCGCCCGGCCACCCCGGGCAAGTGCCCGGGCTCCCTGGCCAGAGGACTGCGTTCGCAGGTGATAAACAATGGGGAAAATCCCATTATGCATCCTGGTTTACCCGGGCAGCAGTGTACGTGAGCTCCTACCAAGTGTTGAACTAATATTTAAGTAGGAGTAATTGGCTCCTACCAAGCGCACTCCCTGACCAAGCGTAAGGATCAGCAGTGATAGGCTGGTATTCTCTTCTTCCAAGACAATTAGTACTTACTTACCAGTAAAATAATAAAACAATTAGTACTTGAGAGGAAACAACCACTCACAGCCTTGTTCGGCATGACTTTTACATCCTCAACTACCCGTCGTCTCGTGCCCTTTCTCCTGATTAGGTAAGATTTTGGGCCGTATGCATCGCTCTGATGCAGAGGCCGGGGCATCCCCCTTTCCGAAAACTAATTTGAAGATTGATATATTTATGAATTAGAACTTGAATTAATTTATGAGTTCGGGCGGTGGTGTATATTTTACATGTTTTCCTCTTTTCTTACAAGCTCCCTATTTTGAGTATATTCACAAATCACAATACTTAATTTTTGTGAATTAGAAATTCATTATTTTCTCTTGTAGTGTCTTCTAGGATGTTTGGATGCTAATTTATGTAGCTATATTTTTACTGGTAACATGGCAAATTTAGTTCTATTTTTGGCCTTGTTTTTTTGTGAGGTTATAGAGTTTTATTCTATCAATATAGGGTTACTGCCGTGAGACAGAAGTTCCTCGATACACGGTGGACCTTGGTGTGGCCATACTACAGTGGTACGCTCTACACAACTATACATAGCCAATTGATCCGCTACCCTGTTTTCTTCACGTCTAATTTCATAGGAATAAACTCTCTATTTTGTTCTATGTGTGGCCTTGTTTAATGACTTATGTTGTCACACGACAATATCTGGTTGCTCCGAGGATGGTTTAGCGAGAGCCTTCTTTAGAACACTGCGCAAAGGGTGACACATGGCACGACTTGGGCATCCCAACTAAAAGCTATTTCCCGAGTGTCATCGAGAGGGTACTCAAGAAACCCTCAAACATTTTGCCAAAGGCGGCACTCGGCAAACGTCAAGGACCTGTGGTGCCCTCCAATGGAGCCATATTCGCCGAGTATCGTGGGGTAGGTACTCGACAAACCCACAAACACTTAGCCGAAAACAACACTCACCAAACAACGAAGACACGTGCCGCCCTTCGGTGCACCCGACTTTGCCAGTATGGTAGGAAAGGTACTGGACAAACACAACATGCCATGTGATAGGCGTAGTTTACGTCAGCTGGTCATCAGCCTAGTTTACTTTGCTGAGTAGCTCATTTGAGCACTCGGTAAAGACTTTGCCGTGTATATGAGGAAAGCAACTCGACGAGGCTCTCTTTATCAAAATTCGATATGCTGGGTGTCACACTCGACGAACTGGTATAAAATTGAATGATGATGTATCACACTCCCTCCATTTCACAATGTAGTGCGCCCGCGCTTCCCGTGATCTAAGTTTGACCGTAAATTAACCAACGAGACCGACTGTGGCGGGAGCAAAAATTATATCACCGAATTCATATCGAAAATATGAATTCAGTGGTATAATTTTTGCTCCCGCTGCAGTCGGTCTCGTTGGTTAAATTTATGGTCAAACTTAGATCTCGGGAAGCGCGGACTCACTAAATTGTGGAACGGAGGGAGTATAGTATTTCACCTTAAGATTACATTTGCATGACTACCATGTTTATATTGTTACTTCATTATTTTTGTGCATTTGTGTTTCCGAAGTTTGGGGCCATTTTATGTATCGTGTGTCCAAACACGCAATTTTGATTTTCAAATTAGACACTTAGGCTCGAGCTTGCCCAGGCTTCACAAAAGTTCTAGCTCCGCCACTGCCCCCCCCCCCCCCCCCCCCCCCCCGCCCATTTTGAACTTATTCCATGAACCATCCTACCCACCCTATAGCTACGCCACTGCCCCCCATCGCCTCCAGGCATGGCCGTCTCCACCCCACCACTGCCTCGGAGGACTATCTACGTCGCCCCACCCCACGTCCAAGCTTGTCTGGCGCCTTTGCACCACCGCCGCTGACCTTGCCAGAGGGAGCAGCGCTACCACCGACACCGAAGAACAAGACATAAGCTATCTGGGTCAGCCTGGGTGTTGGCTTTGTCTTGGGAGTGCTATTTTGCTACTGCTGCCATCGCAGACAGCAGCAAGATCTAGAGCATTGCATCGGGGCCGGGACTAGAGGAGGCGGCGTCGGAGCTGCATGAGGCCACCTCGACGTCTGTGCATCTATACTTGAGGTTTTCTCTGCAATTGTTCAATTCTTGGCCTTCATACTGCCCTGCCTCACGACATCAGGTGGTGGCGGTGGCGTTGGCGCTGGAGGTGTTGCGCTTCAGCCGGTGTAGAGCTTGAATGTTTTAGCAACTTTGCCCCATGTCTCCTTTCATGGGCATTGTCTGCAGTAGCGTAGTCAAGATTTCGGGTCAGGGTGGTCCAATTAATATTAAAAAATATTTACGCCACAAATACAGCATACCAACATACTAGCACAGGTGGAGCTATGTGTTAAGCTGAGGGGGCAAGTCCCCCCCCCCCCCCCCGCCCGGTTTGAACTTATTTATGAATAATCTTTATGGGAATGAGTTTTTTTTTACTACTCCCAACACTCATATCATGTCTTTGGCCCTCCCCCCATAGATTACATCTAGCTCCGCCAATGCATACTAGTATATACAAAACATATGAATAAGTTTTATTTTACAACTCATATTCTATCTTTGGCCATCATCGGCGGATTTCGTCTAGCTCTTCCTCTGCACAATAGTATATAATTTATCATAACAACATATCAATAAGTTTATTTTTGCAATAATTCTACAATATAAAAAGTTTTATCAATTGCCGATTCGAATAAAAACCATAATAAACATTAATCAATCAGCTTAATTTATCAATTCCAAGATTCAATTTGCACTCATGGTTAAACTTATTCAAGCCTTAAATAAAAATAAAAATTTAAATTGAAGAAGATGGTAATCATACTTTGGATTTGAGATATGAGAAGTCGGTGGAGATCCTCCCTCGGTGCCTTGACCTTCCCCATGTGCGCGTTGCCAGCTGGCGCACTCCTTTATCCTATATCTACTAGTTGTTGTGAATCACTAGCTTCTGTCTCGTTGGATGCTAGGGTTCACCGTCGCTATGTGTGGGTTGTAGACTTCAAGTCATCAAGACCATCCTTTAGCATACAAGGACAGGGGGTATATGTAGAACGTATGAAGGAAACGAATAAGCTAGTAGTCAGATCGTGCAATGGTGCATTTGGGGCTTGAGCGTTGAGCATGCGCTACGGCTTAGTAGTTTTTTTTACAACTATAGTGAAATACTAATCTGATTTACAGGATGGTCCATGGACCACCCTATTCACCCTGCAGCTACGCTATTGATTGTCTGCACCATCGAAAAGAGGTTTTTCTTGAATGCAATTCTTTTCGCAACTCGTGATGAACTGAGGCAGATCAAAGCTTTCAAAAAATATGTAAAAAAAGATTTGATAAGATGTGAAGCTGCAAAAAAAAACATATGCTAACAGATCCACTTATTCAAATTGTTGTTTGTTCTGGCAATAAGCATAAAGAACTACAGAGCATTTCAAACAATGACAGTAACATGGGGAGGTTTTCACCAAAGTTTAGCGGTTAGCCCTGTTGCATTATAGGTTGTCACGCACAATCTCTTCTGTGTACATGATCTGTGTAACTTGTGCAAATCGTTTTTCATTCTCGCAAGGAACCACCGAGAGAGAGAAACTCAGCAAGGAAATATATGTAACTTTCTACCTTGGAACATGACTATCCAGAATGTACCATAGCGATCTAAAATACTGCAACATATCTGGCATGAAGTGGCATCTAATAACCCATGGGAGAGAAGTACTTGCATTTTTCAAGTGCCGAATAAGAAATGACTCCTTTCCATGGCTTTTGGCTTTTTTAGGGCTTTTTCCATGGCTTGCGGAAGAAAAGAAAATACACGGGTGGGCCGTGTGCTATGTTGGGCTTAGTCGCCTTGTTGCTCGAAGGTTATGGCTTGAGGGCTGAGGCCGTAGTCGTAGCCGTGAGGTGCAAAAATACATGTGCCGAAGTCAGCGAAGCTTAAAATGGTGAAAGAGACACAGCCTTTGCCGAACCTGATTCTCAAGTGGAAAACAAAAACATATTTGGAGACCATATATGACACTGCGAGTAATTCCAACCGTGCAAGCCTCTCAGTCAGCTCCACATCATGTTGAAGGAAATATGCCCTAAAGGCAATAATAATGTTATTATTTTATTTCCTTATATCATGATAAATGTTTATTATTCATGCTAGAATTGTATTATCCGGAAACATAATACTTGTGTGAATACATAGACAAACTAAACGTCACTAGTATGCCTCTACTTGACTAGCTCATTAATCAAAGATGGTTATGTTTCCTAACCATAGACATGTGTTGTCATTTGATTAATGGGATCACATTATTAGGAGAATGATGTGATTGACATGACCCATTCCATTAGCTTAGCACCCGATCGTTTAGTATGTTGCTATTGCTTTCTTCATAACTTATACATGTTCCTATGACTATGAGATTATGCAACTCCCGTTTGCCGGAGGAACACTTTGTGTGCTACCAAACATCACAACGTAACTGGGTGATTATAAAGGTGCTCTACAGGTGTCTCCAAAGGTACATATTGGGTTGGCGTATTTAGAGATTAGGATTTGTCACTCCGATTGTCGGAGAGGTATCTCTGGGCCCTCTCGGTAATGCACATCACCTAAGCCTTGCAAGCAATGCAACTAATGAGTTAGTTGCGAGATGATGTATTACGGAACGAGTAAAGAGACTTGCCGGCAATGAGATTGAACTAGGTATTGAGATACCGACGATCGAATCTCGGGCAAGTAACATACCGATGACAAAGGGAACAACGTATGTTGTTATGCGGTCTGACCGATAAAAGATCTTCGTAGAATATGTGGGAGCCAATATGAGCATCCAGGTTCCGCTATTGGTTATTGACCGGAGACGTGTCTCGGTCATGTCTACATTGTTCTCGAACCCGTAGGGTCCGCACGCTTAAGGTTTCGATGACAGTTATATTATGAGTTTATTAGTTTTGATGTACCGAAGTTAGTTCGGAGTCCCGGATATGATCACGGACATAACGAGGAGTCTCGAAATGGTCGAGACATAAAGATTGATATATTGGACGACTATATTCGGACACTGAAAGTGTTCCGGGGAAGTTTCGGATAAAACCGGAGTACCGGGGGGTTACCGGAACCCCCCGGGGGGTTTATGGGCCTCATGGGCCTAAAGTGGAGAAGAGGAGGGGCGGCCAGGGTAGGCCGCGCGCCCCCTCCCCCTCTAGTCCGAATTGGACAAGGAGGGAGGGGCGGCGCCCCCCCCCCTTTCCTTCCTCTCCTCTCTCCCTTCCTTCCCCCTCTCCTACTTGGACAAGGAAAAGGAGGGAGTCCTACTCCCGGTAGGAGTAGGACTCCTCCCTGGAGCGCCTCATCATGGCCGGCCGCCCCTCCCCCTTGCTCCTTTATATACGGGGGCAGGGGGGCACCTCTAGACACAACAATTGATCCTTGAGATCTCTTAGCCGTGTGCGGTGCCCCCCTCCACCATAATCCTCGATAATATTGTAGCGGTGCTTAGGCGAAGCCCTGCGACGATAGAACATCAAGATCGTCACCACGCCGTCGTGCTGACGGAACTCTTCCCCGACACTTTGCTGGATCGGAGTCCGGGGATCATCATCGAGCTGAACGTGTGCTAGAACTTGGAGGTGCCGTAGTTTCGGTGCTTGATCGGTCGAGCCATGAAGACGTATGACTACATCAACTGCGTTGTTATAACGCTTCCGCTTTCAGGTCTACGAGGGTACGTGGACAACACTCTCCCCTCTCGTTGCTATGCATCACCATGATCTTGCGTGTGCGTAGGAAATTTTTTGAAATTACTACGTTCCCCAACAGTGGTATCAGAGCCTAGGTTTTATGTATTGATGTTATATGCACGAGTAGAACACAAGTGAGTTGTGGGCGATATAAGTCATACTGCTTACCAGCATGTCATACTTTGGTTCGGCGGTATTGTTGGATGAAGCGACCCGGACCGACATTACGCGTACGCTTACGCGAGACTGGTTCTACCGACGTGCTTTGCACACAGGTGGCTGACGGGTGTCAGTTTATCCAACTTTAGTTGAACCAAGTGTGGCTACGCCCGGTCCTTGCGAAGGTTAAAACAGCATCAACTTGACAAACTATCGTTGTGGTTTTGATGCATAGGTAAGATTGGTTCTTGCTTAAGCCCGTAGCAGCCACGTAAAACTTGCAACAAAGTAGAGGACGTCTAACTTGTTTTTGCAGGGCATGTTGTGATGTGATATGGTCAAGACATGAAGCTAAATTTTATTGTATGAGATGATCATGTTTTGTAACCGAGTTATCGGCAACTGGCAGGAGCCATATGGTTGTCGCTTTATTGTATGCAATGCAATCGCGCTGTAATGCTCTACTTTATCACTAAGCGGTAGCGATAGTCGTGGAAGCATAAGATTGGCGAGACAACAACGATGCAACGATGAAGATCAAGGTGTCGCGCCGGTGACGATGGTGATCATGACGGTACTTCGGAGATGGAGATCACAAGTACAAGATGATGATGGCCATATCATATCACTTATATTGATTGCATGTGATGTTTATCTTTTATGCATCTTATCTTGCTTTGATTGACGGTAGCATTATAAGATGATCTCTCACTAAATTTCAAGATAAAAAGTGTTCTCCCTGAGTATGCACCGTTGCCAAAGTTCGTCGCGCCCAGACACCACGTGATGATCGGGTGTGATAAGCTCTACGTCCATCTACAACGGGTGCAAGCCAGTTTTTGCACACGTAGAATACTCAGGTTAAACTTGACGAGCCTAGCATATGCAGATATGGCCTCGAAACACTGAGACCGAAAGGTCGAGCGTGAATCATATAGTAGATATGATCAACATAGCAATGTTCACCATTGAAAACTACTCCATTTCACGTGATGATCGGTTATGGTTTAGTTGATTTGGATCACGTAATCACTTAGAAGATTAGAGGGATGTCTTTTTAAGTGGGAGTTCTTAAGTAATATGATTAATTGAACTTAAATTTATCATGAACTTAGTACCTGATAGTATCTTGCTTGTTTATGTTTGATTGTAGATAGATGGCCCGTGCTGTTGTTCCGTTGAATTTTAATGCGTTCCTTGAGAAAGCAAAGTTGAAAGATGATGGTAGCAATTACACGGACTGGGTCCGTAACTTGAGGATTATCCTCATTGCTGCACAGAAGAATTACGTTCTGGAAGCACCGCTGGGTGCCAGACCTGCTGCTGGAGCAACACCAGATGTTATGAACGTCTGGCAGAGCAAAGCTGATGACTACTCGATAGTTCAGTGTGCCATGCTTTACGGCTTAGAATCGGGACTTCAACGACGTTTTGAACGTCATGGAGCATATGAGATGTTCCAGGAGTTGAAGTTAATATTTCAAGCAAATGCCCGGATTGAGAGATATGAAGTCTCCAATAAGTTCTATAGCTGCAAGATGGAGGAGAACAGTTCTGTCAGTGAGCATATACTCAAAATGTATGGGTATAATAATCACTTGATTCAATTGAGAGTTAATCTTCCAGATGATTGCGTCATTGACAGAATTCTCCAATCACTGCCACCTAGCTACAAGAGCTTCGTGATGAACTATAATATGCAAGGGATGAATAAGACTATTCCCGAGCTCTTCGCAATGCTGAAAGCTGCGGAGGTAGAAATCAAGAAGGAGCATCAAATGTTGATGGTCAACAAGACCACTGGTTTCAAGAAAAAGGGCAAAGGGAACAAGAAGGGGAACTTCAAGAAGAACAGCAAGCAAGTTGCTGCTCAAGAGAAGAAACCCAAATCTGGACCTAAGCCTGAAACTGAGTGCTTCTATTGCAAGCAGACTGGTCACTAGAAGTGGAACTACCCGAAGTATTTGGCAGATAAGAAGGATGGCAAGGTGAACAAAGGTATATGGGATATACATGTTATTGATGTGTACCTTACTAGAGCTCGCAGTAGCACCTGGGTATTTGATACTGGTTCTGTTGCTAATATTTGTAACTCGAAACAGGGACTACGGATTAAGTGAACACTGGCGAAGGGCGAGGTGACGATGCGCGTGGGAAATGGTTCCAAAGTCGATGTGATCGCGGTCGGCACGCTACCTCTACATCTACCATCGGGATTAGTATTAGACCTAAATAATTGTTATTTGGTGCGAGCGTTGAGCATGAACATTATATCTGGATCTTGTTTAATGCGAGACGGTTATTCATTTAAATCAGAGAATAATGGTTGTTCTATTTATATGAGTAATATCTTTTATGGTCATGCACCCTTGAAGAATGGTCTATTTTTTATGAATCTCGATAGTAGTGATACACATATTCATAATGTTGAAACCAAAAGATGTAGAGTTGATAATGATAGTGCAACTTATTTGTGGCACTGCCGTTTAGGTCATATCGGTATAAAACGCATGAAGAAACTCCATACTGATGGACTTTTGGAATCACTTGATTATGAATCACTTGGTACTTGCGAACCGTGCCTCATGGGCAAGATGACTAAAACACCGTTCTCCGGTACTATGGAGAGAGCAACAGTTTTGTTGGAAATCATACATACAGATATATGTGGTCCAATGAATGTTGAAGCTCATGGCGGATATCGTTATTTTCTCACCTTCACAGATGATTTAAGCAGATATGGGTATATCTATTTAATGAAACATAAGTCTGAAACATTTGAAAAGTTCAAAGAATTTCAGAGTGAAGTTGAAAATCATCGTAACAAGAAAATAAAGTTTCTACGATCTGATCGTGGAGGAGAATATTTGAGTTACGAGTTTGGTCTACATTTGAAACAATGCGGAATAGTTTCGCAACTCACGCCACCCGGAATACCACAGCGTAATGGTGTGTCTGAACGTCGTAATCGTACTTTACTTGATATGGTGCGATTTATGATGTCTCTTATAGATTTACCGCTATCGTTTTGGGGTTATGCTTTAGAGATGGTCGCATTCACGTTAAATAGGGCACCATCAAAATCCGTTGAGACGACGCCTTATGAACTGTGGTTTGGCAAGAAACCAAAGTTGTCGTTTCTGAAAGTTTGGGGCTGCGATGCTTATGTGAAAAAACTTCAAACCTGATAAGCTCGAACCCAAATCGGAGAAATGTGTCTTCATAGGATACCCAAAGGAGACTGTTGGGTACACCTTCTATCACAGATCCGAAGGCAAGACATTTGTCGCTAAGAATGGATCCTTTCTAGAGAAGGAGTTTCTCTCGAAAGAAGTGAGTGGGAGGAAAGTAGAACTTTATGAGGTAACTGTACCTGCTCCATTATTGGAAAGTAGTACATCGCAGAAACCGGTTTCTGTGACACCCACACCAATTAGTGAGGAAGCTAATGATAATGATCATGAAACTTCAGAACAAGTTACTACCGAACCTCATAGATCAACCAGAGTAAGATCCGCACCAGAGTGGTACAGCAATCCTGTTTTGGAAGTCATGCTACTAGATCATGATGAACCTACGAACTACGAAGAAGCGATGGTGAGCCCAGATTCCGCAAAATGGCTTGAAGCCATGAAATCTGAGATGGGATCCATGTATGAGAACAAAGTATGGACTTTGGTTGACTTGCCTAATGATCAGCAAGCAATTGAGAATAAATGGATCTTCAAGAAGAAGACTGACGCTGACGGTAATATTACTGTCTACAAAGCTCGACTTGTCGCAAAAGGTTTTCGACAAGTTCAAGGGATTGACTACGATGAGACCTTCTCACCCGTAGCGATGCTTAAGTCTGTCTGAATCATGTTAGCAATTGCCGCATTTTATGATTATGAAATTTGGCAGATGGATGTCAAAACTGCATTCCTGAATGGATTTCTAGAAGAAGAGTTGTATATGATGCAACCGGAAGGTTTTGTCGATCCAATGGGAGCTGACAAAGTGTGCAAGCTCCAGCGATCCATTTATGGACTGGTGCAAGCCTCTCGGAATTGGAATGAACGCTTTGATAGTGTGATCAAAGCATTTGGTTTTGTACAGACTTTTGGAGAAGCCTGTATTTACAAGAAAGTGAGTGGGAGCTCTGTAGCATTTCTGATATTATATGTAGATGACATATTACTAATCGGAAATGATATAGAATTTCTGGATAGCATAAAGGGATACTTGAATAAGAGTTTTTCAATGAAAGACCTCGGTGAAGCTGCTTACATATTGGGCATTAAGATCTATCGAGATAGATCAAGACGCTTAATTGGACTTTCACAAAGCACATACCTTGACAAAGTTTTGAAGAAGTTCAAAATGGATCAAGCAAAGAAAGGATTCTTGCATGTGTTACAAGGTGTGAAATTGAGTAAGACTCAATGCCCGACCAATGCAGAAGATAGAGAGAAAATGAAAGATGTTCCCTATGCTTCAGCCATAGGCTCTATCATGTATGCAATGCTGTGTACCAGACCTGATGTGTGTCTTGCTATAAGTCTAGCAGGGAGGTACCAAAGTAATCCAGGAGTGGATCACTGGACAGCGGTCAAGAACATCCTGAAATACCTGAAAAGGACTAAGGATATGTTTCTCATATATGGAGGGGACAAAGAGCTCATCGTAAATGGTTACGTTGATGCAAGCTTTGACACTGATCCGGACGATTCTAAATCGCAAACCGGATACGTGTTTACATTAAACGATGGAGCTGTCAGTTGGTGCAGTTCTAAACAAAGCGTTGTGGCGGGATCTATATGTGAAGCAGAGTACATAGCTGCTTCGGAAGCAGCAAACGAAGGAGTCTGGATGAAGGAGTTCATATCCGATCTAGGTGTCATACCTAGTGCATCGGGTCCAATGAAAATCATTTGTGACAATACTGGTGCAATTGCCTTGGCAAAGGAATCCAGATTTCACAAGAGAACCAAGCACATCAAGAGACGCTTCAATTCCATCCGGGATTTAGTCCAGGTGGGAGACATAGAGATTTGCAAGATACATACGGATCTGAATGTTGCAGACCCATTGACTAAGCCTCTTCCACAAGCAAAACATGATCAGCACCAAAGCTCCATGGGTGTTAGAATCATTACTGTGTAATCTAGATTATTGACTCTAGTGCAAGTGGGAGACTGAAGGAAATATGCCCTAGAGGCAATAATAATGTTATTATTTTATTTCCTTATATCATGATAAATGTTTATTATTCATGCTAGAATTGTATTATCCGAAAACATAATACTTGTGTGAATACATAGGCAAACTAAACGTCACTAGTATGCCTCTACTTGACTAGCTCATTAATCAAAGATGGTTATGTTTCCTAACCATAGACATGCGTTGTCATTTGATTAACGGGATCACACTATTAGGAGAATGATGTGATTGACATGACCCATTCCATTAGCTTAGCACCCGATCTTTTAGTATGTTGCTATTGCTTTCTTAATAACTTATACATGTTCCTATGACTATGAGATTATGCAACTCCCGTTTTGTTGGGGATATTACTGCTGGGCATAAACCGGCCTATCTGGGCCGGGTCAACTTCATCAGTAGTTCCAGAAGTGATAAAGCCCGAGAAGGCAGATGAGGGCCTAAGGCCCGTAGCCGGTTCAAGACTGGTAGCTGTAAACCGGAATTTGTATATAAACTTGTATTGTAAGTTAGGGATAAGGAGAGACCAACCCGGATACGAATATCGACCGGTGTTGGGACTCTGTGAACCGACGGGAGTCACCCGTGTATATAAGGGGACGACCCGGCGGCGGTTCAAGGACAACAGACGACAACTCGAGACATAGGTGAAGCTTGTTTGCTCCCTAGTCATCAAAATCCCATCAATTCCATCACAACTAGACGTAGGCTTTTACCTTCATTGAAGGGGCCGAACTAGTATAAACTCTCTTGCGTCCCTGTGTCCGCTTTAACCCCTTCAAGCTAACCCGTTGCGATGGCTCCACGACTAAGTCCTTTCTCTAGGACATCTGCCGTGACAAAACCACGACAGTTGGCGCCCACCGTGGGGCTATCGCACGATGGTTTCCGGTTCTTGGAGGGCCGCTTTGAAGGACTCGAGGGCTACGTTGTAGGCCGGATGACTAAGAGTCGTCGCGGCAAGCTCTACATCGACGACGCAGGCTGGGGCCCGAGGCCGGCTCAATGGAGTACGGGTACCGGGTCCCCTTTGGTAGCATTCACGTTTTCATTGGCAAGATCGGTGAACCGGGCCCCGAGCCGGACATCTGCACCGACCTCGTCGAGACGGCTCAGCGTGCGCGATCCGCCCGGGTTAAACCGGCCATGAAGCGTGCCTTCATCCATGGAGGAAGTTATGAGGATGGATCGGAATCTCGCGGCGATGTCGTCGTTTGTTCCGATGACAAGTCATCGACCGGAGAAACCGAATCTCTTTATCAGCTACAAGACGGCCGGATTGGGGGCTGTTCCGATGGCGACAGTATTCCGGACCCCTCTGATCTGCCCAACCGGGTTGGAATATTCATGACTGGCACACAAGCAGCGCTTCATTCTTCGACCGCTGCGGCAACGGCTGCCGGGGCAGGAGGCCCTGTGCGCCCGCCTTCTCAGGTTCTATCAGAACTATTTGATGCGTTGGCTGTGCTTATGGCGGAGGTCAATCCGCCGAATCAGGACGTTCACAACGCGAAGATTGCAAAGGTAAAGGAACAGATCACCCAGGCCAAGGCGGATCTGGCGGCTAAGGACACCAGGATGGCCACAGAGCGGGCCGCTTTAGACGCACAGGCCTACAGGCTTATGTTGGACCAGAGCGCGTCGCATGAAGTCATGAGGAGGAAGCACCGATCCCGCTTACCTCCGGTTTTCGAGGCCAGAGACTTTTTCAACACTCCAGGACCAAGAGCCGGCAATCCGCTAGAGGGAAACTGGGCAGAAGCCCCTGGGGCCGGTGCACCGGTTCAGCCTCGTCAGATGGACCCGCCTCGTCAAAACACCGTTATACCTCAGGCTGCTTTAACACCTCCGGGTCACTACTCCAACCCAATGGACAATCTTGTTGCCGCTGCTGCACGGCTGGAGGCCATTCCAACTGAAGGTGACTCACCGCAGGCAGTAGAGACGTGACGGGTCAAGGAACTTTTGAGGACAGCTTTGGCCCAACAGGAAGCGTACTCGTACAGCCGCGACCGGATCCACTTGACCCCCCGTCCAAGCCGGAGCTATAGCAGACATATGGATGAACCAGCAGTGTCGAGTAATGAACGACGTGCGGCACCCCGTGACAACAACCCGGCGGGTGGTGCTGATAACGCTCAGGGAGTGGTGAACCGGGCCCGCGCGCGCAGGGAGGCCGAGTTAGCCACACAGCATCAGGCTCGGCAGCTCACACCGGTTCGTCCAACCACCTCGACTGAACCTGGTCTTACTTCTAGTTCTTTGGGGGTGCCTTGCCTTATCCCCGCTTTACGCAACGTACGCCTGCCCAAGGATTTCAAAGGCCCGCGCAAGGTACCAAATTACACGGCGGATCAACCTCCAGAGACATGGGTGGAGAGCTATGAGATGGCCATGGAGATGCTTGATGTGGATGACGCGGCATGTGCGAAATACTTCACCATGATGCTTGAAGGAACAGCCCGTACTTCATTAAAAAGCTTGCCGGCTAATTCTATCAGTTCATGGGCCCAATTACGAGCCCGGTTTATCAGCAATTTCAAGGATACCTGTAAACAGCCTATGTCGATAGTGGACTTAGCTGCATGCGTCCAGGAGGAAGGAGAATCAACGACTCATTGGGTGCGCCGGGTTTCACAAGTGTTGCACTCCTCAGACCGCATCAACGCTGACACCGCAGTATTAACCCTAGAAGGCAACTGCCGGTTTGGGCCCCTGAAGCTGAAGTTGGGACGGATGAAGCGTCATTGCACTGACATGGGGACCCTCATGGCCGCTTTGGTGAAATATGTTGATTCTGATAGTACCAAGGATCCCGAATCTGATGATGACAAGACAGGGAAAGGGAAGAAGAACATCAGCTCCAAAGGTCAGCAGCATCACTGGGCAGGCAATGGTGGTGGAGGCAAGCGTAAAGCGGATGGTAACATGGACTTTGTGGCTAATACCAACGCACAGGATGATGGCCAGCGACGCAAGGGTAGACCGAAAAATCGTAATGGAGCACCCAACCCTAACCCAAACCGCCTAAACTATCTGCTAAGTCAGCCCTGTCCAAGACATGGGACGAAGGAGGCGCCAGCAAACCACCTTTGGAAGGATTGCTTTATTATGCAGGAGTTCAAGAATTCTAATAATTTCCAGTATGATCACGAATCTGGCGGTGGCTCGGGATCCGGGCCGGGTTACAGTGGAGGAAGTTCCGGTTCAGGATTCAATGGTAATCCGGGCGGACATAATGGTCAAAATAGTCAGAACAACCAGGGTGGTTACAACCAACAGCAGCAACAGTCAGGTTACCAGAGCAACCCAAAGCAGTTGAGTAGTGGGCAGTATCATGTCTTCACCACTAGCTTGGACAAGCGAGACCGGAAGGTTCAGAGGCGGGCAGTCAACTCTGTTGAACCGGCCATACCCCGTTATCTACGTTGGTCTGAACAGCCAATCATATGGAGCAGAGAGGATCACCCACCCCAGGTCGATAATCCGGGTCAGTTGGCTCTGGTGGTGGCGCCTCAGGTGGGAGGTTATAAGTTCACCAAGGTGCTCATGGATGGAGGGAGCAGCATTAACATCCTGTACTATGAGACCTTCCGTCGTATGGGACTAACAGATAAGAATCTCAAACCGTCTAATACAGTATTCCATGGTGTAGTGCCTGGCAGATCAGCATATCCCGTTGGTAAGATAGCTCTGGAAGTGGCCTTTGGGGATGATCATGATTCCAGGTCGGAGACATTGACGTTTGAAGTGGTGAAAATCCAAAGTCCATATCATGCCCTGTTTGGGCGACCGGCCTACGCCAAGTTTATGGCTCGACCCTGTTATGTGTATTTGCAGCTCAAGATGCCGGGTCACAAGGGGACAATAATGGTTCACGGAAGCCGCAAAATCGCTTTGGAATGCGAGGAAGGAGATGCGACTTATGCAGAGTCGGTTTGTGCCACCGAGGAGTTGAAGTATTATAAAGACAATGTTGATCCGGCGGACATGACTCCGTTGAAGAAGCCAACTACGGAGCATGATCCGGCCCTGAAATTCAAGTCGGCAGCAGA
This sequence comes from Triticum urartu, assembly GCF_056163025.1. Taxonomy (NCBI): domain Eukaryota; kingdom Viridiplantae; phylum Streptophyta; class Magnoliopsida; order Poales; family Poaceae; genus Triticum; species Triticum urartu. The sequence continues at coordinate 454,612,627 of NC_141877.1, forward strand.
AACTAAGCTTGTTGACTTCGTACCTGGTGATTCGTCCAAGCAGTTCAGCATCAGTGCCAACTTGGATCCGAAATAGGAAAGTGCGCTCATCGAGTTCATCCGTGAGAATCGGGACATTTTTGCATGGAAACCCTCTGACATGCCAGGTGTACCGAGGCAACTCGCTGAGCACACACTTAATGTGGATCCTAAATATAAACCGGTGAAACAGTTCCTTCGCCGGTTTAACGAAGAAAGACGCAAGGCAATTGGAGAAGAGGTAGCCAGGCTCTTAGCAGCTGGCTTTATTGTTGAAGTTTTTCACCCTGAGTGGCCTGCCAATCCGGTGCTGGTCCTCAAGAAAAACGGCACCTGGCGCATGTGTGTGGATTACACAGATCTTAATAAGGCTTGTCCAGCAGATCCTTTTGCCCTCCCCCGTATTGATCAAATTATTGATGCTACGGCGGGCTGTGAGCGTTTAAGTTTTTTGGATGCGTATTCTGGCTATCATCAGATCAAAATGGCAGTTAAGGACCAGGAGAAGACAGCATTTATAACTCCCTTTGGAGCCTTCTTCTATGTGTCTATGCCCTTCGGGCTCAAGAGTGCCCAAGCAACTTACCAACGGTGTGTACAAAATTGTCTTCACAAGCAGATTGGCCGTAATGTACATGCTTACGTGGATGATATCGTGGTTAAGTCCAGGGAGAAGGAGACTCTGATTGATGATTTGAAGGAAACCTTTGATAACCTGAGAACATACAAGATGATGCTTAATCCGGACAAGTGTGTCTTTGGTGTACCGGCGGGCAAGTTATTAGGCTTCTTGGTGTCCAATAGGGGAATTGAGGCTAATCCAGAGAAGATCACAGCCATCATCTCCCTCGCCAAACCAAAGTGTATCAATGATGTTCAGCGCCTGGCAGGCCGGATTGCTGCGTTAAGCCGGTTTATCAGTCGCCTCAGTGAGAAGGCAATCCCTTTGTATCAGATGTGAAGAAGACGGATCAGTTTGTCTGGAGTTCTGCTGATGATGAAGCATTCGAGGACTTAAAACGGCAATTGGCCAATCCGCCTGTGCTTGCCGCTCCCATTGATAAGGAACCGTTGCTGCTATATGTTGCTGCTAATGCTCGGGCGGTCAGCGTGGCTATTGTGGTAGAGCGAAAGGAGGCAGGTAAGGAGCATCCGGTTCAACGTCCGGTCTATTATATCAGCGAGGTGCTCATTGAGTCCAAGCAAAGGTATCCGCATTGGCAGAAGCTGGTATATGGAGTTTTTATGGCAAGCCGGAAGCTTAAACAATGTTGGAAATATGCCCTAGAGGCAATAATAAATTTATTATTATTATATTTCCTTGTTCATGATAATCGTTTATTATCCATGCTATAATTGTATTGATAGGAAACTCAGATACATGTGTGGATACATAGACAACACCATGTCCCTAGTAAGCCTCTAGTTGACTAGCTCGTTGATCAATAGATGGTTACGGTTTCCTGACCATGGACATTGGATGTCGTTGATAACGGGATCACATCATTAGGAGAATGATGTGATGGACAAGACCCAATCCTAAGCCTAGCACAAGATCATGTAGTTCGTATGCTAAAGCTTTTCTAATGTTAAGTATCATTTCCTTAGACCATGAGATTGTGCAACTCCCGGATACCGTAGGAGTGCTTTGGGTGTGCCAAACGTCACAACGTAACTGGGTGGCTATAAAGGTACATTACAGGTATCTCCGAAAGTGTCTGTTGGGTTGGCACGAATCGAGACTGGGATTTGTCACTCCGTGTAAGCGGAGAGGTATCTCTGGGCCCACTCGGTAGGACATCATCATAATGTGCACAATGTGATCAATGAGTTGATCACGGGATGATGTGTTACGGAACGAGTAAAGAGACTTGCCGGTAACGAGATTGAACAAGGTATCGGGATACCGACGATCGAATCTCGGGCAAGTATCGTACCGATAGACAAAGGGAATTGTATACGGGATTGATTAAGTCCTTGACATCGTGGTTCATCCGATGAGATCATCGTGGAACATGTGGGAGCCAACATGGGTATCCAGATCCCGCTGTTGGTTATTGACCGGAGAACGTCTCGGTCATGTCTGCATGTCTCCCGAACCCGTAGGGTCTACACACTTAAGGTTCGATGACGCTAGGGTTGTAAAGGAAGTTTGTATGTGGTTACCGAATGTTGTTCGGAGTCCCGGATGAGATCCGGGACGTCACGAGGAGTTCCGGAATGGTCCGGAGGTAAAGATTTATATATGGGAAGTCCTGGTTTGGTCACCGGAAGAGTTTCGGGGTTTATCGGTAACGTACCGGGACCACCGGGAGGGTCCCGGGGGTCCACCAAGTGGGGCCACCAGCCCCGGGGGGGGCCACATGGGCTGTAGGGAGTGTTCCTTGGCCTACATGGGCCAAGGGCACCAGCCCCACTAAGGCCCATGCGCCTAAGAGATGGAAAGGGGGCAAACCCTAATGGGATATGGGCCTTAGGGCCCATATTGGTGCGCCTCCCTCTCCCATCCCCTCTTGGCCGCCCCCTTGCTCCCCATCTAGGGCTACCGCCCCCCCTAGGGGTGGGAACCCTAGAGGGGGCGCAGCCCCTCCCCTTCCCTATATATATGAGGCATAGGGCTGCCCATAAGACACGCGATTCGATCTCTCGTTGGTGCAGCCCTGCATCTCTCTCTCCCTCCTCTTCTGTGGTGCTTGGCGAAGCCCTGCAGGATTGCCACGCTCCTCCATCACCACCACGCCGTTGTGCTGCTGTTGGATGGAGTCTTCCTCAACCTCTCCCTCTCTCCTTGCTGGATCAAGGCTTGGAAGACGTCACCGGGCTGTACGTGTGTTGAACGCGGAGGTGCCGTCCGTTCGACACTTGGTCATCGGTGATTTGAATCACGACGAGTACGACTCCATCAACCCCGTTCACTTGAACGCTTCCGCTTAGTGATCTACAAGGGTATGTAGATGCACTCTCCTTCCCCTCGTTGATGGTCTCTCCATAGATAGATCTTGGTGACACGTAGGAAAATTTTGAATTTCTGCTACGTTCCCCAACAAACAATACTTCCAAGGGCATCCAATTACAGTGGTTAGTTCTGCTCCTTTGGGAGATATCATCCAGAACCGGGAAGCAACTGGCCGGATTGCAAAGTGGGCTATAGAGTTGGGGCCGTGCGGTTTGAAATATGTGCCTCGAACAGCGGTTAAGTCTCAAGCACTTGTTGATTTCATCAACGATTGGACAGAAATGCAAGCACCTGAAGAAAATCCGGATCATACGTATTGGACCATCCATTTTGACGGATCCAGGCAATTGGAAGGCTCGGAGGCTGTAGTCGTATTAACTTCCCCACGAGGTGATAAGTTTTGTTATGTTCTCCGCTTAATGTTCCCTTATACTAACAATGCAGCTGAGTATGAAGCCTTGCTCCATGGTCTCCGGATGGCTAAGGAGATGAATCTAAGTCGAGTTAAGTGCTTCGGTGACTCGGACCTTGTGGCTCAGCAGGTGTCTGGCACTTGGGACTCCAAGGACCCACTCATGGCAGCATATCATCATGAGGTGGATATTGTTGCAGGTTATTTCAGAGGCTATCAGGTGGACCACGTGGACCGGCGGAAAAATGAAGCGGCGGACGCTTTAAGCCGGCTGGGCTCTCAGCGCAAACCGGTCTCGCCCAATGTTTTTCTGGATGTGCTGCACAACCCGTCGGTCAAGATCCCTGGTGAAGAGGATTTAGCTATTCCTGATCCGGAGGCTCAATTGGTGGCAGCTCTTCATGTTATTCCGGATTGGACGCTTCCTTACCTGGCGTACAAGAACCGGGGCGAGTTGCCAGAGGATGAGATTCTGGCCCGGCAGATAATCCGGCGATCCAAGTCCATGGCTATCATCAACGGCGAGTTGCATCATTGCAGTGTATCAGGAGCTTTTCAACGCTGCATGTCTCCTGAAGAAGGCCGTGAAATTTTGTGTGAGATCCACGAAGGAGATTGTGGTCACCACGCCGGGTCAAAGTCTCTGGTGGCTAAAGCGTTTCACCATGGCTTCTATTGGTTAACTGCTCATGCTGATGCGGAGGATCTGGTCAGACGATGTGATGGTTGCCAAAGGTTTTCAAGACGTGCTCATGTACCGGCTCAAGAATTGAGAATGATTCCAATTACTTGGCCGTTTGTGACTTGGGGGCTGGATATGGTTGGGCCTTTCAAAAGGTCCAAAGATAAGAAGACCCACCTCCTGGTGGCGGTCGACAAGTTTACAAAGTGGGTGGAGGCAGAACCTGTTAGCAAGTGTGATGCGGCCACGGCGGTTCAATTCATTAAAAAAGTGATTTTCCGGTTTGGCTTTCCACACAGTATCATCACAGATAATGGTACCAATTTGTCCAAAGGTGCTATGAAGGAGTTCTGCGAACAGGAGCACATCCGGCTCGACGTTTCATCAGTGGCACATCCACAGTCCAATGGTCAAGCAGAAAGAGCTAATCAAGAGATCTTGAGAGGCATCAAGCCCTGGCTCATGGTTCCTTTGCAGAGAACGTCGGGCTGTTGGGTAGAAGAATTACCATCTGTGTTATGGAGCATCAATACAACGCCCAACAGATCAACAGGATACACACCGTTCTTCATGGTTTATGGAGCGGAGGCGGTTCTCCCCAGTGATATCCGTCATGATTCACCTGTGTTATGGAGCATCAATACAACGCCCAACAGATCAACAGGATACACACCGTTATTCATGGTTTATGGAGCGAAGGCGGTTCTCCCCAGTGATATCCGTCATGATTCACCTCGTGTAACGGCTTATATTGAAGCGGACAACGAGACAGCACGGCAAGATGCTTTGGACCGGTTGGATGAAGAGCGTGATATCGCAGCCGCCCGATCGGCGATTTACTAGCAGGATCTTCGTCGTTATCACAGTCGTCGGGTCAGAACCAGAACCTTTCAGGAGGGAGATTTGGTGCTTTGGCTCATCCAAGATCAGACTGATATGCATAAGTTATCCCCACCTTGGGAGGGGCCTTTCGTGGTCAGCAAGAATCTGCACAACGGGTCATACTATCTGATCGATATTCGAGAACATAAGGACTCACGTACATCAGAGGAGGAGACCAACAGGCCGTGAACCATAGCTCATCTTCGGCCTTATTATACCTGAGCCATTGGTTCTACTTATGTACATATTACAACGATGTATATATTAACTATAATAAACCGGAACCTCAGCTAAAGCGGGGTATCTGTTCTTTTACATCATGTGTGGTTACACGGAGTTGTTCTAAAGCGGCTTCCGGTTTACCCCTTGAGTTTGCTTTGCTAAAAGCATCGTGTTATATCACTTGGAGGATTGGTCGTGTCCGAACCAATACCATGCCTCTTGATAGGCGAGAGCCACTAGATCACTTGGGGACTTGGTCATGTCTGAACCAGTCATGCCTCTTGATCGTCCTAAGGCCACAGAATCACTTGGGGGCTTGGTCGAACCCGAACCATGACCATGCCATTTGGTCGGCATAAATGCCACGGTTTCATTTGGGGACCTGGCTGACTAGAACCATAATTACACCTAACGGGAGCTTGGTCGTGTTTGGCCATGGTAACGCCATTTGATCAGCTTAAATAAACCTTTTTTGGCAAACGGTTTTGTCATTTCTTTTGCTTCACACTTTTCTTTGAAGGGGGTTTTTTTGCTTTTTATTGCGTTTTTTAAACCGACAAAGTTTTTTAACCAATCAATTGACGGAACACAGTCACGTCAATCCGGAGACTATTTGCCCGGTTTGATCCTTGTTGTTAACATCCTCCTATGGAGTAACACGGTGTTTATTATAACTCGGCACGGTTTACATGGTAAACCAGCGTCATATATATACAGGAGCTGTTATCTCCTCCAACAGTGTGGGTTTGCAAAACTTCGCTTCAAGATTGGCCAAGCCAACTTCACGCTCAACGATGGCAGGTATTATGTATCTCAAAAATTTGATCATAGACTTAAAATTTTGTTTTGGATGTTTTGATTTCATACATGCAGACATCATATTCCGCCTGACGGTACAACCGCGGTGGCACTTGACGAATTTTTCATTTCAGAAAGTGTTTTGGAAAGTTCATTACCATAGGAAGAACAAATTAGGCACGAAGGCATATCAACATCAAAGGTATCAGCTAGCCTATTACAAGGCAACATGGTGCCCATAATAATATAATTGTTTTTCGCAAAGGAGAGGCAGTTTTAAAACCGGCTTCCGGTCCAAGCTTGGTCACCAGCCTGGCCTGATGGTTGTGGGTCATCCTGCGCCGCTTCAGCCTCCATTTCTCTACCCAGTGGCTGGAAATCCACAGTTGTCCAGTCGATTCCCATTAATGCTTGAAAAACAGCTTCATCATGGATCAGCAATGACGGGTCAATATCGGGAGCGTAAGTATGCTTACGGATTGGAGGGATCAGATTTTTCGATTCATGGATTGGTGCGGCTATTCGCTTGTTCTGGCTGTCATATTGGGCTTGATAATGAGACAAGTCTGCTTCCTCAGCCAATTGACAAGCTAGTGGACGTACCTCCCGGTTTATTGCTCGCAGATCCGCTTCACCAAATTCTGACCCGTCTTCCTTCAAGCTGGGATAGCCCTGAGCCGCTTCAAGAGGATCAAAATCCGGCACCCAGGCTTTTGCCCGGATTAGGGCATTGATTGCACCGGTTCGAGCAGCAGATTTCTTCAGCTCTTCAACCCGGGCAGGAAGCACCGACAGTTTCATCAGAGTATCTTGAATCAAAGTGGGCGCCGATTTGTTATGAGATGCGGTACAGATGATCCGTTGGGCACCAGTATACAATTGTTCAACCAATGTATAGGCGGCTTTCAGTTTCTTCCGCACATCTGACCCCAAGTGACCAATGCGTGTCCCTGAAATACCATAAAGGGTTAATAAATCGGCGACTCTATAAGGAGGCAGAGCCAATTCAGAAGGCAAAGTGGCTTACCAAAGATAGCAGTAGTCATGGCATGCATGTGCCGCTTTATGCTGGTCAGTTCATCCGCCACTGGTTTTAGTGCAGCCTCGGCATCCTCTGCTCGTTTGATCAAAGCAGACTTTTCAGTGGCCCAATCCGCCCGCTTCTTCTTGAAGCTCTCCTTAAGCTGTTCCATGGCGCTTAAAGCGCTGGCCAATTCCTCTTTTGCTTTGGAGGTTTCAGCCTGTTGGGTTTTCAGGTTTTCTTGGAGATCGGTGACTTGGTTTTCTTTCGTCTTCAGCTCCGCCTGCATGCATACAGATATATGCTTCAACAAATCAGTATAAGGATTCAAGTACCAATCACATAACAAGTTATGCACTTAGTACTTGGGGGCTAATGCATATTCGATCTTCATCTTTCAATTGCTTACAAAGTCCCAAGATCAATACAAGTATTCAACTTGGCACTTGGGGGCTAATGGCTATTTGCTCGTATATATTCTGATGCGGCAATTTCAGTTACTTAAAGTACCGCTGTAACTACGTTAAGTTGAACCGGCCCTTGGGGGCTACATCAGCGAATTTCAAAGCATCAAGATTTATATTGGTAAGTCCCGGTTTGAAAGAGTATTACAAACCGGCCCTTGGGGGCTAGGAGAGTCAGCAAAAATGGAAGCATACAAGCAGGAAGGAGCATATGGAAGTTACCTCATATTTCTCTTTCATCATATTAACCAGACCGGCTTCATAGTCGCGACTGGTATACAACTGGTTCAGATAGCCGGAATGGATATCTTGGGCGTTCAGAGCAGCATAAGTCGTCAGATCAGCATTCCACTTGCCTTTGCCAAAGGCAGCAAATTCTTCCTTGGCAGAATGTTTGGATAAAGCGACAGGATTGCTTGGCTCGGTATGGCCAGTGCCAGTAATGACAACCTCATCATCCTGGGTACCGCCGGTTTGCACTGGGGCTGTTGGCTTGTTAGTAGGTTTTGCTGGACCAGTGGAGCTTTCAATCCGGATGGAACCTGTGGGCTAATTGACAGGACCTAAGGCGTCAGTAGGTCTCTCTTCAGCAATAAGATCATCGTCCTGCTGCGGTGGATCATTGGGTATATCCTCAGGAATAGCCGCTTCAAGATTGGGTGTCTTGCCTGGTTCAAGAATGACATATTCTTCGGCCGCTTTGTCCAGGCGGGCCTTCTTGCTTGGCCTAGGTTTGGCCCTGAGGAGAATAACAAAATCAAATACAACATATGTTCTAAGGCGATGTACTGCAAACATCACAATAAGTATAGCTTACCCAAGCACCATTTTGAGCGGTGGGAGCTGAGTAGCCGATGACTCGCCAGAAGATGAGTGGGAAGTAACCTGGTAATCGGAGTCAAACGGATTAAGAGGTTGACGAAAGCAGCCTGCTTTAGGACAAGCACTAACAAGCAAATTAGAGACCTCTGAATGGCGTTTCTGAACCGGACTGTTCGGTAAACCGGCGGAGGTAACTACCTGGCCGCTGTGCCGGGTGGTGCGACGAGCTTCGTGTTGTTGGGTCTTCATAAAAAGTTTAGGATCCAAATAAGAAAGAGGATGAGAAAATTTAACTTTCCGGTTTGCTTGATGGGTTTTTCGTGAAGGCAAAGTTTCTGAATCGGAAGAGAGAATAATTACCTCTGCAACATCCGCGTGGCTGGTTCGGCATCATCCTGACAAATATCATCATCAATAAGACGCATAAAAAATAAACCAAGTGAGTCAAGCTCTACCTCAAAGTCCGGATTATCCACCTCATCATCAGGGGCTGGATTAGAAGATGCAGTGGTTCTTTTCCTATGGGCAGTCTTCTTCACAGCTTTAGTCTTTTGCCGTGTTGCTCTTTCCGGTTTGTCTGGTTTCTCTGGTTTCTCCTGCGGCAGTTTCTTGCTCCAAAACGGATCATTGCCCTGATTACACAGACACTGATATTAAACAAAGACCAGATATATCGTTAACAGATTCAGCAAAAAGAAAAATCAAAGTCTTACAGCTGGCAGTTTGTTGGTGGCACAGAAGGGAAGCAGGCCGTTTCTAGCACAGGCGTGTTCCGGTTCATTCAGCATCTTATTCACAGCTTCTGTGATTTCTTCATCGGTGAGCTGGATTTTGGAATGTCGCAGTGGGTCATCAACACTGCCAGTATACTCGCACATCAAACCGGAGCGCTGACTAAGGGGCAGTATGCTCCATGATATCCAACAGCGAGCGAGATCAACCCCTGTTAAACTGTTGGCCATAAAGGCTCTGAGCTTTGACAGTTGAGGAGCATATTTACTTCTCTCATGTGCAGTCAATCTTTGTGGAAAAGGGTGTGTATTGCTGAGCCGCTCCGGTCGAAAGCCAGGCAAGAGATTCTCACCAGCAGGGGAGGTGTCTTTGCAGTAGAACCATGTCTGGTTCCATTCTTTGGGGTGGCTATGCAGTTTGGCGTGAGGATATGTGACCTCTTTCCTCTTCTGAATCGCCACGCCACCCAACTCCGTATTGGAGCCGTCAGTAAACTCCGTACGGCGGTTTAGATGGAAAAGGTCTCTGAACAATTCCACTATGGGCTCCTCTTGAAAGAACGCTTCACAGAGCACTTGGAAGTGACACATATTTGTAACAGAGTTGGGGCCAGTATCTTGTGGATGGAGCTAGAAATCGGCTAAAACATCCCGGTAAAATTTAGAACCGGGCGGTTTAAAGCCCCGGGCTAAGTGATCTACGAAAACAACAACCTCTCCTTTTCGAGGTGTGGGAGGGCATTCTTTGCCAGGAGCCCTCCAATGGATGGTATCTTTGCTGCCTAAAGCGCCAATCAGGACTAAATCGTCCAGTTCAGCCTCTGTGACGCGAGAAGGAACCCAATTGCACTCATACACTTGCTTGGCCATGATGGAATCTACAAAGTAGAAGATCCCGGTTCAAAAATGCATTTGATCAAGATACATTAGTATGGGCACTGTTAAACCGGAGACAGAACTATCTGAACCGGAGTTTTTTTTTTGAAGCAACAAGCATCTGGCGGTTCAATAAGGGGACTAATGGCATATGCCGGTTCGGAAAAAATTTCTATAAGGTTAAACCGCCTGATCTAAGCATTGCGGATGGACAAGTACGCAGAAATAGGTTTCACAAGATTTCCTTATGGCATTGAATCTGAAGCAAGTTCAGACAAGAGATAAATACTTAGAGGTTCAAAGGAGTAGTACCGAACCAATGAGCAAAACGTTCATATAGATCTATGGTTTTGAGATGCATAAGTGAAGGCGAAGGTCAAACAACTATCATTGCATAGAGTAAAGGTTTGCGGATTCAGCTAAAGATCTATCGTATGAGCAAGAGGTAGAAGATGAACACTGAAGAACTACGAAACCCTAGGTCAGATCTGCGGGGAAAGGATAGAAGATTTACCGAAGCTGAGGAAGATGCGGAAGGTTGTCACGATGCTCTGGTGCGTTCAGGTTGATGCAGCGGCCAAGGATGAGGCAGAGGTCGACGGCGGCGGCGGAGCTCCGAGGCGGGCGACGCGAGGAAGACGAAGAAGGAACGGAAGGAGAAAAGAAATGACCCTTCGGTCCTATTTATAACGCGAAAGAACATGAGTCAGGCGCGACAATCAGGGGGCAACGAAACGGAGTTGTCGCCTCGATTTCCGCTGATCTATTAAACAAAGAAGCATAATGGATAGCTCCATTATGACAGGTGACGTCACTCCGGTTTGTAGTAATCAGAGAAAATGACATCATGGCGGTTTACCAATTTAAGAGAAGACGTTGAAGATGAAGTTTTGTTAAAGGATTGATATGAACCCGTTCAAATCAATCTAGGGCCTAATGTTGGGGATATTACTGCTGGGCATAAACCAGCCTATCTGGGCCGGGTCAACTTCATCAGTAGTTCCAGAAGTGATAAAGCCCGAGAAGGAAGATGAGGGCCTAAGGCCCGTAGCCGGTTCAAGACTGGTAGCTGTAAACCGGAATTTGTATATAAACTTGTATTGTAAGTTAGGAATAAGGAGAGACCAACCCGGATACGAATATCGACCGGTGTTGGGACTCTGTGAACCGACGGGAGTCACCCGTGTATATAAGGGGACGACCCGGCGGCGATTCAAGGACAACAGACGACAACTCGAGACATAGGCGAAGCTTGTTTGCTCCCTAGTCATCGAAATCCCATCAATTCCATCACAACTAGACGTAGGCTTTTACCTTCATTGAAGGGGCCGAACTAGTATAAACTCTCTTGCGTCCCTGTGTCCGCTTTAACCCCTTCAAGCTAACCCGTCGCGATGGCTCCACGACTAAGTCCTTTCTCTAGGACATCTGCCGTGACAAAACCACGACACGTTTGCCGGAGGAACACTTTGTGTGCTACCAAACGTCACAACGTAACTGGGTGATTATAAAGGTGCTCTACAGGTGTCTCCAAAGGTACATGTTGGGTTGGCCTATTTCGAGATTAGGATTTGTCACTCCGATTGTCAGAGAGGTATCTCTGGGCCCTCTCGGTAATGCACATCACCTAAGCCTTGCAAGCAATGCAACTAATGAGTTAGTTGCGAGATGATGTATTACGGAACGAGTAAAGAGACTTGCCAGCAACGAGATTGAACTAGGTATTGAGATACCGACGATCGAATCTCGGGCAAGTAACATACCGATGACAAAGGGACCAATGTATGTTGTTATGCGGTCTGACCGATAAAAGATCTTCGTAGAATATGTGGGAGCCAATATGAGCATCCAGGTTCCGCTATTCGTTATTGACCGGAGACGTGTCTCGGTCATGTCTACATTGTTCTCGAACCCGTAGGGTCCGCACGCTTAAGGTTTCGATGACAGTTATATTATGAGTTTATTAGTTTTGATGTAACGAAGTTAGTTCGGAGTCCCGGATATGATCACGGACATAACGAGGAGTCTCGAAATGGTCGAGACATAAAGATTGATATATTGGACGACTATATTCGGACACCGGAAGTGTTCCGGGGAAGTTTCGGATAAAACCGGAGTACCGGGGGGTTACCGGAACCCCCCGGAGGTTTATGGGCCTCATGGGCCTAAAGTGGAGAAGAGGAGGGGCGGCCAGGGCAGGCTGCGCGCCCCCTCCCCCTCTAGTCCGAATTGGACAAGGAGGGAGGGGCGGCGCGCCCCCCTTTCCTTCCTCTCCTCTCTCCCTTCCTTCCCCCTCTCCTACTTGGACAAGGAAAAGGAGGGAGTCCTACTCCCGATAGGAGTAGGACTCCTCCCTGGCGCGCCTCATCATGGCCGGCCGCCCCTCCCCCTTGCTCCTTTATATACGAGGGCAGGGGGGCACCTCTAGACACAACAATTGATCCTTGAGATCTCTTAGCCGTGTGCGGTGCCCCCCTCCACCATAATCCTCGATAATATTGTAGCGGTGCTTAGGCGAAGCCCTGCGACGGTAGAACATCAAAATCGTCACCACGCCGTCGTGCTGACGGAACTCTTCCCCGACACTTTGCTGGATCGGAGTCCGGAAATCGTCATCGAGCTGAACGTGTACTAGAACTCGGAGGCGCCGTAGTTTCGGTGCTTGATCGGTCGGGCCGTGAAGACGTACGACTACATCAACCGCGTTGTTATAACGCTTCCACTTTCAGGTCTACGAGGGTATGTGGACAACACTCTCCCCTCTCGTTGCTATGCATCACCATGATCTTACGTGTGCGTAGGAAATTTTTTGAAATTACTACGTTCCCCAACACATGTTATTTCAATGCCGATGCAGCCATCGAGTTCATGCTCGTGTGGCCGAGAGAGTCGCCATAGCTGGCTGACCGGGTTCAGGCTCTGACAGGCGCAGCAAAGGGAGAATAACTATCAGGACACTTCCAAGTAGGGACACGCATGCTAACAGGCTCCACACCCAGCGCACGATAATCTCGGGCCAGCATGCGCTAACCCTCGCTTGATCCAACGCGCCCATTGTTAATTCGGCCAGCACGATGGTGCATGGACAGATCTTTGACCGGGGGATACCTAGAGTAGCTGAGAGAGAAACAAACGGACGATTAGGGCATAATTTACTGCCTACTAGGCCAAGAATCTTGACTGTTAAGTAACATGGCCCCTGCCTGGGTAACTACAAAGCTTTACGTTAGTTTTAGTAGTTAATCAGGCACGCACTCTACTCTAATCAATCAGCGTCGCCACCGGAACATGCAGATGCAGATCGCGCTGCAAGAAAAATATGTCCATGGCCGAGCAATGATCTCAACCAGTGGAACCCGAGCACGACAAATCGTAGTTTCTTCTCGAAATGTTGTGGTTCGGAGATACGGAGTATGTTTTGTTTGAATCCGATCACGCTCCATGAATACACGATGAGGCGTTGCAACTTTGCAAGTACTGAGATCCGCCTCATGTCTCATGGGTTTGTCGCTAAGAAAAAGAATATACTCCACCCGATAATTGTTAAGATTTTGCTTTCAAGAAATATGAATGGGGAACCTATTTATCTTTTTAATAAGTTGGTTGTATGCATCGTTCTGATGTAGAGGCCGGGGAGTCCCCCTTTTTGAAAAAAAAAAAGAAATATGAATGGGAGTAGATGAAGGGGCATGTTCATGCCAATAATTAATTGTCAAGTATTATCCAAATACATACATTTTTTGTCCATAATACTAATACACAATTAGTAGCGCACATTGCCACCGAACGCCGCCCCGATACGTCCAACTCCCCTGGATATACACCTCGTGGTCTATGTGTTCGACAAAATGTCTGAGCAGGTTTTGTATTCTTTTGTTCATTTCTAGGTCACCGATGGATTCTCACGGAAAGACGGCTATGGAAACAAGGACCTTGACGAATTCATATTCAACAAGTTCATCGATTCGTCGGATTTAGACGACGAAGATGTTGAAATGATGATGATGAGCATCCAAAAGGAAATGAAGAAGGTAGAGGAGCACATACTATACTCCCCAGGATAGGATTGCCGGTGCATGACTTATGTACAAGGACTACTTCAAATTAAATGGAACCAACATACCATGAAGGCTTCTTTCAACGTCCCTTCCAGATGAGCAGAGGTTAGTTCTTGTGCGTAGCGACTGCTATGAAGAAGCTTGTTGACAACTTCAAGTTAGGAAGGGTTGTTGCGGACAACTTTCTTTCTCTCCTCTACAGAAATGCACGGCTGCTCTCAAGATGCTTGCTTATCTAAGGCTGCAGATGCAATTGGTACTGAAATCTGGATGGGAGAGACCATGACTCTGAACACTACAGTGCAATTTGCATGCACTATGGTGAAGGTGTTTGGACCAGAGCATCTGAGAGAGCCAACTATGAAGGACAAAGAAAAAATGTTGGCAATTGAAGCATCAAGAGGATTCCCGAGTATGTTGGCTTCATTTGATTGCATGCACTCAGGGCCGGCCCTGGGGAGGGGCAGGGGGGCAGCCGCCCCGGGCCCCCAAAATCGAGGGGCCCCCTCCCAGGGTACGCAGGTTTGTGATAGGCCATAGCAGCAGTACGTATGTTTTCCTACGCATGTTTTGCTGTTTCCTTTTTTTATGGAGAAACTTTTGTTGTTTCCTTGGATCAGACATCAGGCCCCGTAGAGCAGCGGGATATACTGGGCCTAGCCCTGCACACGGACGGCCTGACGATCGTTCCCTAAAATCCTCCCAGCGTAGAACGCCGTCTGTTCCCTAATCGCCGCAAAGCCATCGCCGGCAGATCCCAAAGGGCAGCGACGGAGGAGGAGCACGCCCTACCAGTAGGCTTGCCTTCAGGTTCTGGTAAGGATCGTTTGGCATCCTTTTGATCGAATCCTGTAGGGTTATATGGATTTTGAGATTTATACTTTTCCTTACCCCCGGCTGAAAAACCTGTAGTCACTATGAGGATCTTCGCTTTGCATCCCAAAAATAGGAGCCATGGTACTGTTGTTTGATTACGAAAATTAGGAGCATGGGATGAGTCTATTGAAGTGGGATTAACCACTAAGTTGTGTCGAACTCGTTTGCTTAACTGGATAATCAATTCTTTCATTCTGTTGCGATGCTGCAAAGGCATTATCTGAAAGGCATTCATATGATTCTTCTCCATAGAAAAAATCATCTTAGATCTTGAGGATCAAAGTGGTCATGATGTTTTTGGATCTGCATGCAAGTAATATAGTGAATTTATTGAATTTCCTATTTAATGATTTTCTCATATAGTTAATGAAATTTGACTCACGGGCCTCATTATATGTACCAGATGGTTTTAATGCTTCATCAAAAAGCAAAAAAAATATCAAGAAAAACATGAATAAGGAGGCACAGGATGCGTTGAAGCTTGCCAAGGTATGCATTGCTGCCTTATTTGATTGTTTTTGTCATACTGTAAGAAGCATATGCATCCTTAAGATAGATATATACATATTCACGTAAACCGATGTAAATGTCCCAAGTGAGATTCATAGTAAGGGCCCCATGTTCTAGCTCTGCCCCGGGCCCCCGAAATCTCCGGACCGGCCCTGCATGCACTGGCAATGAAAAAGCTCCCCAAAAGTTTGTATGGGTTGTATCAAGGTCACGTCAAAAAAACCACCAATATACCTAAAGCAGTGGCATCAAAGGACTTGTAGAATTGGCATGCTTACTTTGGCACGCCTGGTTCATGCAATGCCATCAATATGCTCCAACGATTTTCTTTGTTCAATAGACTTTGTGATGGTGAAGCTTCGCCGTGCAACTACACCCTCAACGGGCACAACTACATGGGGTACTACCTTGTCGATAGTATCTATTCTGAATGGACGGCGTTTGTGAAGACCCTATCCGATCCTATGAAAACAAACAAAGGCACTTTGTAACAACACAAGAGACAACTAGGAAGGATGTGGAGAGGGCATCTGGAGTGCCCAAGCTCGTAGGGGTTGTTTGTGGAGCTACAATGATGTGCGAAGCAGAGACACTTTGGCAACTCATGACATGTTACATAATAATGCACAATATGATTGTGGAGGATGAGGGTGAAGGGATAGCCCGCACACATGATTTTGAGAATCCCGGTGTTCAGGTCCGCCTCCCGGAACAAGAGGCGAAGTATATTGCCAACTTTCTAAAGATGCATCGACAACAACAATATCAACAGATGCATATGCAACTTCTGAATGATTTTCTGAGTATGTGTGGATTCCACGCTAAAAATGAGCAAACTTTGCTTTTGATTTTACAATTATGCACTAGAGCCATTCTCATCTTTGCACTGTTTCGATTATGTATTCTTAAGTATTGTATTTTTATGCAACATCCATTGTTTGGCCGCGATGATCGACATGCAAGTGTTTGCATGTATTTGATGTTCCAAAATTAAGGAATTGTGGATGGGTCATTTGAAGACCGGACGGTCACTGTCCATGGACACGTACTTCACAGATGTGATCTAAATGCTTTTATATTTTTTTTACACTCTATCGCTGAAACTACTGAATGCGAACGTACGTTGGGTGCCTAGTAGCACGCGAAACGTCTGATTCGAAGGAATCCGATACCGCAGCTAGCGATCTCCCTACAAGCACCAAAACAGCACCATGGGGAGCCGGATCCCACGCACGATTGTTTTCCCACCCACACCCCACGCACGCACGCACGCAAGCTCCTTCGATCCGAGGACACCACCACCAGCACCGCAGAAGCACGCCTCGCCGTGGCGCGCGCGCGCGCATGGCGGCGCATTCCCAGGGACAGAAAAGAACAAGCCCCCCGCCTTCCAATTCCGCCCGCGTCGGCCGCGCCGAGGCGGCGGGGGAGGCACGTACCCCCCTCCCCTGTCTGCATGGCCGGTGCGTGCGTGCGTGCGCGCACCGGAGATCGCCCGAGGTTCTCTGTACTGTACTACGTCCTCCATGGCCGGGACCAGGGCATCGGTGCCTGCGCGCGCGCGCGGGCGACAGGCCGCGGATTAAGAAACGGGAAAGCGCACACAGCAGCAGTTTGATATTGGGCGCGTCAGACGGTGCCGGGTTTGAATATGCAGCAGCTCCCTTTGACCAGCATCGCTAGCTGTGTGCGGTGGAGCTGAGCTGAGCTGATCGGTGTGGCGTGGATGGATCTAATCTGCCTCCTTGGTATATAAAACCCCTGCACTGTCACCTAAACCTCTCCTTTCCCCTCTGCTCGTCCGGCTCAGAGGTGCCAGCAGGTAGCTCCTTGTTGCCAAGTAGAGGAGACCATGAGGCGCGCAGGGAGCCTTCTTCTCCTGCTGCTTCTGCTCTCCCTGTCTGCCTCCACCGCCGAAGCACACAACAAGGTCGGTAAACAATTTCGCAGTAACTTCTTGTTCACGCCTTCACGGTACACTCACACTGCGTGCAAGTGGCAGTGCCAGCAATGGCGGAGGAGTGCTGATATCTTGCTTCTCGATCGTGAAAATGCAGGAGAGCTCGGGCGACAACGCGGTGCCCTTGACCGGCCGGAGATGGCACCTGAGAGGACGGAGGGCAATGGCGGCCCGAGGGCATGGAGCAGCGGGGAGGGATGAGGCCGTGGGCGCCAGCAACACAGGTGCAAACCCTGCCCGTGCCCGCGGAGGGAAGAAAAGCGTAGAGGTTACCGTTGTCGGGTTAGGCGGTGAGAGCGCCGGGCCAAGGAGGAGTGGCGGCGGCAGGCGCGAGTTTGACGGCCAAGTGCCGCTCCATTCCGATTACCGCACTCCCAGGGTTCATCCGCCGAAGAATAACTGAGGCGCGGCAAAAGGCAAAGGCTTCTTCTTGCTTCTTGCCACTGATTGATGATTACTGCTAGTGGTACAGTAGTAGTAGCTCTGTTTTTAATCATGAAGTAAAATTATAGTGGTAGTGCAGTGCTCCGCGTCTGTTAAATAAGCTAGTGCTCTTTGCTTGTACTGTAGAGATTCTTGTCAAATCTACCACCCCATCACCCAAACTTGAGCCTGTAATTAGTGTGCTGCAAATGGGTCGCGTAGAGAAGGGCAATCAATTAGCTGTACTGATTTTATTTTGTCTGGCAGCAAACCACTGGACCCTGAATGATGGGCTGATACGTGCCATTTCTGTTGTTGCAGGAGCAAGTCAAGAAGCAGATCAGGCGTCTGCTGAATTTGTACATGATGAGGCAAGTTCAGCAGCCGCACGCTTTACATGATTCAGCATTACAGGCATTATTTGCACGTCACACTGGCCACATCACAGTCGACACACAACTTCAGTTCCTGCCATGTGCTGACGGCTGCGGTTTCATTTCCAGGGTAAACAGAGCAAGAGGCCAGCTGCTCGGCCCATGCTTCAGGGAGCAAGCGGCCATCGACATCGTCACCACGGCGGCGACGCGGCCGCCATGGCGTCCGACGTGCTGAGGATGGACTACTCCGTCTCCGTGGACGTCCACAGCCGGCGGCCCATCAACAACGACGCTCCGTTGGATGAGCTCATGGAGAAGAGGCCCTAGCTAGCTGCCGGTCCACACAAGCGAGAAGATGCGGCTCCTAACGACATAGATACAGATAGCGTTAGGCTAGCTAGCACATGGTTAGCTTGGCTAGGTAGGGAGGGACCCTCCGGGCCGCACGTGGAGCCCATTTCTGAACCTCGACCGATCAATGGAACTGATCGATCGAGGTGAGTTGGATGGGCAGTTTTGGTTGCGCCGTGCTTGGAGGGGTAGTGGCGCCTGTAATCCGTCTGTCAGCAGCTTCATCTCTGAAGCTGCAGAAAACAGAGCTCATGATTTTCAGCATGTGGCTGTGGCAAGCAGTATGTCCTCTCCTCGCCGTAAAGAAATGCTTTGCGGGTTCAGAGTTGAGACCAAGGTGGTCAGCCCATCGTAGCCGTTACACGTCTCAGAGCCCCGATCATCATAGTTGCTTCCATCTCAGGGCTCAGATCCTTCCAGACCCAATGAAAAGTGCCTGCCTGCCTTGCCTTGCCGTAGCAGCCAGCCTGCGTGCCCGCATCCGCGCTCTCGGCCGGCCAATGGCAGCCGTGGCGAACTGGACCACGCAAACTCCCCATGCCGCCGCCGCGCCGTGATAACGACAGGGCCGGCCAATAATAGAGGAGCTTGACGATCAGAGTTCACGGTCGCACGGCGCGGCGGCGAAGCATTGGGAGGCAGCCACATCAGGGCGGTGAGAGCGAGACGCCGAGACACCTGTTGCTGTTATCCTGCACCTGGACCGAGCGACGGACGTCGTCTTCTGCACGACTGCACCCACGACCGTCCTCGCTTGAAGTTTTCTGATCTACTAATACGTGATGGGCTTGGACTTCTTCGGTGCAGTTTTCATCTGTAGTTCACAGTCCAGATGCAGGAAAGGGACCTCCACTGAGGACGATGGTCTCACTCTGGCGTGTGATGCGGACCGGCCACCTAACCTGACGGCAAAAGAAGGGCTCGGAGAAGTCACTTCAGGTGTAGAAAACACCAGACTGACGACACTCCCCAGGGTCCAGTCCAAACCTCCCAGGTGCATACGTCGCGGGCAGAGGGCGGGGTCAATAGATCTGTGCTTCCGTTACCAGACATGTCGACATCTGGTCATCTGGACACTGGAGGGAAGTCGTCAGTCCGCACTGACGGTGGAACCAGCGGAGCCAACCCGCGAGTTTCTACGGCACATGGAGGGCCCTTTTGACACCACCCGAACCAAGCTCCAGATCATTCGCTTGTATCACATCAACATACTATCCCATGTTCTCTCAACAACTCACGCATCAAAAGCGCCAAAGCAGAGAAGTAGACACATAAACAGATGATAGATGATTAGATATATATACGTGCACATGCGTGGCAACATCCAGGTGCATATTCATAATACTATATTATTATTATGGTAAGCGTCTCGGAAATGGTACAGTGGCGAAGCCGAAACAGCGGCGGCGCCGACAACACTCAACACGACCACCACCGGGCACCACCAGCCGTGATGGCGCCCGGCGTTGCGAGGTAGTAGTAGGCGTACTTCGTATATATACAGACGAAAGAAAGAACAAACCATTCCATATGTCAAAAGCTAAAGCTATGCACAGACACGAAGACACACTCTGCGGGGAAGATCAAATGCCAACGGGGACGGTCTTTATTTTTATCGAACCACCTCTAATCTTCTCCTCTCCACGATCCATAGTCCAAACACACACCTACAGGCGCGTAGGGCTGCTTCCGTTCCGGCGGCCGCGAAGAAAACACCTGCACACCTGGGTTGCATCTACATTACCTTCAAAACTGGCAAGAAGTTCCCAGCCTCTGCAGTGGGCGCGGGCCGGCGCCAGCCGCGTGCTTCCGTGCTCGGAAAGCGCTCGGGAGGAGCTCCTGGAACTTGTCGAGGAACGCGGTCCACTCCTCGGAGCCCATGTCCGACAGCTTCACAAAACTGGCGCTGGGAGGGAGCATCTCGTTCGCGCTCCTGCTTCCAGACTGATACATACTACCTTCGCCACTATAGTTAGTTTTAGCAGCCACCTTGCTCTTCGTCTTCGGAATGCCTCCGCGGTAGGGTTTAGCTTTCCCATGGAAACCAAACCCCTTCAGCGACGCGGACAGCTTTGAGACAGGAGGGACCAGCTTAGGAAACATACCGTTCAAGGGGTCAGAGTCATCCTTCACCATCTCCTTGTCATCATCATCCTCCTCGTCACACTCGGCTAGCTTTGACAGTGGATTCCTGTGGCTTGCCTTCATGGGACCAAACCTGCTGAATGAGGGTGATTCAAATGCATCTGAATCATCCTCGCCGTCAAGAGAGAACTGGGTGAAGTCATCATCGTCGTCTTCAACTCCAACTTCTGGAAGAAATAGCTCTCTGTCCTCGACCCACTTCCTTGCCTCCATGCAAAGAAGCTCAAGCTCACTTGGCTCTTCTTCTTTCCCAGTAAACTGCCTGCTCATCATCTCTCCTATTTCGGACAAGCAGAGGCCAAATGCTGCACCTTCCTTGAGAAATATTGTTGACAGCACCAGCACCCGCAGACATGCCTTGCGGATCATGGGAAGCTCCATGCGCAGCATGTCAGCATCTTTTACAGGATCCAAATTTGCAATGTATTCAAGTTCCTCCTCAGAGAAAGGGATGGATGCTTGCGGCCAGTGAATCCATTCAAAGTAAGGGTCCTCTAGACATTCGGGCAGACAAAGACCATGGTCGATAGGAATGAGTTCGGTCTGCACTCCAAAGTTGTCAGACCCAGGACCAACTTTCCTGACCAGAAGATTGCCCGAATGCCTGTCCGTGTTGAAGATTCTGATGTCAAGAATGCCGATCCTGTGCACAGCAGATACAGGGAAGCTTGATGTCCCATGGTCGCTGGCATCAAAATCATGAGGGATGAACTGCTGCAATGATGCAATCTTGCTCACGGGCTGTGAATTGTTGTGGAACACCTTATGATTGCAGCCAACAGTGGCATTCACATTGAACACAGTGTGTGTGATCTTGACCAGCATGGTTGGAGGAACTTTTGCAAAGTTGCCATGGTCAAGGAGGTAAGCAGCAACCTCTCTGAACCCTGTCTCACCAACTCGTACAGACCTTTTGAGACCTGGCTGTCCAAGGGTCTTCCCTACAAAGCCTTTAGGATTATTTGGAGCAAATGGTTCCTCATCGGTTGGCTTTACAATTGCAACATGTTCACCCCAAATGTTATCAAAGTAGTAGGCACCACCCATCCCACTGTTAACAGCTACTGGGTCAACATCATTCCTTATGGCTTTGACAATATCCTTAGCAAGCTGTTTCATCTCAGGGGAAGGGCTTGAACATCCAAGGATAGCAATGGGTCCACTACGGTCTCGCTGTTGCACGCCGTTTCCAGTAGGAGAGAGACAAGGTGTTGAGCTGCTCCGGTGCATCTGATTCCTTGTGAGGAGCAACGGCGAGTCATTGCGGACATTGCTGAGATCATTGTTCAGAACAAGATCACCAAAGGTCAGTGAGCTCTCCTCTGTGGAAACATTCAAAGCTATCTGCAGCTTTTTTTTCACAGAGTGTGCATTTTCTCCCCTCTCCAGTTCAATGCCCAGGACAGAACCATTATCAGTTTGAACAAAAACTCTCTTCCAGCTCAATGGTCTCCCCTCAGTTTTGCTACTTGCAGGATATTCACTGCTGAAACTCCGATCCAGGACTGCAACAGCCATCTGTGTCTGAACAGGACAATCCAAGTCCCTGGACATGGAATGGCTGAGCTGCCTGTCTGCCTTTATCTGCTTCCACCTCTCCCGTAGCAAGAGGAAGAAGGAAGACTTCAAACTGATCACTGCAGAGCAATCAATAGTAGGCCATAGATGAAGATGTATGCACACCCTCTTGCATCAACTGAAAGCACTTTAACTCACGGTTCAGTGGTAGATACCCTGCATAAGAAAGAAAAAATGAACCATGAATAACGTAGGTTTTGCACAAGATAAGCTTTCTAGATATAAATTTTTAGACATGTAGAACCAGGAATTTTTTTGGAAGTATGGCGGACATATATCCTGGTGAGAAGGACGCAGAAGCAAAACAGAAGGACATGTTATTATACGGTAATGGCACGAGTTTCTGCAAATTTTCGAGTTAAACAGTCTAGCACACCAGGAAATAGACTCAAGTTGCTGCCACAAAACAAAGCCTCTTGGGATCTTCTTGTTTGCTCATTTCAGTATTTCTGTTTTCTTAGTAAGTCTTGTACCATAACAAGCAATAGCCGATAGCATGGCTTCATAAAATTCTTAATAGTACTAACATAATACACCCAGGGCAGTTGTTAAGCATATTAAAGTTAAAATACACTTGACAATTCTTCCACCCTTACATCTAGATTCCACATCTTCACTTAATCAATAACCATAAACCCCAGACAGGAATAAATATATTTCGGTCACATGGTGACAGTAGGCTTTAGATCTCAACTTCATTCATACAGTATCATCATTTGATACAAATATCTAGAATTTCAGACATAAGCATGCATACAACTCACAAATAGAAGGCTAGCTCCCACTCTTGGCAGGAATAGAACAATCAAAACTGCAAACAGCTTCTCATAACAACAAACAATCCTTATGATCATGATTCATGACTGTATATGATAAACTTTTTTTTAGTTCATATAAGAGAAGATATCGCCTTATCCTGAACTAATAAAAAAATCGTAAGGATCACTCAAATAGCAGAGAAACAGTAGTAGATCTGCAGGCAGTGGTTGAGAGCAAGTAGTCGTTCCTAAACTGATCTCAGTAGGTATAGTTCACTAGCCATAGGTAGATCTAAAATTTCAGAGTTTCATTACTGAACTCACAAATATCCATCACCAAAACATACACAGCAAAACAATCGGTCGTACCCAGATTAAAACAAGTTAGTCCGAATTATTCAGATCGCCTAGATGGTTTCACAATACTACTAGGGAAACGACAAAGCAGGAGCTCGGATAAAACCTCGCAGTAGCGCATCCCACACTCACTCCTAATGATTTGACACGATAAAATTCGTGAGTAAACAGCTTAAACATACGAACCCGCGCATGGATCCTGCGTGTTCCCGATCGATTAGACAAAAACCCCAAAATCCCACACATTTCGACTGAACAAAACCAACAAAAGTAACAGAGGACGCAGCACCACGCACGCATCGCAAGCATTCTCAAATCCCCCACAGCTCAGACCCTAAGAGACTGAAACCCTCGGACGACGTTTCGAGAAATCGCGCGCCAAACCGCACACGGGAGCAAAACAAGGCGAAATCTCTAGCCGATGCGCATTTCCGCAGGAGCGGCACGCACAGCTCCGGTTCGCCCGAGAGGCATCTCGAGCCCGCACTATCCCCGTCGGACTACAGCGTCCATCCCACCACTGTCCCAGCGCGAGGCGAGGTTGCAGGACTCACCGGCGGGACGGCGGATCTGGGCGCTCGAAGGCGGGGGACGGGACGGAGCGACGCCGCCGCCTCCTCCTCCTCGGGCGGCCGGACCAGTCGCCGGCGCAGATCCGACGGCGGGCGGCAGCGCCGTACGGCCTCCTCCTCCTCCTCCCCGCGGTGGCGCGATTCCTTTGTCCTTTTCCGGTATAATTATTTTTTCCTCCTCCTCCTCCGCCTTGCTCAGTGGGTGAGGGTGTGGCTTAACTCGAGGTAGACCAGAGGGACGGGTTAATCTAATACTCCCGTGGTTAAGCCGACCCCTTCGCGCCTCTCTTATAGCCGGCCGGTTTTGCGATTTGGCCCCTCCGGAATGGAGATATTTCCTGGGATGGCGCTCCTGGGGGGCTTGCCTCCTGGGATCACGACAAGAAATTTTGCCACTTGCACATTGTTGTACTACGTCGTCGCTTTGGATCGTTCAGGGGGTGACAGAGGCCTGTGATGTATCGTATTTATTATGAGTTTGTTGGGAGTTTGTATGCGCTGGCTCGTGTGATCGTCTGAACTACGACCCAATTTTGTGTATTGTGTCATAAAATTTTATGTGTGGGTTGTATTTTTTAAAATAATTTTATTCTTTCTGGCAATATTATTTGAACAGTATGATGCATCCGTCAACTATAAGATGTTTGGAATGACTTCATCAATCTTAAAATCTGATGGCCTAGTCTCTCAAAGATACTCATATGGATAAGGTGTGCATGTATGCATGTTAATAAGTGTGCGTTTGTGTATGTGAGCATATGTGTCTATGTGTTTTTGTAATTAAAAAATAGTGTGTTATAGAACGGTACAACCTACAAGTATTTTGTCAACATGTTAGAATTATACACACCAATTAATTAAGTGTATTATTTTGATGCTTCTTTGATTCCATTTCTGAGGTAAGCATGTTTATACTTTTGATAAGTTAAGTTTAATGGATAGTGCGGTTCTTTGGATTGAGTACCGCAGCATCATAAAAGTCTATATTATGTTTTACGACCCTCAATTTTATTGAGAATGACAGGCGAAACTACAAACGCCAACGTATTTATGTACCACATTCCTTCGAGATGGTCTGTGAATATGCATTTCCATCAAGTCATTGTCATGTTTATGTGTTGCTTCTAGCTTGGTCTCTTCCTAAAAATCAATTTATTAAACTTAATTTAAAATAAATTGAGTTGGTTCAGCCTTTTTCGGCGTGGGATTAACTATCTTTTTGAAAGTTTATAATTAAACTGTATTAACCAAACCATGTGCTGGTATCCATTCCCATCCATAGATACGTGCTAGTGCAACATGGCTGTCAACCGTCATAAAACTGGACTTCTTCCATGGGAATATGTTCACCCACCATACATACATGACGTGTGCTGTTTTTGTTAATTAATCACAACAAGTGCAGGGAACATTTTCCAATTACTGCCCCTGCTCCTCTCTTCTGGGCAAAGATTATACCCTGTATAATTATAAAACGCTTAAAACAAGAGCAAGCCGTGGTATTACCCAAAACTGGAGAAGTGGGCATCGCCAAGTGCGTGTCCGCAAAAAGAGGGTCGCATACGTCCTTTTTTGCAAAAAGAGCTCCCGATACTTTCCTCGGGTTCCCGGTCCGGCAAACAATATTTCACGGGCCGAGAGGGGCAAAACGGGAAGACGCGGAGGAAAGCGACAGGGGGGGATTGATTAGCGAGCCGTCACGTCGTGCGAGTCTGTTGCTTCGGGATCGGAAGAAGCCTCTAGAACGGCACGGCAGGTCCGGTCCGCGCACATGGCACCACCCCCGGCGCTCTGTTCTGACCGGGCCGGCCCGATGCCCGGGCACCACCTGGCGCGGCGCGACTGGAGGCGGTGAGCGCACCGCGGGCGTGGCCGTGGGGGTGGGGCCGGGGGCTGGGCCCCGCGTGGAAGCGGGCGTGGTTGGCGTGCTCCGCTCACCCGCGGTGCACGTTGGCTGCTGTAGGCTGTAGGGGGTGGGTTCGGACTTCGGACCGGTGTGATGAGCGGGTGGAGTCGCTCGCGTGCGTGGTGGCGCGCCCGCGCGAGTCGCGACGCTGCCGGCGCGGGGTGCGGCAGCGCGGCGGTGGCGCGGGATCGTGGCCCGTAGGGGTGGGAGGCAGGCGAATCTCTGGTGAGCCCCTCCCGGTACGTGGAGCAGCGCGGCATGCGACGGCAGCTTCCTCCTGTCTCACGACGATTATTTGTCTTCTGCTACTATCTCTCGAAAAAACGTTCTGGAGTTTGCAATTACTAGTAAGCGTGCACGTGTAATACACGTCTCAATCAAAGCACCACATGAAACTAATATGCATATTGAATTCTGAATCCATATTCTAGAAATTTAATAAAACACAATTACTATACTGTCTGATGATCCCTGACTGTCTAAAGGTCATATAGTAAAGAAATTTAATACAAAGCCCATCAATGCTTGAAGAGTCGCAAGCTTGAGTAGTCTGTCAGTTTTTAGGAACATTTTTGCCCCCTTTATGAGTTTCTCTCATCTCCTGGAGTGCAATATTCATTAACAAATAATGAAGGAAAATTAAGATTTTTTTTGTATGACATGGATGGCATGCAAGCGGCAAGCCACACTTTCTCTAAGTTAACCTTAGTTCTGGCCAGAGTAACCATGAATGAAACTTGTCCTATCAACATACGGTTTATTGCATAATAAAAGGAAAATATATTATATCTTTATTTTCTTGACCCATGCTTTTATTACTCTCTATTACTAAATCATGTAGTGTTTTAGGGTTAGCCTATTTGAGCATCCTCTACTTTTTCTTCTTTTCTTTCTTTGCCATTAGAGTATGGTGATTGTTGCATCCCAAGTATGGGAAGGGCCTAAATGATCATATCATGATGTGAATACTTAATATGCAAATATAAGACGCTATTAGATAGCAGGCAATGTTCACTTCTGTTAAAAAAATACCAGCATGATCACACATTTAATCGAGATGCATAAATTCCTATACAAAATTCTCATGTATGTTTCGAACTAACCTGCACTTTAAGGCCATATTTACCAGCATGTAAGAGATCAGCTCTAGAGAAATGGCACTTAAAATACATCGGAAACAGGATGTTGAAATGAACAACAATACCTGGCAAACTCTATACATAACATGCCTGCCGTATTTGGCTCCTGAACTTTAGCTCCTCCTCCGTCCATTTTAGAGTCCCCATTCCTAAAAACAAAACATTTCATACATGAAAATCTTATATGTCTCCAAGGGATAGTGGTAACCACAATGTTTAATTCAGGAGCTATTATCAATATAAAATATAAGATGAAAAGTGAGAAATTTATTGTATGTGCTAAAAGTGCTTCGTAAGTATAATTAATAAATGGTGCAGATCTCTAACATCATAATTGGGAACCTAGAATACTCGCCGATGAGTGTTTGTATGGCATCAAGGGACGAATGAGGTCGGGGGCTAAGGCGGGTGGTCGAGGGTTGAACATGATCTTGCCAGTCATTTGATTCTATGACTCTCGGGGCTGAGCATCCCCATGCTTTCTGCTTAACCATGTCCTTGTCTGCGCCATGCCGTGTACGCAGCTCAGCTCGAGGAACACAACCCTTAATTCCCTCTATCAATGGAATAGTGCACAATCTGTGTACGTATTCACGGAAAAAAAGTACTCTTTTCTTTTTTATCACCATCTAGATGTTCTAACCAAAATTAAACAAAACGTAGGAGCAAGCTAGCGCTCTTTATACAGTAGTGCACGCAAAATGCACATCTTGACCACTATAAATACACAAAATATAAATTGTAAGTATTAGGAGTGTAAAAAATACATACGCGTTTAGACTAAAAATAACCTCTCAAGAATTATGCCAGCCTATGTGTTATGCTTATAGATGAAATACTTACATGGCCAGCCACAAGACAATGCAAGAGATTGTCCATCACTTTCATAATAAAATGCTCGGTTGTACCGAGTGCAGATTTTTTTTTACCTCTATGACATATTAATGATCTATCATCGAAAGATTCAGGCAGGTCAATGAGGTCATGTATACCAGGTTGCCGCCAATAGACGATCGACCAGGCTTCTTGGTTCATCCTTTTCCTTCAAAAGCTCCACATAGTCACCTGTCGGAAGAACACTTCACTATACCAAGAAATGAGTTCACGTGTTTATAGTTAAACATCCCTTCATGATCATCTATTCGCTTATTAGATTTAAGAAAAATACTCAGATGAGTATTAGATCAATACTCTGCAACCGCAACTAAATTGGCATTGCCATCATCATTATCACAGACCTGCAGTCCTCATGCAATCACACACACCACCGTCATCACAAGGACATTAATGCCATCGTAACTGTGTATTTAAAAGAAAAACGATAATCAAAATAGGGCCTTGGTGTTTCTTTTTCATGCTCAGACATGAACATGGCCACAAAAAGGGGTTTGGCACGCCCTATTAACCCTTTAGAAACTCCCCTACCCATAAGTAAGACCATCTATGATTATGCAATCTTGCATATAGCCTAGATAAATGATGAAACCAATTGAAGATCCTCTGCATGCATATAAATTGTAGAAGAAAAGTTTTGGTAAAAAAATCACAAAAAACTACCTTTAGAATGTTGCAAATGTACTCGTGCCCAGTCACAGTATATATGCAATTATGCATGAGTCTACGATTCTACCACAAGGATCAAATAGACAACAATTTGAAGCATGGTGTTGTGTGACATCTCAGAAAGTGAATGAATGAATTTTTGATTGTTGCAGAAAATTGCATATATAGATTTTCAATGTAAAAACGAACTTTATGCCTATGTTATTTGTACATACAGAATGTCTTTCTTGGTTCCCAAAGAGGTTCAGTAACCATCCTAAGTAAGCAATCGAACATACCTTGAATCACTTTAGCAAAATATTGCAGACGGAAGTAAGTCCAGCACATGTCTTATCAACTGCAAAGGCAAAACTTGCAAAAAAAATGGCCACCCTCATATCTACTGTTTGATATCAACAATCTCCTGAAACAATGTCGTCAGACAAACCATTTTTGGTTAAGTTTGAAGGTACATGGCCAAAATGAAGAGTACTGGATATAAAAGGAAACAAATACATCATAGAAATGACATAGGAACACTATGCATGCTGAACAATTATATGCGTCTGACATATGGAGTTAGCAGTTTCCCTAAAACAACAACTTTCTGAATATTATTGTCTCGACATTATGCCCACAAAAGGAAAGAGAAACCTTATGTAAACAAAATATTACAGTGGACAAACAGAGTTTTTAGAAAAAAGGAACACTTCCCAGGAAACTTACAGTCCTTGAAGAAAGGATAACGTTCCTACAAATACACCATCCAATGCAGGTTCATACAGTTTTCATTGTGCACAAATGATGCAACATACAGATTCAACCCAATGCAACAAAATGTCCAGTGAGAAGTTCATTGAAACTTTGAAAGGCAATCATTTTTTATCAACAAGTTGGTACAACATGTTGTCATAATGCCTTCAATACTTCAATGTGCTTCCAATGTCAGGATACTTCAACACCTAAAATCAAGGTTGCTATAGTCTACTAAATGATTTTAAACCAAACTATAAAATTAGTGGTCCAGCCATAAATATTATTATTTTTTGCATCATGAAGAGTCGTATATGAAGTACCTTTGGAATTCTGCACAGAGAAACAACGTGTACTGTACAATCAAACTGGATTCTTCTTGGGATAAGCCAATGTTCAAGCTCCAAGGCTTACAGATATGTTTTAAAGCTGCAACATCTTTTGAATGGCACACATAAAAATCGATAATTCCATTGTGCACTCATCAAGTCTAGTAAGTTCTCTTTTTTTGCCATTAACTTCGTGAACTTGAGGCGTCCGATTTCTGCTTGTCGATGTGAGCTTGCCTCAATATGTATGCGACAACAAAACATTAGGTGAAAATCTGTCCATCTACAAATGTTCAGCACTTCCATTGGAAGCATTGTACAAAGCAAAAAAAAGAAAAGAAACCCAATAAGCCAAACTCATGCACAAGATTCAACCTCTATTTCAGGTAGCTATGAATTGAATATTTGTATGCATCAGTGAGAGTTCCTTAAATATCAGATCAAGCAATATCTATTTCTAGGACAGGGATCAGGTGACATGCACCTTTGCATGTCACTGTGTGACTTGCGGCCCAAATTCATATTTAAACATTGCGAAAAAATCTGAAAAAATCATGCATGTTCACAACACAATTAAGATAATCCCTAAAAAATTCAGATCAAAATTCGAAACATACACCAAGAAGCAAAAAAGAGAAACTCATATGTGAATAGTATACAGAGAACCATTCGCAACTATTCATAACAGATTTCTCTTTTTTGCTTCTTGATGTATGTTTCAAATTTTGATCTGAATTTTTTAGGTATTATCTTAATATGTGCTATGAATATGCATGATTTTTTTCAGATTTTTTTACAATGTTTAAATATGAATTTGGGCCGCAAGTCACACGCTGACATGCAAAGGTGCATGTCACCTGATCCTTGTCCCTAATTCTATGTGCAGTTGCAAGACATTAATCCTGTAGTATTAAATACCTGGTCCAGAGGCATGTGGCGACCTGGATTGGGAGCGGCAAGATTTAGCAAAGAGCGAGCTGGATGGGGAGTCCCAGACTCCTAGTGGTGCTTGATGTAAGGTGAGACGGGCGGCGAGCCAAGTGGCCGGCCACAAGATTGGCAGCAGACCCGGACGGAGACCTCGTCGGGCTCAGCGGCGGCCCAAGCGTCTGAAGGAAATATGCCCTAGAGGCAATAATAAAGTTATTATTTATTTCCTTATATCATGATAAATGTTTATTGTTCATGCTAGAATTGTATTAACCGGAAACATAATACATGTGTGAATACATAGACAAACTAAGTGTCACTAGTATGCCTCTACTTGACTAGCTCGTTAATCAAAGATGGTTATGTTTCCTAACCATGAACAAGTAGTTGTTATTTGATTAACGGGATCACATCATTAAGTGAATGATCTGATTGACATGACCCATTCCACTAGCTTAGCACCCGATCGTTTAGTATGTTGCTATTGCTTTCTTCATGACTTATACATGTTCCTATGACTATGAGATTATGCAACCCCGTTTACCAGAGGAACACTTTGTGTGCTACCAAACGTCACAACGTAACTGGGTGATTATAAAGGAGCTCTACAGGTGTCTCCAAAGGTAGATGTTGGGTTGGCGTATTTCGAGATTAGGATTTGTCACTCCGATTGTCGGAGAGGTATCTCTGGGCCCTCTCGGTAATGCACATCACTTAAAGCCTTGCAAGCATTACAACTAATGAGTTAGTTGCAAGATGATGTATTACAGAACGAGTAAAGAGACTTGCCGGCAACGAGATTGAACTAGGTATTTGGAATACCGACGATCGAATCTCGGGCAAGTAACATACCGATGACAAAGGGAACAACGTACGTTGTTATGTGGTCTGACCGATAAAGATCTTCGTAGAATATGTAGGATCCAATATGAGCATCCAGGTTCCGCTATTGGTTATTGACCGGAGACATGTCTCGGTCATGTCTACATTGTTCTCGAACCCGTAGGGTCCGCACGCTTAAGGTTACGATGACAGCTATATTATGAGTTTATGCATTTTGATGTACCGAAGTTTGTTAGGAGTCTTGGATGTGATCACGGACATGACGAGGAGTCTCGAAATGGTCGAGACATAAAGATTGATATATTGGAAGCCTATGTTTGGATACCGGAAGTGTTCCGGGTGAAATCGGGATTTTACCGGAGTACCGGGAGGTTACCGGAACCCCCCGGGAGCTATATGGGCCATGATGGGCCTTAGTGGAAAAGAGAAGAGGCAGCCCTACATGGGCCGCGCGCCCCTCCCCTCCCTTGGTCCAAATAGGACAAGGAGAGGGGGCCGGCCCCTCTCTCTCTTCCCCCCCCCCCCTCCGCGAATCCTATTCCAACTAGGATTTGGGGGGGGGGGAATCCTACTCCCAGAGGGAGTAGGACTCTCCTGGCGCGCCCTCCTTGGCCGGCCAGCCTCCCCCCTTTAGTCCTTTATATACGGAGGCAGGGGCACCCCAGAGACACACAAGTTGATCCACGTGATCTATTCCTTAGCCGTGTGCGGCGCCCCCAGCCACCATAGTCCTCGACAATATTGTAGCGGTGCTTAGGCGAAGCCCTGCAGCAGTAGTACATCAAGATCGTCACCACGCCATCGTGCTGACGGAACTCTTCCCTGACACTTTGCTGGATTGGAGTCCGGGGATCGTCATCGAGCTGAACGTGTGCTAGAACTCGGAGGTGCCGTAGTTTCGGTGCTTGATCGGTCGGATCGTGGAGACGTACGACTACATCAACCAAACGCTTCCGTTGTCGATCTACTAGGTATGTAGATCATACTCCCCCCTCGTTGCTATGCATCACCATGATCTTGCGTGTGCGTAGGAATTTTTTTTGAAATTACTACGAAACCCAACAGTGGCATCCGAGCCTAGGTTTTATATGTTGATGTTATATGCACGAGTAGAACACAAGTGAGTTGTGGGAGATATAAGTCATACTGCTTACCAGCATGTCATACTTTGGTTCGGCGATATTGTTGGACGAAGCGGCCCGGACCGACATTACGCGTACGCTTACGCGAGACCGGTTCTCCCGACGTGCTTTGCACATAGGTGGCTTGCGGGTGACAGTTTCTCCAACTTTAGTTGTATCGAGTGTGGCTACGCCCGGTCCTTGCGAAGGTTAAAACAGCACCAACTTGACAAACTATCGTTGTGGTTTTGATGCGTAGGTAAGATTGGTTCTTGCTTAAGCCCGTAGCAGCCACGTAAAACTTGCAACAACAAAATAGAGGACGTCTGACTTGTTTTTGCAGGGCATGTTGTGATGTGATATGGTCAAGACATGATGCTGAATTTTATTGTATGAGATGATCATGTTTTGTAACCGAGTTATCGGCAACTGGCAGGAGCCATATGGTTGTCGCTTTATTGTATGCAATGCAATCGCGCTGTAATGCTTTACTTTATCACTAAACGGTAGTGATAGTCATGGAAGCACAAGCTCGGCGAGACGACAACGATGCTACGATGGAGATCAAGGTGTCGCGCCGGTGACGATGGTGATCACGACGGTGCTTCGGAGATGGAGATCACAAGCACAAGATGATGATGGCCATATCATATCACTTATATTGATTGCATGTGATGTTTATCTTTTATGCATCTTATCTTGCTTTGATTGACGGTAGCATTATAAGATGATCTCTCACTAAATTATCAAGTAGTGTTCTCCCTAAGTATGCACCGTTGCGAAAGTTCTTCGTGCTGAGACACCACGTGATGATCGGGTGTGATAGGCTCTACGTTCAAATACAACGGGTGCAAAACAGTTGCACACGCGGAATACTTAGGTTATACTTGACGAGCCTAGCATATACAGATATGGCCTCGGAACACGGAGACCGAAAGGTCGAGCTGTTGGGGAACATAGTAATTTCAAAAAAATTCCTACGCACACACAAGATCATGGTGATGCATAGCAACGAGGGGGGAAAGTGTGATCTACGTACCCTTGTAGACCGACAGCGGAAGCGTTAGCACAACGCGGTTGATGTAGTCGTATGTCTTCACGGCCCGACCGATCAAGCACCAAAACTACGGCACCTCCGAGTTTTAGCACACGTTCAGCTCGATGACGATCCCCGGACTCCGATCCAGCAAAGTGTTGGGGAAGAGTTCCGTCAGCACGACGGTGTGGTGACGATCTTGATGTTCTACCGTCGCAGGGCTTCGCCTAAGCACCGCTACAATATTATCGAGGATTATGGTGGAAGGGGGCACCGCACACGGCTAAGAATATGATCACGTGGATCAACTTGTGTCTAGAGGTGCCCCCTTGCCCCCGTATATAAAGGAGCAAGGGAGGAGGAGGCCGGCCCTAGGAGGGGGCGCGCCAAGTGTGGAGTCCTACTAGGACTCCCTAGTCCTAGTAGGATTCCACCTCCCATATGGAATAGGAAAAGAGGAAGGGAAAAGGAGAAGGAAGGAAGGGGGCGCCCCCCTTCCCTAGTCCAATTCGGACCAGACCAAGGGGAGGGGTGCGGCCACCCTTGAGGCCCTTTTTCTTCTTTCCCGTATGGCCCAATAAGGCCCAATACGTATTCCCGTAACTCTCTGGTACTCCAAAAAAATACCCGAATCACTCGGAACCTTTTCAATGTCCGAATATAGTCATCCAATATATCGATCTTTACGTCTCGACCATTTCGAGACTCCTCGTCATGTCCCCGATCTCATCCGGGACTCCGAACTCCTTCGGTATATCAAAACTCATAAACTCATAATATAACTGTCATTGAAACCTTAAGCGTGCGGACCCTACGGGTTCGAGAACAATGTAGACATGACCGAGACACGTCTCCAGTCAATAACCAATAGCGGAACCTGGATGCTCATATTGGCTCCCACATATTCTATGAAGATCTTTATCGGTCAGACCGCATAACAACATACGTTGTTCCCTTTGTCATCGGTATGTTACTTGCCCAAGATTCGATCGTCGGTATCTTAATACCTAGTTCAATCTCGTTACCGGCAAGTCTCTTTACTCGTTCTGTAATACATCATCTCACAACTAACTCATTAGTTGCAATGCTTGCAAGGCTTATGTGATGTGCATTACTGAGAGGGCCCAGAGATACCTCTCCGACAATCGGAGTGACAAATCCTAATCTCGAAATACGCCAACCCAACATGTACCTTTGGAGACACCTGTAGAGCTCCTTTATAATCACCTAGTTACGTTGTGACGTTTGGTAGCACACAAAGTGTTCCTCCGGCAAACGGGAGTTGCATAATCTCATAGTCATAGGAACATGTATAAGTCATGAAGAAAGCAATAGCAACATACTAAACGATCGGGTGCTAAGCTAATGGAATGGGTCATGTCAATCACATCATTCTCCTAATGATGTGATCCCGTTAATCAAATAACAACTCTTTTTTGTTTATGGTTAGGAAACATAACCATCTTCGATTAACGAGCTAGTCAAGTAGAGGCATACTAGTGGCACTTTGTTTGTTTATGTATTCACACAAGTATTATGTTTCCGGTTAATACAATTCTAGTATGAATAATAAACATTTATCATGATATAAGGAAATAAATAATAACTTTATTATTGCCTCTAGGGCATATTTCCTTCACGAGCGTGAATCATATAGTAGATATGATCAACATAGTGATGTTCACCAATGAAACTACTCCATCTCACGTGATGATCGGACATGGTTTAGTTGATTTGGATCACGTAATCACTTAGAGGATTAGAGGGATGTCTTTCTAAGTGGGAGTTCTTTAAGTAAATTAACTGAACTTGAATTTATCATGAAACTTAGTACCTGATTAGTATCTTGCTTGTTTATGTTTGATTGTAGATAGATGGCTCGTGCTATTGTTCCGTTGAATTTTAATGCGTTCCTTGAGAAAGCAAAGTTGAAAGATGATGGTAGCAATTACACGGACTGGGTCCGTAACTTGAGGATTATCCTCATTGCTGCACAGAAGAATTATGTCCTGGAAGCACCGCTGGGTGCCAAGCCTGCTGCAGGAGCAACGCCGGATGTTATGAACGTCTGGCAGAGCAAAGCTGATGACTACTCAATAGTTCAGTGTGCCATGCTTTACGGCTTAGAATCGGGACTTCAACGACGTTTTGAACATCATGGAGCATATGAGATGTTCTAGGAGTTGAAGTTAATATTTCAAGCAAATGTCCGGATTGAGAGATATGAAGTCTCCAATAAGTTCTATAGCTGCAAGATGGGGAAGAACAGTTCTGTCAGTGAGCATATACTCAAAATGTCTGGGTATAATAATCACTTGATTCAATTGGGAGTTAATCTTCCAGATGATTGCGTCATTGACAGAATTCTCCAATCACTGCCACCAAGCTACAAGAGCTTCGTGATGAACTATAATATGCAAGGGATGAATAAGACTATTCCCGAGCTCTTCGCAATGCTAAAAGCTGCGGAGGTAGAAATCAAGAAAGAGCATCAAGTGTTGATGGTCAACAAGACCACTAGTTTCAAGAAAAAGGGCAAAGGGAAGAAGAAGGGGAACTTCAAAAAGGAACGGCAAGCAAGTTGCTACTCAAGATAAGAAACCCAAACCTGGACCTAAGCCTGAAACTGAGTGCTTCTACTGCAAGCAGACTGGTCACTGGAAGCGGAACTGCCCCAAGTATTTTGCGGATAAGAAGGATGGCAAGGTGAACGAAGGTATATGTGATATACATGTTATTGATGTGTACCTTACTAATGCTCACAGAAGCACCTGGGTATTTGATACTGGTTCTGTTGCTAATATTTGCAACTCGAAACAGGGACTACGGATTAAGCGAAGATTGGCTAAGGACAAGGTGACGATGCGCGTGGGAAACGGTTCCAAAGTCGATGTGATCGCAGTCGGCACGCTACCTCTACATCTACCTTCGGGATTAATATTAGACCTAAATAATTGTTATTTGGTGCCAGCGTTGAGCATGAACATTATATCTGGATCTTGTTTAATGCGAGACGGTTATTCATTTAAATCAGAGAATAATGGTTGTTCTATTTATATGAGTAATATCTTTTATGGTCATGCACCCTTGAAGAGTGGTCTATTCTTGTTGAATCTCGATAGTAGTAACACACATATTCATAATGTTGAAGCCAAAAGATGCAGAGTTGATAATGATAGTGCAACTTATTTGTGGCACTGCCGTTTAGGTCATATCAGTGTAAAGCGCGTGAAGAAACTCCATAATGATGGACTTTTGGAACCGCTTGATTATGAATCACTTGGTACTTGCGAACCGTGCCTCATGGGCAAGATGACTAAAACGCCGTTCTTCGGTACTGTGGAGAGAGCAACAGATTTGTTGGAAATCATACATACAGATGTATGTGGTCCGATGAATATTGAGGCTCGTGGCGGATATCGTTATTTTCTCACCTTCACAGATGATTTAAGCAGATATGGGTATATCTACTTAATGAAACATAAGTCTGAAACGTTTGAAAAGTTCAAAGAATTTCAGAGTGAAGTTGAAAATCATCATAACAAGAAAATAAAGTTTCTACGATCTGATCGTGGAGGAGAATATTTGAGTTACGAGTTTGGTGTACATTTGAAAAATTGTGGAATAGTTTCGCAACTCACGCCACCCGGAACACCACAGCATAATGGTGTGTCCGAACATCGTAATCACACTTTACTAGATATGGTGCGATCTATGATGTCTCTTACTGATTTACCGCTATCGTTTTGGGGATACGCTCTAGAGACGGCCGCATTCACGTTAAATAGGGCACCATCAAAATCCGTTGAGACGACGCCTTATGAACTGTGGTTTGGCAAGAAACCAAAGTTGTCGTTTCTGAAAGTTTGGGGCTGCGATGCTTATGTGAAAAAGCTTCAACCTGATAAGCTCGAACCCAAATCGGAGAAATGTGTCTTCATAGGATATCCAAAGGAGACTATTGGATACACCTTCTATTACAGATCCGAAGGCAAGACTTTTGTTACTAAATTCGGAAACTTTCTGGAGAAGGAGTTTCTCTCAAAAGAAGTGAGTGGGAGGAAAGTAGAACTTGACGAGGTAACTGTACCTGCTCCCTTATTGGAAAGTAGTGCATCACAGAAAACTATTTCTGTAACACCTACACCAGTTAGTGAGGAAGCTAATGATGATGATCATGAAACTTCAGAACAAGATACTACTGAACCTCGTAGATCAACCAGAGTAAGATCCGCACCAGAGTGGTACGGTAATCCCGTTCTGGAAATCATGCTACTAGATCATGATGAACCTACGAACTATGAAGAAGCGATGGTGAGCCCAGATTCCGCAAAGTGGCTTGAAGCCATGAAATCTGAGATGGGATCCATGTATGAGAACAAAGTATGGACTTTGGTTGACTTGCCCGATGATCGGCAAGCAATTGAGAATAAATGGATCTTCAAGAAGAAGACTGACGCTGACGGTAATATTACTGTCTACAAAGCTCGACTTGTCGCAAAAGGTTTTCGGCAAGTTCAAGGAATTGACTACGATGAGACCTTCTCACCCGTAGCGATGCTTAAGTCTGTCCGAATCATGTTAGCAATTGCTGCATTTTATGATTATGAAATTTGGCAGATGGATGTCAAAACTGCATTCCTGAATGGATTTCTGGAAGAAGAGTTGTATATGATGCAACCAGAAGGTTTTGTCGATCCAAAGGGAGCTAACAAAGTGTGCAAGCTCCAGCGATCCATTTATGGACTGGTGCAAGCCTCTCGGAGTTGGAATAAACGCTTTGATAGTGTGATCAAAGCATTTGGTTTTATACAGACTTTTGGAGAAGCCTGTATTTACAAGAAAGTGAGTGGGAGCTCTGTAGCATTTCTAATATTATATGTAGATGACATATTACTAATTGGAAATGATATAGAATTTCTGGATAGCATAAAGGGATACTTGAATAAGAGTTTTTCAATGAAAGACCTCGGTGAAGCTGCTTACATATTAGGCATTAAGATCTATAGAGATAGATCAAGACGCTTAATTGGACTTTCACAAACCACATACCTTGACAAAGTTTTGAAGAAGTTCAAGATGGATCAAGCAAAGAAAGGGTTCTTGCATGTGTTACAAGGTGTGAAGTTGAGTAAGACTCAATGCCCGACCACTGCAGAAGATAGAGAGAATATGAAAGATGTTCCCTATGCATCAGCCATAGGATCTATCATGTATGCAATGCTGTGTACCAGACCTGATGTGTGCCTTGCTATAAGTCTAGCAGGAAGGTATCAAAGTAATCCAGGAGTGGATCACTGGACAGCGGTCAAGAACATCCTGAAATACCTGAAAAGGACTAAGGATATGTTTCTCATATATGGAGGTGACAAAGAGCTCATCATAAAAGGTTACGTTGATGCAAGCTTTGACACTGATCCGGACGATTCTAAATCGCAAACCGGATACGTGTTTACATTAAACGGTGGAGCTGTCAGTTGGTGCAGTTCTAAACAAAGCGTTGTAGCGGGATCTACATGTGAAGCGGAGTACATAGCTGCTTCAGAAGCGGCAAATGAAGGAGTCTGGATGAAGGAGTTCATATCCGATCTAGGTGTCATATCTAGTGCATCGGGTCCAACGAAAATATTTTGTGACAATACTGGTGCAATTGGCTTGGCAAAGGAATCCAGATTTCACAAGAGAACCAAGCACATCAAGAGACGCTTCAATTCCATCCGGGATCTAGTCCAGGTGGGAGACATAGAGATTTGCAAGATACATATGGATCTGAATGTTGCAGACCCGTTGACTAAGCCTCTTCCACGAGCAAAACATGATCAGCACAAGGCTCCATGGGTGTTAGAATCATTACTGTATAATCTAGATTATTGACTCTAGTGCAAGTGGGAGACTGAAGGAAATATGCCCTAGAGGCAATAAAAAGTTATTATTTATTTCCTTATATCATTATAAATGTTTATTGTTCATGCTAGAATTGTATTAACCGGAAACATAATACATGTGTGAATACATAGACAAACTAAGTGTCACTAGTATGCCTCTACTTAACTAGCTCGTTAATCAAAGATGGTTATGTTTCCTAACCATGAACAAGTAGTTGTTATTTGATTAACGGGATCACATCATTAAGTGAATGATCTGATTGACATGACCCATTCCACTAGCTTAGCACCCGATCGTTTAGTATGTTGCTATTGCTCTCTTCATGACTTATACATGTTCCTATGACTATGAGATTATGCAACCCCGTTTACCAGAGGAACACTTTGTGTGCTACCAAACGTCACAACGTAACTGGGTGATTATAAAGGAGCTCTACAGGTGTCTCCAAAGGTAGATGTTGGGTTGGCGTATTTTGAGATTAGGATTTGTCACTCCGATTGTCGGAGAGGTATCTCTGGGCCCTCTCGGTAATGCACATCACTTAAAGCCTTGCAAGCATTACAACTAATGAGTTAGTTTCAAGATGATGTATTACAGAACGAGTAAAGAGACTTGCCGGCAACGAGATTGAACTAGGTATTTGGAATACCGACGATCGAATCTCGGGCAAGTAACATACCGATGACAAAGGGAACAACGTATGTTGTTATGCGGTCTGACCGATAAAGATCTTCGTAGAATATGTACGAGCCAATATGAGCATCCAGGTTCCGCTATTGGTTATTGACCAGAGACATGTCTCGGTCATGTCTACATTGTTCTCGAACCCGTAGGGTCCGCACGCTTAAGGTTACGATGATAGTTATATTATGAGTTTATGCATTTTGATGTACCGAAGTTTGTTCGGAGTCCCGGATGTGATCACGGACATGACGAGGAGTCTCTAAATGGTCGAGACATAAAGATTGATATATTGGAAGCCTATGTTTGGATACCGGAAGTGTTCCGGGTGAAATCGGGATTTTACCGGAGTACCGGGAGGTTACCGGAACCCCCCGGGAGCTATATGGGCCATGATGGGCCTTAGTGGAAAAGAGAAGAGGCAGCCCTACATGGGCCGCGCGCCCCTCCCCTCCCTT
Source organism: Triticum urartu (assembly GCF_056163025.1). Classification (NCBI taxonomy): domain Eukaryota; kingdom Viridiplantae; phylum Streptophyta; class Magnoliopsida; order Poales; family Poaceae; genus Triticum; species Triticum urartu. The sequence goes on from NC_141877.1 coordinate 454,653,100, forward strand.
GGTCCGAATAGGACAAGGAGAGGGGGCCGGCCCCTCTCTCTCTTCCCCCCCCCCCTCCGCGAATCCTATTCCAACTAGGATTTGGGGGGGGGATCCTACTCCCAGAGGGAGTAGGACTCTCCTGGCGCGCCCTCCTTGGCCGGCCAGCCTCCCCCCTTTAGTCCTTTATATACGGAGGCAGGGGCACCCCAGAGACACACAAGTTGATCCACATGATCTATTCCTTAGCCGTGTGCGGCGCCCCCAGCCACCATAGTCCTCGACAATATTGTAGCGGTGCTTAGGCGAAGCCCTGCAGCAGTAGTACATCAAGATCGTCACCACGCCGTCGTGCTGACGGAACTCTTCCCCGACACTTTGCTGGATCGGAGTCCGGGGATCGTCATCGAGCTGAATGTGTGCTAGAACTCGGAGGTGCCGTAGTTTCGGTGCTTGATCGGTCGGATCGTGGAGACGTACGACTACATCAACCAAACGCTTTCGTTGTCGATCTACTAGGTATGTAGATCATACTCCCCCCTCGTTGTTATGCATCACCATGATCTTGCGTGTGCGTAGGAATTTTTTTTGAAATTACTATGAAACCCAACAGCGTCGCCCTCCTTGTGCGGTGTAGCGGCGAACTGCCGCCCAATACGGCAATAAGGAGACCCAGCGTCCTATGCCGAGGAAGAGAAAGAAAGGGTCAGGGAGGAGACGTGAGAGTGCAGTGTCGACCAGAGTAAGGGAGCACCCTCGCTGAATCAACCGCGGCGGCCCGGCACGGCACGTATCCCTCTTCGAGGGTGAGACGCGGGGAGGGGAGGCCGAGCGCATGGGAGGCATGCGAGAGCCGCCTGCCGCGTGAGTTTTCTTCGAGGGAGGGGCGGACGCGCAGGGGTCGTGCGAGAGAGGAGGCAGGAGCGGTTTCTTTCCTTTTTTTAAGGGCGAGTGGAGGTGGGCAGCGGAGACCGGCATTTGTTTGGCGTTAAACACGGGATGATTTTGAGCCGTATGATCTACTGCATTAATGGATAGGATGAATTGGTTCTCCGCCCTCTCGTTCTTTTATAGTGGTAGTAGACTAGTAGATGCGTCCGTTTAAAAGAAAATCCCAAAGAACAGCGGTTCCAAATGGACTTTGAGTCTTTGAGCATTGCCCTGAGGAGCAGACATGTCTGGCTCACTTCTTAGCAACTGAAGGGAGGAATCAACATTCTTGCAAGTTTGATGTACCGTCAATATTCTTCGTTGAACATTAGTGGATGATGTAACCATTAACGCTGGCTGATAATGTAATGTTTGAACATAAAAAAAACATATATAATATTTCTAAATAAAATCGAATATGAATATCAACCTTAGGATTCAAATGCGCACAAAAGAAAGAAGATAAAATCTTTGTATTATGGTCACGAATAATTGAACCGAAACCTTGGGATCTCTAGGTCTATTATATTGTGGTCACAATTGACACGATGGAGCGTCCATGGTGGTGGTGGGCAAAATTACTGTTCTGACCTATAAGGCTAACTAAATCTCGATTTGACCTTGTTTCGAAACAAATTTCGTTTCTGACCTTTTTTGGTGACGCCAAGATCCCTGGCGTCTGGCCCCTGGCCCGCACTGCCCGCCTGCCCGTTGACCTGCTGACGTGGCAAACGGGCCAGACGCCAGGAACCCTGGCGTCTGGCCCTGGTAACTGGATAACGCCACGGGGCCAGCCCACCCACCCATCTGTTCTTCTCCCTGCGGCGCACGAACAGAGGGGGTTATCTCCTTCGCCCCTCTTCTCCCTCACACCAATCCCCCCCTTGATCTACTTCATCCTCCACCCAAATTTGTGGATCTGAGGCCCCCAAGCTTCTTTGAGGTATTCTCCCCCATTCCCTCCAACTTGTTTTGCTTTTCCCCTCTCTTGTTGGATGCATTATTTCACATTAGGTGATGTTAGATTAGTAGATGGTTTCTTTGTTTTAGGAAATAGTTTGTAGTTGATAGATGATTTGGTAGGTAGTGTAGTTGGTAGATGTTTGTAGTTGTCCACCAATAGACATAGTTTGTGATTTTTTTGAATTATAGATGATGTATGCATGTGCTAGTAAATTAGCTATATGTTGAATATATAGATGGCATAATCTTTGTTTGAATCTGAGAAGACAACTTTGGCAAGCAAATATATTTAGAAAAAATATGATATGTGTGAAGTGGTATGACAATATAGTTGAATATATAGATGGCAATTTTTTTTTGCAAAAGAGATGATGAAATTTGATTATTGTGTGTGACATGATTTTTTCAATAGAATGGCGGATGATGATTATGAAATTTATTTGATGGTGAAATTTGGTACTCTAGATGATATGTGTGCATATGTAGAAGAAAGAAATGATGTGGTTATTTTTGAGAAGAATGGTGTTTTCATATGGCATAAACTTGGAGAAGGAAATTGTTTGATATTGTTCATGTATTCATAGATGTTTGTGATTTGTTTTGTAGGATGGCGGATGGTGATGGACCTTGGTATGACGGATTAATCGATGAGTGGGATAAGGAGCATCGTGCTCGTGCCATTGAGAATGGACAGGTAAGAAGCAAGAGTGGGTCAATTTTCGTTGTTTCTCATTTGTGTTCTTGTATTGATTATTAAAACATCACTTTATTTGCAGGTTGTAGTTGCTATGCGCATGAGGGGTCATTCCGCTGATGACTTTGATTACGACCCGCGGTATGAGCCTTACATTCGGAGATTGGGTCTTCTCCCATTCGTGTTGCAGTTTAAGCGACACGCTCCGCCGGTGAACCACGCGGCGCTGACCGCACTTGTGGATCGTTGGAGGCCGGAGACTCACTTGTTCCACCTTCCATGTGGGGAGATGACGATGACCCTACAGGACATGGCTATGATAAGCGGCCTTCCTATCAACGGACAAGCTGTTACCGGTCGTGTCAGCATGGGTAATTGGCGAGAACGGACTGCCGATTTAATTGGCATTCAGCCCGAGGGCCCTCAGGAAGGCAAGGCCGATACCGCGAAAGTGAGGCATTCTTGGCTAAAAATGGTCAGAGGAAACACCAATCCGTGCCCTCAGGATGCCAATGACGTGGTTGTGCAGCAGTACGCGCGGGCCTATCTTTGGTATGTACTAACCAAGGTAGTCTTCTCAGATGCAACCGGGAACTCAGCCCTCTGGATGTTCTTGGAGCTACTCAATAACTGGGATACCCAGTATAGCTGGGGTTCGGCCGCACTAGCATATTTGTATCGTCAGGTAAGAGATATTTGCAACCATTTATCTTGCATTTGTCATGCGCCTCCATATCTAACATGTTTGTTTGATTGCAGCTTGACTTGGCGTGTCGGAGGAAGGGAGATACATCCTCATTGTCTGGGTTTGTTTGGAGCCTATCCGTGTGGATGTGGGAGCGGATCCCGGTTGGATGACCCGAATTCAAGAACCCCCTCATGGCAAACCCACGGGGTAATCATGACGGGTTGCATGATGATGATCCATATCGGCGCCCTACGCTTGCTTACTATTGGGAACAAGTGACAGTCTACACAGGAAGCTCGCATGTGCGATACAAGTGCTATATGAACGAGCTGGACACCTTGACTGCTGAGCAGGTTTTGAGAAGTTCGATGAGATAAAATTTAGTCAAGAATGAAACTTGTAGCTAACAATGTATCTCTTTGTTTTGTAGGTATATTGGTTGCCTTATGTGGAAGATCGTGACTTTGATCTTAATGAGATGTGCACGCGTGATAGCCATCTTTGGCGGGCGAGGTGCCCAATGATATGCTTCTTCGCAATCGAGTGGCACTTTGTAGACCGTGTGGCAAGACAATTTGGAAGAAGACAAGGTATTCCGATTGAGGAGAGCAAGGAGGAAATGCTATCTCTGCATCGGTAAGCAAGCATGCCTTAAGTATGTAGTAGAGCATTGAATAAGTCAATGTTTGCTAATGCTTTGTCCCGTGCATCATTTGTAGGTTCGATCGAAGGAACAATCAGGATATATCGGATTGGGCAAACAAACACCGTGCATGGATATAAATTTGGAATCAAAGAGACACACTAGTGCAATCAGAGAATAGACCTCACAATCAGTTAGCATATCAGAAGTATCAAGTGTGGTATGCTAGGGACCCAGACGCCATGGACCTTGGCGTCTCGGTGTCCATCAGACACATCAGGCATTTGTCTGGTCTCCTGCGCAGCAAAATGAGCCAGATGCCACGGTCCTTGGCGTCTGGTTGTGGGAGCCAGACGCCATGGTCCCTGGCGTCTAGGGTGTCCATCAGACACATCAGGCATTTGTCTGGTCTCCTGCGTGAGCAAAATGAGCCAGACGCCACGGTCCTTGGCGTCTGGGTGTGAGACCCAGACGCCATGGTCCCTGGCGTCTGGGGTGTCCATCAGACACATCAGGCATTTGTCTGGTCTTCTGCGTGACCAAAATGAGCCAGACGCCATGGTCCCTGGCGTCTGGGGTGTCCATCAGACACATCAGACATTTGTCTGGTCTTCTGCGTGACCAAAATGAGCCAGACGCCAAGGACCAAACTGGATAAGGACCCAGACGCCATGGACCTTGGCGTCTGGGTGTGGACCTGGTGTTTTTGCACACACACTAGTGTCTGTTGTTAATGTTTTTTCTTAGCAACTTATTGCACACAGTGTTAAATATGAACAAAGCATGCTAGTCTCAACCAAAAATATGAACAAAGCATACTAACTAGTCTCGAATGACGAACATAGTTTGCACATAATCTCAAATAGTCTCGAATTACAAGTTCATCACACACGATGTGTCAAATGACATAAATAGTTCATGATCACACAAGGTCTCGAATGACAAGTTCATCACACACAAAGTCTCGAAAGTCCATCATCGATGTCGGTGCCTTTTCCATTTGTCTACTGAGTAGTACGGGGCCACTTTCCCTTCTTGTCACGTGCCTCGTCCTCCTCTTGTGCATCGCGAGCCCTTGCAAGTTTTCTTGCCCTCTCTTCTTGACGAGCCTCCTTCTCTTTGTGTGCCCTCTCTTCCTCACGCTTCTTGCGCTCACGAGCCTCCTTCTCACGACGCTCCCGCTCCAATCCCCGTGCATAGGACTCCTCGAATAGGCGCTGCCTCCGTAACCAATCTCGACGTTGGTCCTCTTGGACATCTTTTGGTACCTCGTGATCTATCCAAGTGAAGTACTTGCAAAGTGGAGGAGGGGACTACATATAAACCATGTTTTTGTTAGACATATGAGTGACAACTTGTTGATGTTTTTTGTATGTACACCTAACATACCGGTGGTATGTCATATGCGTTAGTTGGCCTTCGACGATCATGTGCATAGTTGGGACACACGAAAAACCTTCTACCTTCTGTCCATGACTTGTTGCGGTCAGTGGACACCTTCAGCTTGCAAACATCACCACACCAACATGATGGTGTGGGCACATCCTTCTCCTTCTCCTTGTCCAAACTGGCCTCCATCCACGTCTTCGGCATGTCCTCTTGGTCCGCGCACGCCGGCCTCGTCCTGGAACCGGATGAAGCCATGCCTACAAAAAGAAAAATTGTTAGCACAAGACATAAAGAGAGTAAATGCGTAAATACAGTAAATGAATAAATGCTAGGAATTGTATGAACAAATAATATACCATTATTATTAGATCAACCATCTGGATTAAGCAAATAACCGAAGGCCGATCCATTATCAACCATTCCTCTACGACCACCACCACCTCTAGCACTTGTGCTTCCTCTCGGACCACCACCACCTCTAGCACTTGTGCCTGCTCGGCCACCACCTCTAGCACTTGTGCCTGCTCGACCACCACCTCTAGCACTTGTGCCTGCTCGACCACCACCTCTAGCACTTGTGCTAGCTCGACCACCACCTCTAGCACTTGTACTCCCTCTACGAACACTAGCACCTCTAGCACTTGTGCTCCCTCTACGACCACCACTACCACCTATGACACTTGTGCTTCCTCGACCACCACCACCGTCACCTCTTCCACCTCGTTCACCATCAGTGCCGCCTCCACGACTTGTTTTTCTTTTTTTGGTTTTCTTATTCTTGCATGTCCGCTCATTGTGTCCCCCTTCACCGCACACCCCACAGTTGATAGTGTCAGGAGCCTCCATGAAATGGCCGCTACCAAATTGTTTCATGCCAGTGTATCCAGCCAGGTCATCCATATCACCCCTGAACCTCTTAGTTCTCCTTCTACCCTTCGTCTCCACCTTCAGAAGAGGGTCTGGCCTAATATGAGGGCCATGGTACTCAGGCCACTGTGATTGGTCCAAGAAAGGGTGAAATCTTGGCGCCCATGTCAACCTAGTAGCTTCCACATGGAACTCTTGCATCCTCACGGTTTTTCCATCATTAACATGTATGTTTCTCGCCTTCGCCGCCGTTATCAAATGCGAGCATGGCCAATGATACTTACTAGGCCTCTCGCACTGGCACCACCGAGTCTTCAGTTTCACCTCAAATGCAGCACCACCATATTGTCTACCGTCTCGTGTTGTGCCACCCGGCTCATCAATTTGATAGATCATTTCAAGTCTATCGAATATGATGACTTGTTGCCGTGAAGACTTGCTTGCTTGTAACTGTAACCATTCATCAACCTTTTCTGGATAATCCTTTTTTCACCTATCCATTTTGCAGTCTCTTCAGAATGCCTCTGAAAGTACTCATTAAGCTTGAAGAAGGTGTACTCCACTATTGCAGTCACCGGCAATGCACGAGCACCCTTCAACACATTTTTGAAACATTCTACGAGATTGCTCGTCATGTCGCCATATCGCCAACCACCATCGTCATGAGCGCGTGCCCACTTGTGCTTCTCGCTTAAATTCCTAGTTAAGAACTCTTTTCCCCCTTCGTTCACCGCTACAAAGAGTTTGTTGTACCGAGCATCGAAACCTTGGATGGTGAAAGCCACACATACATGGGTAAGGTCTTTGCTGAGCTCCTTGCTCTTACATGCCCGGTAAAAGTTCGCCACGAAATGCCTCATGCACCATCTGTGGTGAAGCTTTGGAAATCCTGGAATAACAATGTCCATTGCCTTGAGTATGCCATGATGCCGGTCCGATATGATGCATACCTCCCTAGCCCCAATCACGTTGTGCCTAACATGACCCATGAACCACTCCCAGTTGTCTTGGTGCTCGGAAGGCACCAAAGCAAATGCACACGGCAACACGTTGTCGTTTGATGAGTGCGCCATTGCTACCATTAGTGTGCCCTTATATCTACCGGTCAAGAACGTGCCATCTATAGACAAGACCGGACGACAATGCTGAAACGCCTCCACACATTGTCCATAACTCCAGAAGGCACGGTGGAACACTCCCTCGTGATCCTCGACCACATGAAACATGCCCGGGTTCCTATGTGCAATCACGGCCAACAACCTTGGGAGCTGGTTGTATGCTTCTTCATAACCACCATACAACATCCTAATAGCATTTGCCTTTGCCTTCCATGCCTTCCCATACTTGACTTCATAACCAAATTGTTTTTTCACCGTCCGCATGAGAAACCTCACTTTCACAGTGGGATCAAAGGCTATGTCTTTCATCCATTTGTATCCGAGATACTCAGATGTGAGTTGACAGTATGTCTTTCTAAGTCGTTTCGATGGCGGTTTGCATCTATGAGTGGTATCACAACTTTTCAACACCCATTCTTCGGTTTCTTTAAGCTTTCTTGCATGAACCTTCCATGTGCATTCCTTTTGCTCACACACCACGGTGTAACGCAACTTCATGTCGGAGTGCTCAACATAATTGGCCTATGGTTTCGAATGGCATAGTCAGCCAACCAAAACTTCAGCATAGGCAAGCTCAGAAACTTCAATCCTTTCTTCAAATAAGCATTCTCGTCCTCATTCTCCACCCTTGGTTCTCCTGGATCCGGGCATGGTGTTGGCTCAATCGTCGTCATTCTCATTCCACCGTCAACAACAGCTTTATGGGCAAGGCTGAGATCTTTAAACAAGTGAGTTCTTTTTTGTAAGCCCGTTAGCTCAAAGTGGATTTGGTTCTCCTCCTTTGTGAATCCATCCTCGTCCAACTGTTCAACTTGACCCTCATCATCCGAGTCATACGCATATTGACGCCTAAAAGGCAAGTCATGATCCATATCCTTTTGCACTATGTACGCATCCAAGTCACCAACATCATTACCATGAAACCCTTCCTCTTGCTCTTCGTCGTCATCATAAACATCTTCATCCTCTTGAATTACTTCGTCACTAGCAATCACCTCAACTTCATTTGCTTGGCTAGTTGGTGGTTGGCTAGAAGCATTGGGGGCATACAACTCAACCTCATTTGCTTTGATAGATGGTACACGGGGACGTGGTGGGGGATAAACATTGGGGGCATCAACCACAACCCTATGCTCAACAAGTGGCACCATTGTCCTCTCGCTCATGTCATCCATTGGGGAAGAGACATGCCGGTTCAAATCAATGGTAAACCGAGGAGATTCAACCTTGGTGGCAAACAATTCAAGTGACTTGTCTTCCGATTGGGATACTTTTTCCTTGTATACATCCCAATGCAAATCCGAGGTGATAGGCATACTTTTCAAGCGAGATTTGGCTCCAACTCCAACATCATACCTTCCTATTAACTTAACATCAACATTGGTGTCCATCCACTTTAAGACTTGTCTCACTTTTGCAACAACATCCTCATAGCTAGGGCTTGTATCAAAAACCAATGGTTCCTCACCCGTGTCGGCATTGTTACTCAAGAATGCCTCCTTGTCCATGTAATGAACATTAACAAGTCTCTCCATCTAAAAATAACATGAATGGATTTAAGACTTCAATGAGAATTGGTGTGTTTATCCAAATACATCTAATTCTATCCAAATCATATCAAGACTAAATTATTGGTGATGTCCACAAAAGTATCACTAATTAACACACACTAAGCAAAGTTAACCCTAATCACTAACTAACCCTAACCCCCAATCTTTCTACTCAACAAGCATATATTCCTACTACACACCATGCATAGCACTATATTATCAAAGTTAACCAAGCCATTCACACTAACATAAGGGAGAAAACATGAACTAGGGTTCCACCAACATGTATAAAATGCAACCAAAATAACAAGATTTGACAAAAAATAATTGGATGATTTGGGGGAGATTAACAAGAGCAACAAAGTGATGGAAAGATCCACCTAAGGGATGTACCTTTTGGAGAGGATTTGAGGGGGAGCTTGAGGGGTAGGAGAGAGTGTGAGAGCTCCAAGTGTTCTTCAAGCTTGGGTTGTGGATTGGAGAAAGTGTGTGGGGTGGGTCCCACACACTTTCCCCAAGGGTTATTCTGTTACCAGGGCCAGACGCCAGGGTCCCTGGCGTCTGGCCCCTTTGCCACGTCAGCAGGTCAACGGGCACGCGGGCAGTGCGGGCCAGGGGCCAGACGCCAGGGTCCCTGGCGTCTGCTTCGTAACCCAGACGCCAGGGATCTTGGCGTCACCGAAAAAGGTCAGAAACGAAATTATTTTGAAACGAGGTCAAATCGGGATTTAGTTAGCCCTACAGGTCAGAACAGTAATTTTGTCCGGTGGTGGTCCGCGGTTGTTTCAGCGTCGACGACTGTTGCTTCATTACCTCTTATCGGGCCTCCGACCTGGCCTCGACAATCTCATCCTCTCCACCCCCCTCCAGTTGGTCGGATCCTCGGACAGATCTGACAGTAGCTTCGCTGGATGTGGCCCATACGCCTCCTCCATCAGTCCGTCTCCCACTCATCAGAGGCCTTCGTTATTTGTTTTTTCTTAGCGGTTGCATGGGTCGTGATAGGCATGAGGTCTTTGGGTGGCTTCGCCTTGTGTTATGCCTACTTTTCCTAGCCGTTCATCATGGTGGGGTTCGTACTTGATGCTCACGTGCTTCTTCCAATCCCCTTCGGGCTGCTGCTCACCCCTCCCTCATGACCAACGTTCTACGACTTGTGTGATATCCGGTTTGGCGGCATTGGGCTGGTGGCCTCCTTGTTTGGCAATGTTGCGCTAGTCTCATGCGTGTGGTGCTATTTTCGAGGCTTATGGTGGATTAGTCCCTTCTATGTCTGTGTTTCTGTTATTATGATCGTTGTCATCATGGTAATCGCATTGTAGCTTACTTGTGTCAATGCCCTTGCGGTGGACGATTGTTTCTAGTCATACCTCTTGATGTACTATCATTCAAGGTTTGGTCGTGGATCGACAATTCTTGAGTTGGTAATCCTTAGATCATTTTAGTTTCTGGCATGTCCCTTCTATGGTAGTCATCCTTTTCTTTGGTGGAGAATCTATTTCTTCCTTCATAAATTCACATGCAGCTATTCCGATCAGAGAGCAGGCACTAGCTAGTATAAATAAATTTGTACAAAATGTGAGGCGGCGGCAGCAGCTCCTTGAAGATGAATTAAGGTTCTTCACACCCGACCCTTGTCTCGGTGATGTGTCTCGTGTCATTGAAGGGGCGTGTGGAGGTGTGTCTCTGGTGGACACCACGTGATTCCGTCGGTGTTTGTCTTTAATGGATCAACATGTATCCGGCCTTCGTTCATCTGCATTCATGTGCCTAGCCGGATCCTTCCCGATCTACACTTCTTTTCATTGGCGATATAGTTGTTGTTCTGGTGTGATGGTCCTTTGGGGTCTTAGCACAACGACTTTCTCGTTGTCTGCAATGAACAAGGTTTGCCCGACTCCCGCAAGATAGGGGCGATGATGGTGGTGCGCTTTCGGCTCGCTTCAGTGCTTGTAGTCGTTATTAGGTGGTCTACGGACATGTATGTACTTTTTTGTTACTTATCATGTTCGTTGTACTGCCATGTTGTTTGATGAATAGATCGGAATTATTTTTTCTGCCAAAAAATTTCAAATGCAATTGTTCTGCGTGGTTTGGAAAAAAGGTACATTTACCTCAAAACGTGGCACCAGAAGATATTAGGATAACATTGGGTTTTTTTTGCGGAAAACTTCCAATCTATTCATCTTCAATCATGGCAGTACAACGAACACCAGAAATAAAATTACATCCAGATCCGTAGACCGCCTAGCAACGACTACAAGCACCGAAGCGAGCTGAAGGCGCGCCGTCGTCATCGCCCCTCCATCGCCGGAGCCGGGCACAACTTGTTGTAGTAGACAGTCGGGAAGTCGTCGTGCTAAGGCCCCATAGGACCAGCACCCCAAAACAGCAACCGCTGCCGATGAAAAATAATGTAGATCGGAAGGATCCAAACCGAAGACACACGAACGTAGACGAACAACGACGAGATCCGAGCAAATCCACCAAAGATAGATCTGCCGGAGACACACCTCCACACGCCCATCAACGATGCTAGACGCACCACCGGAATGGAGGCTAGGCGGGGAGACCTTTATTCCATCTTCAAGGAGCCGCCACCGTCTCGCCTTCCTGAGTAGGACACAAACCCTAACAAAATTGAAAACGACTAAAAACGGAGCCCTTCCGCGGGCCCTTGCCAGGATCCACCACGCTTCCATGGCCCTAGGCCCATCGGAGACGAGGCGGACATGCGCCAGTGTTGGGGAACGTAGCAGAATTTTAAAATTTACTACGCATCACCAACATCAATCTATGGAGTCATCTAGCAACGAGGGAGAGAGGATTGCATCTACATACCCTTGTAGATCGCGCGCGGAAGCGTTCAAGAGAACGGGGTTGATGGAGTCGTACTCGTCGTGATCCAAATCACCGATGACCTAGCGCCGAATGGACGGCACCTCCGTGTTCAACACACGTACGGTTGGGAAGACGTCTCCTCCAACTTGATCCAGCAAGGGGGAAGGAGAGGTTGATGAAGATCCAGCAGCACGACGGCGTGGTGGTGGAAGCAACGGTGATCTCGGCAGGGCTTCGCCAAGCTCAGGGAGAGGGAGGAGTGTCATGGGAGGGAGAGGGAGGCGCCAGGGGCTAAGGTGCGGCTGCCCTCCCTCCCTCCCACTATATATAGGACCCCTAGGGGGGCGCCGGCCCTAGGAGATTGAATCTCCAAGGGGGGGGGGCGCCGGCCAAGGGGGGTGGAGTGCCCCCCAAGCCAAGTGGGGCGCCCCCCACCCCTAGGGTCTCCAACCCTAGGCGCAGGAGGAGGCCCAAGGGGGGTGCACCAGCCCACTAGGGGCTGGTCCCCCTCCCACTTTAGCCCGTGGGGCCCTCCGGGATAGGTGGCCCCACCCGGTGGACCCCCGGGACCCTTCCGGTGGTCCCGGTACAATACCGATTACCCCCGAAACCTTCCCGATGGCCGAAACTTGACTTCCTATATATAAATCCTCACCTCTGGACCATTCCGGAACTCCTCGTGATGTCCGGGATCTCATCCGGGACTCCGAACAACTTTCGGGTTACCGTATACTAATATCTCAACAACCCTAGCGTCATTGAACCTTAAGTGTGTAGACCCTACGGGTTCGGGAGACACGCAGACATGACCGAGACGACTCTCCGGTCAATAACCAACAGCGGGATCTGGATACCCATGTTGGCTCCCACATGCTCCTCGATGATCTCATCGGATGAACCACGATGTCGATGATTCAATCAATCCCGTATACAATTCCCTTTGTCAATCAGTACGTTACTTGCCTGAGACTCGATCGTCGGTATCCCAATACCTCGTTCAATCTCGTTACCGGCAAGTCACTTTACTCGTACCATAATGCATGATCCCGTGATCAACCACTTGGTCACATTGAGCTCATTATGATGATGCATTACCGAGTGGGCCCAGAGATACCTCTCCGTCATACGGAGTGACAAATCCCAGTCTCGATTCGTGCCAACCCAACAGACACTTTCAGAGATACCCGTAGTGTACCTTTATAGTCACCCAGTTATGTTGTGACGTTTGGCACACCCAAAGCACTCCTACGGTATCCGGAAGTTGCACAATCTCATGGTCTAAGGAAATGATACTTGACATTCGGAAAAGCTATAGCAAACGAACTACACGATCTTTGAGCTATCCTTAGGATTGGGTCTTGTCCATCACATCATTCTCCTAATGATGTGATCCCGTTATCAATGACATCGAATGTCCATAGTCAGAAAACCATGACTATCTTTTGATCAACGAGCTAGTCAACTAGAGGCTCACTAGGGACGTGTTGTGGTCTATGTATTCACACATGTATTACGATTTCTGGATAACACAATTATAGCATCAACAATAGATAATTATCATGAACAAAGAAATATAATAATAACCATTTTATTATTGTCTCTAGGGCATATTTCCAACAGTCTCCCACTTGCACTAGAGTCAATAGTCTAGTTACATTGTGATGAATCGAACACACATGCAGTTGGTGTTGATCATGTTTTGCTCTAGGGAGAGGTTTAGTCAACGGATCTGCCACATTCAGGTCCGTATGTACTTTACAAATATCTATGTCTCCATTTTGAACACTTTCACGAATGGAGTTGAAGCGACGCTCGATATGCCTGGTCTTTCTGTGAAACCTGGGCTCCTTGGCAAGGGCAATAGCTCCAGTGTTGTCACAGAGGAGAGTCATCGGGCCCGACGCATTGGGTATGACTCCTAGGTCGGTAATGAACTCCTTCACCCAGACTGCTTCTTATGCTGCCTCCAAGGCTGCCATGTACTCCGCTTCACATGTAGATCCCGCCACAACGCTTTGCTTGCAACTGCACCAGCTTACTGCCCCACCATTCAAAATATACACGTATCCGGTTTGTGACTTAGAGTCATCCAGATCTGTGTCGAAGCTAGCATCGACGTAACCCTTTACGACGAGCTCTTCGTCACCTCCATAAACGAGAAACATATCCTTAGTCCTCTTCAGGTACTTCAGGATATTCTTGACCGCTATCCAGTGTTCCATGTCGGGATTACTTTGGTACCTTCCTACCAAACTTACGGCAAGGTTTACATCAGGTCTGGTACACAGCATAGTATACATGATAGACCCTATGGCCGAGGCATAGGGGACGACACTCATCTTTTCTCTATCTTCTGCCGTGGTCGGGCATTGAGCCGTGCTCAATCTCGTACCTTGCAATACAGGCAAGAACCCCTTCTTTGACTGATCCATTTTGAACTTTTTCAATATCTTGTCAAGGTACGTACTCTGTGAAAGACCAATGAGGCGTCTCGATCTATCTCTATAGATCTTGATGCCTAATATATAAGCAGCTTCTCCAAGATCCTTCATTGAAAGACACTTGTTCAAGTAGGCCTTTATGCTTTCCAGGAATTCTATATCATTTCCCATCAACAGTATGTCATCCACATACAATATGAGAAATGCTACAGAGCTCCCACTCACTTTCTTGTAAATGCAGGCTTCTCCATAAGTCTCTGTAAACCCAAAAGCTTTGATCATCTCATCAAAATGAATGTTCCAACTCCGAGATGCTTGCACCAGCCCATAAATCGAGCGTTGGAGCTTGCACACCTTGTCAGCATTCTTAGGATCGACAAAACCTTCCGGCTGCATCATATACAATTCTTCCTTAAGGAAACCATTAAGGAATGTCGTTTTGACGTCCATTTGCCATATCTCATAATCATAGAATGCGGCAATTGCTAACATGATTCGGATGGACTTCAGCTTCGCTACGGGTGAGAAAGTCTCATCGTAGTCAACCCCTTGAACTTGTCGATAACCCTTAGCGACAAGCCGAGCTTTATAGATGGTTACATTACCATCCGCGTCTGTCTTCTTCTTAAAGATCCATTTATTTTCTATGGCTCGCCGATCATCGGGCAAGTCAGTCAAAGTCCATACTTCGTTTTCACACATGGATCCTATCTCGGATTTCATGGCTTCCAGCCATTTGTCGGAATCTGGGCCCGCCATCACTTCTTCATAGTTCAAAGGTTCACCGTTGTCTAACAACATGATTTCCAAGACAGGGTTGCCGTACCACTCTGGTGCGGAACGTGTCCTTGTGGACCTACGAAGTTTAGTAGCAACTTGATCTGAAGTTTCATGATCATCATCATTAACTTCCTCTCTAGTCGGTGCAGGCACCTCAGGAACATTTTCTTGAGCTGCGCCACTTACCGGTTCAAGAGGTAATACTTCATCGAGTTCTACTTTCCTCCCACTTATTTCTTTTGAGAGAAACTCTTTCTCTAGAAAGGATCCATTCTTGGCAACAAAGATCTTGCCTTCGGATCTTAGGTAGAAGGTATACCCAATAGTTTCCTTACGGTATCCTATGAAGACGCATTTTTCCGACTTGGGTTCGAGCTTTTCAGGTTGAAGTTTCTTGACATAAGCATCGCATCCCCAAACTTTTAGAAACGACAGCTTAGGTTTCTTCCCAAACCATAATTCATACAGTGTCGTCTCAATGGATTTCGA
Source organism: Triticum urartu (assembly GCF_056163025.1). Taxonomy (NCBI): domain Eukaryota; kingdom Viridiplantae; phylum Streptophyta; class Magnoliopsida; order Poales; family Poaceae; genus Triticum; species Triticum urartu. Next base: position 454,668,472 of record NC_141877.1, read on the forward strand.
CGGAGCCCTATTTAAAGTGAATGCGACAGTCTCTAAAGCATAGCCCCAAAATGACAGCGGTAAATCGGTAAGAGACATCATATATCGCACCATATATAATAGAGTGCGATTACAATGTTCGGACACACCATTACGCTGAGGTGTTCCAGACGGCGTGAGTTGTGAAACTATTCCACATTTCCTTAAGTGTGTGCCAAATTTGTGACTCAAGTATTCTCCCCCACGTTCCAATCACAAGAACTTGATTTTCTTGTCACGTTGATTCTCAACCTCACTCTGAAATTCCTTGAACTTTTCAAAGGTCTCAAACTTGTGTTTCATTAAGTAGACATACCCATATCTAGTCAAGTCATCAGTGAGGGTGAGAACATAACGATAGCCACCGCGAGCCTCAACACTCATTGGACCGCACACATCAGTATGAATGATTTCCAATAAGTTGGTTGCTCGCTCCATTGTTCCTGAGAACGGAGTCTTGGTCATTTTACCATGAGGCATGGTTCGCACGTGTCAAATGATTCGTAATCAAGAGACTCCAAAAGTCCATCTGCATGGAGCTTCTTCATGCGTTTGACACCTATGTGACCAAGGCGGCAGTGCCACAAGTATGTGGGACTATCATTATCAACCTTACATCTTTTGGTATTCACACTATGAATATGTGTAACATTACGCTCGAGATTCATTAAGAATAAACCATTCACCAGCGGAGCATGACCATAAAACATATCTCTCATATAAATAGAACAACCATTATTCTCGGATTTAAATGAGTAGCCATCTCGAATTAAACGAGATCCTGATACAATGTTCATGCTCAAAGCTGGCACTAAATAACACTTATTGAGGTTTAAAACTAATCCCGTAGGTAAATGTAGAGGCAGCGTGCCGACGGCGATCACATAGACCTTGGAACCATTCCCGACGCGCATCGTCACCTCATCCTTCGCCAGTCTCCGCTTATTCCGCAGCTCCTGCTTTGAGTTACAAATGTGAGCAACCACACCGGTATCAAATACCCAGGAGCTACTACGAGTACTGGTAAGGTACACATCAATTACATGTATATCACATATACCTTTAGTGTTGCCGGCCTTCTTGTCCGCTAAGTATTTGGGGCAGTTCCGTTTCCAGTGACCACTTCCCTTGCAATAAAAACACTCAGTCTCAGGCTTGGGTCCATTCTTTGACTTCTTCCCGGCAGCTTGCTTACCGGGCGCGGCAACTCCCTTGCCGTCCTTCTTGAAGTTCTTTTTACCCTTGCCTTTCTTGAACTTAGTGGTTTTATTCACCATCAACACTTGATGTTCCTTTTTAATTTCCACCTCCGCTGATTTCAGCATTGAATATACCTCAGGAATGGTCTTTTCCATCCCCTGCATATTGAAGTTCATCACAAAGCTCTTGTAGCTCGGTGGAAGCGACTGAAGGATTCTGTCAATGACCGTGTCATCCGGGAGATTAACTCCCAGCTGAGTCAAGCGGTTATGCAACCCAGACATTTTGAGTATGTGCTCACTGACAGAACTATTTTCCTCCATCTTACAACTGAAGAACTTGTCAGAGACTTCATATCTCTCGACCCGGGCATGGGCTTGGAAAACCATTTTCAGCTCTTCGAACATCTCATATGCTCCGTGTCTCTCAAAACGCTTTTGGAGCCCCGGTTCTAAGCTGTAAAGCATGCCGCACTGAACGAGGGAGTAATCATCAGCATGTGACTGCCAAGCGTTCATAACGTCTTGGTTCTCTGGGATGGGTGCGTCACCTAGCGGTGCTTCTAGAACATAATCTTTCTTGGCAGCTATGAGGATGATCCTCAGGTTCCGGACCCAGTCCGTATAGTTGCTGCCATCATCTTTCAGCTTGGTTTTCTCTAGGAACGCGTTGAAGTTGAGGGCAACATTAGCGTGGGCCATTTGATCTACAAGACATAGAGTAAAGATTTTAGACTAAGTTCATGATAATTAAGTTCATCTAATCAAATTATTCAATGAACTCCCACTCAGATAGACATCCCTCTAGTCATCTAAGTGAAACATGATCCGAGTCAACTAGGCCGTGTCCGATCATCACGTGAGACGGACTAGTCAACATCGGTGAACATCTTCATGTTGATCGTATCTTTTATACGACTCATGCTCGACCTTTCGGTCTTCCGTGTTCCGAGGCCATGTCTGTACATGCTAGGCTCGTCAAGTCAACCTAAGTGTATTGCGTGTGTAAATCTGGCTTACACCCGTTGTATTCGAACGTTAGAATCTATCACACCCGATCATCACGTGGTGCTTCGAAACAACGAACCTTCGCAACGGTGCACAGTTAGGGGAACACTTTCTTGAAATTATTACGAGGGATCATCTTATTTAAGCTACTATCGTTCTAAGCAAATAAGATGCAAAACATGATAAACATCACATGCAATCAAATAGTGACATGATATGGCCAATATCATTTGTTCCTTTTGATCTCCATCTTCGGGGCTTCATGATCATCGTTGTCACCGGCATGACACCATGATCTCCATCATCATGATCTCCATCATCGTGTCTTCTTGAAGTTGTCTCGTCATCCATTACTTCTACTACTATGGCTAACGCTTTAGCAATAAAGTAAAGTAATTACATGACGTTTATGTTGACACGCAGGTCATAAATAAATGAAGACAACTCCTATGGCTCCTGTCGGTTGTCATACTCATCGACATGCAAGTCAGGATTCCTATTACAAGAACATGATCAATCTCATACATCACATATATCATTCATCACATCCTTTTGGCCATATCACATCACACGACACATGCTGCAAAAACAAGTTAGACGTCCTCTAATTATTGTTGCAAGTTTTTACGTGGCTGCTATAGGTTTCTAGCAAGAACGTTTCTTACCTACGCCAAAACCACAACGTGATATGCCAATTTCTATTTACCCTTCATAAGGACCCTTTTCATCGAATCCGATCCGACTAAAGTGGGAGAGACAGACACCCGCTAGCCACCTTATGCAACTAGTGCATGTCAGTCGGTGGAACCAGTCTCACGTAAGCGTATGTGTAAGGTCGGTTTGGGCCGCTTCATCCCACGATGCCACCGAATCAAGATAAGACTAGTAACGACAAGCAAATTGACAATATCCATGCCCACAACTGCTTTGTGTTCTACTCGTGCATAGAAACTACGCATAGACCTAGCTCATGATGCCACTGTTGGGGAACGTAGCAGAATTTTAAAATTTTCTATGCATCACCAAGATCAATCTATGGAGTAATCTAGCAACGAGGGAGAGAGGAGTGCATCTACATACCCTTGTAGATCGCGCGCGGAAGCGTTCAAGAGAACGGGGTTGATGGAGTCGTACTCGTCGTGATCCAAATCACCGATGACCTAGCGCCGAACGGACGGCACCTCCGCGTTCAACACACGTACAGTTGGGAAGACGTCTCCTCCAACTTGATCCAGCAAGGGGGAAGGAGAGGTTGATGAAGATCCAGCAGCACGACGGCGTGGTGGTGGAAGCAACGGTGATCTCGGCAGGGCTTCGTCAAGCTCACGGAGAGGGAGGAGTGTCACGGGAGGGAGAGGGAGGTGCCAGGGGCTAGGGTGCGGCTGCCCTCCCTCCCCCCACTATATATAGGACCCCTAGGGGGGCGCCGGCCCTAGGATATTGAATCTCCAAGGGGGGGCGGCCAAGGGGGGTGGAGTGCCCCCCAAGCCAAATGGGGCACCCCCCACCCCTAGGGTTTCCAACCCTAGGCGCAGGGGAGGCCCAAGGGGGCGCACCAGCCCACTAGGGGCTGGTTCCCCTCCCACTTAAGCCCATGGGGCCCTCAGGGATAGGTGGCCCCACCCGGTGGACCCCCGGGACCCTTCCGGTGGTCCCGGTACAATACCGATTACCCCCGAAACCTTCCCGATGGCCGAAACTTGACTTCCTATATATAAATCCTCACCTCTGGACCATTCCGGAACTCCTCGTGATGTCCGGGATCTCATCCGGGACTCCGAACAATTTTCGGGTTACCGTATACTAATATCTCAACAACCCTAGCGTCACTGAACCTTAAGTGTGTGGACCCTACGGGTTCGGGAGACACGCAGACATGACCGAGACGACTCTCCGGTCAATAACCAACAGCGGGATCTGGATACCCATGTTGGCTCCCACATGCTCCTCGATGATCTCATCGGATGAACCACGATGTCGATGATTCAATCAATCCCGTATACAATTCCCTTTGTCAATCAGTACGTTACTTGCCTGAGACTCGACCGTCGGTATCCCAATACCTCGTTCAATCTCGTTACCGGCAAGTCACTTTACTCGTACCGTAATGCATGATCCCGTGATCAACCACTTGGTCACATTGAGCTCATTATGATGATGCATTACCGAGTGGGCCCAGACATACCTCTCCATCATACGGAGTGACAAATCCCAGTCTCGATTCGTGCCAACCCAACAGACACTTTCGGAGATACCCGTAGTGTACCTTTATAGTCACCCAGTTACGTTGTGACGTTTGGCACACCCAAAGCACTCCTACGGTATCCGGGAGTTGCACAATCTCATGGTCTAAGGAAATGATATTTGACATTCGGAAAAGCTATAGCAAACGAACTACACGATCTTTGAGCTATGCTTAGGATTGGGTCTTGTCCATCACATCATTCTCCTAATGATGTGATCCCGTTATCAATGACATCCAATATCCATAGTCAGGAAACCATGACTATCTTTTGATCAACGAGCTAGTCAACTAGAGGCTCATTAGGGACGTGTTGTGGTCTATGTATTCACACATGTATTACGATTTCAGGATAACACAATTATAGCATAAACAATAGACAATTATCATGAACAAAGAAATATAATAATAACCATTTTATTATTGCCTCTAGGGCATATTTCCAACAGCCAGTGCCGGCGAGAGGCACGAACCCTAACTTTCTTTCTTGGAGGAGGAGGAGGCAGACCAACATCTTGTGGATGCCAATACCATCTAAAATCTGGGGGGGACCGATCTACACAAGTTCCAGCATACTCCTCGAGGGGCCAATAGAGTTGCTCATATGCTTGGACAGACAATAGATGATAGGAGTGTCAACAGATCCATCAGGATCCTCGAGGCACCACCTATTACTTCATCTATCTCATAATGTAAGACATTTTTGCAAGTATGTTAGCTTGCAAAAACATCCTACTACATCGTAGGATGGAGGGAGTATCTTTTAGCTTCCTTTATACTCTCTCTGTTCCGAAATATTTGTCTTTTTAGAGATTTCAACAAATGACTATATACGAAGCAAAATGAATGAATATACACTCTAAAATATGTTTACATACATCCGTATGTTGTAACCATTTAAAATGTCTAGATAGACAAATAGTATTTGGGAACGGAGGTAGTATTATTGTAAACAACTTGTTCTGTAATTAATGGAAAGCCTTTTATTGCCCAAAAACAAACATGAAACCCTCTCATGTGTTGTAAACCTTGGTGTCTCCTGCGTTCCATCGTCTGTTTTTTTTCGAAAAGGGGGGATACCCCGGCCTCTGCATCAGATCGATGCATACGGCCATCTTATTAAACCAAATAAGTTCCAACAAGGTCTCAAAGTCTCCTACTGAAAAGTGAACAAAGCTCACACAGAGCCAACATGGGCTAGAAACACAGACTAGCCATATAAAAGACGCCACAACCAGCTGGCTGAAAAAGAGATAGGTAAACTAATTGCCTATCCTATTACATGATCGCCATCCAAACCGGTTGAAGATATCCCGAGCTACCATCTCCCAGCGGATAGATCCAGTAACCAAACGCTCCCTGGCCTCCGTCGGAGTGAGTAGCGACCACGAACGGATCAACGCCGTGGCTCTGAAAATAACCTGCAAAAAATGAATATGTGTTGTCTTGTTAAAAACCAAATCATTTCTGCAATTCCAGAGCGCCCACACCAAGGCACAGACTCCTACATGAGTATGTCTCGCTAATTCGGGCTCTACCCCGTTAAGCCACATTCCAAATAACGTGTTGACTGAATTCAGTGGAGTAATATTAAAAGCAATATGGATCGTCCTCCATAAAACTTTAGCTAGCGGGCAATCAAGAAAAAGGTGTTTGATTGTCTCATCCCGATCACAGAAACTACACCTAGTAGATCCTGTCCAATTACGCTTTGTCAAGTTGTCCTTGGTTAAAATAACTTGTTTATGCAGAAACTACATAAACACTTTGATTTTCAAAGGGACTTTGACAGCCCAAACATGTTTGGAACTAGGAATCGAGCTTGAATTGATAACATCAACATACATTGATTTAACAGTAAAAACTCCAGACCTAGTAAGCTTCCAGCATAATTCATCTGGTTGTTGGGAAAGCTGAATGTCCATCAGTCTCCTTACTAGATGCAGCCATTCTTCCCAACGATTACCCACTAATGCCCTTCTGAACTAAATATTAAGGGGGATCGATTGTAATACCGTGGCAACAAAAGTCTCATGTCTTTGAACTATACGATACAAAGACGGGTATTGGATTGCTAAGGGTGTCTCTCCGAGCCAAGTATCCTCCCAGAATCGCGTACTGGCACCGTCACCAACAATAAACTTTGTCCTATTAAACAAGGACAACTTTACTTTCATAAGCCCTTTCCAAAAGGGTGAATCAGTCGGTCTTACTGTCACCTGAGACGGAGTTTTGGTTTGAAGATACTTGCTACGGAGGATTTGCGCCCAAGTGGCGTCAGTTCCACTTGATAACTTCCACAACCACTTGCTGAGAAGACATCTGTTCTTAACTTCAAGATTCTCAATACCAAGACCCCCTTGGTCTTTCGGTCTACAGATGATATCCCATTTGGCTAACCGGCATTTTCTTTTAATCTCATCACCTTGCCAGAAGAAACGCGATCGATAAAAGTCCAGTCTTTTCCTAACTCCAACTGGGACTTCGAAGAACGACAAAAGAAACATAGGCATACTCGTGAGAACCGAATTTATCAGAATTAAACGGCCTCCGTACGACATGAGCTTGCCCTTCCAGCAACTCAGTTTCTTTTCAAATCGATCCTCGGTGCACTTCCACTCTGTGTTTGTCAGCTTATGATGGTGGATTGGTATTCCTAAGTAGGTGAAAGGCAAAGCCCCCAAATCACACCCGAACAATTGCCTATAAGCCTCTTGTTCATCGTTGGCTCTACCAAAGCAGAACAACTCGCTTTTGTGAAAGTTAATTTTTAACCCGGTCAATTGTTCAAATAAGCATAACACCAGCTTCATATTTCTCGCCTTTTCCAAGTCATGCTCCATAAAGATGATTGTATCATCAGCATATTGGAGGATGGACACACCTCCATCAACTAGATGAGGTACCAGGCCACCCACTTGACCAGCCTCCTTGGCCCTTCCTATTAGAATTGCCAACATATCCACTACAATGTTAAACAAGATAGGGGACATCGGATCCCCTTGTCGCAGGCCCTTTTGTGTCTGAAAATAATGACCGATCTCATCATTCACTTTGATTCCAACACTCCCTTTTTGCGTATATGACTCAACCTGGCGTCGCCAGATTTCATCAAAGCCTTTCATACGCAACGCCTGTTGTAGGAATGGCCATTTAACTTTATCGTACGCTTTCTCGAAATCCACCTTAAAGATGACTCCATCCAACTTTTTCGAGTGAATTTCATGGAGCGTTTCATGCAGGACCACCACCCCTTCTAGAATGTTCCTGTCCGGCATGAAAGCAGTTTGGGAATGCTGCACCACAGAATGCGCAATCTGTGTGAGCCGATTAGTCCCAACCTTGGTGAAAATTTTGAAACTAACATTGAGAAGGCAGATCGGCCTAAACTGCTCGATTCTCACAGCATCTGTTTTCTTAGGAAGCAGTGTTATTGTTCCAAAATTTAAGTGAAATAACTGAAGCTGTCCAGAGAAAAGATCGTGAAACATTGGAAGTAAATCCCCCTTAATAATGTGCCAACATCTCTTGTAAAACTCCGCCGGGAATCCATCAGGCCCGGGAGCCTTATTGTTTTTCATCTGCGATATAGCATCAAACACCTCCTTCTCCGAGAATGGGGCAACCAGAATATCATTATCACGAGCAGTTAGTTGAGGCACATCCTCAATCCTGGACTCATCGAGGGATACACAACTGTCCTCCGGAGGTCCAAATAGCTGCTTATAATATTCGGTGATATAAAATTTCAGGTTGTCCTGCCCTACAATCGTTCCTTCCTCTTGCTCAAGCTGAAAGATTCTCTTCTTTCTGTGTTTGCCATTAGCAATCAAGTGAAAGAATTGAGTGTTTGCGTCCCCCTGGACCACTCTGCGAACCTTAGCCCACAACGCCCACTCAATTCTTCCTCACGGAGAAGTTCTTTCAACCTCATCTCCGCCTCGAGCTTAATCTAGAGCTCCGCAGATTGCAAAATCATGGGCTCGGCTTTTATATCTAGGGCCTGAATCAGAGAAAGGAGCCTTTCCTTTTCAACTTTATAAACCCCACTAAGGTGCTTAGCCCATCCCCGTAGGAAACTTCTCAAATGCCTAATCTTGTTCTACCAACGCTGGCAAGAGGTCGTGCCTCCTGCATCTTTATCCCATTCCCTGGCTACCAGATCCAGGAAGCCTTCTCGTTCAAACCATGCAAGTTCGAAAGAAAAGGTGTTTTTGTTTCCCACGTGGTTTGGCTCACCTGAGTCCACGAATAAAAGTGTGTGATCCGAGATTCCGCGCGAGAGAGCTTGGACCGTTACGAGAGGGAACTTTTGTTCCCACTCGACACTCGCGAGAACTCGATCCAGTTTCTCATACGTCGGGTTTGGCAACGCGTTAGCCGAGGTAAACTTTCTACCGGAAAGCTCTATCTCTCTCAGATCCAAGCTTTCAATAATGGTATTGAACATAAATGACCATCTTCCGTCAAAATTATCATTATTCTTTTCATCTCTCCTCCTAATGATATTGAAGTCACCCCCAACCAAAATTGGGACCTGCTCGGATCCGCAAATTCGAACAAGGTCCGCCAAAAACTCCGGTTTAAACTCGGGTTGTGCGGCACCATACACCGCCACCAGAGCCCAGTTAAAACCATCGGCTTTGGACCTGACCCGAAATTTAACCGCAAAGTCACCCATCACTACACTACGAACTTCCAGTGAATCGCATCTCACTCCAAGCAAGATCCCACCCGATCTTCCTCGCGGAGGAAGGCAATGCCAATCAAAATCGACACCACCCGATAAAGTATTGAGAAACTGGGGCGCAAAATTATCCCTACCAGTTTCAGAAAGAGCAATGAAATCTAATCGATGCTCAAGAGACGCCTCAGCAAGGAATCTTCTTTTAGCCAAGTCCTTAAGACCTCTGCTATTCCAAAAGATTCCTTTCATAGGTCATCATGAAATTTTTTGGCCGTTCGAATCCTAGCACTCCTACGAACCGCGGAAGCCGCATAAACCTTCCGCTTCCACTTACGTTTGGGTTTATCATGGTCCTCCATCCGGTCCTCATAACCAGGATCAGTTGGTCTTGCTACTGCATCCTCTAGAACTACATCCTCTTCCTCAGAATCAGGAGTGGATGGTGCAAGATCCGCACACAAATTATCGAGCACTCTTACCCCTAACGCATCAATCTCTGCATCGTTCATAGGTTTTACTGCTGCTAGGTTTCGAATAATATCTATAGGCGTTCCGCTTCCAAATCTAGGAGATCATTAACCGAGTTAGAAATTTCATTACTAGTACTCCCTAGCGAAACTCCTAACTGGTTGGCATTATTAATAATCTCATCATTAGAAAAATGCAAAATAGAATTAGACATGTTGACTGACATACTAGTGGTGACCTCAACGTCACGAAGCTTGGCCACCCTCATGGCGCACCTCTGCTACATGTCATCAACCTCCGGGTGGTCCTGGAGACGAGTACTCATCCGTCGCCCCGCCGAGACCGGGTCAGGGATCCCACCAAAAGCAACGACCTCCTCCCGAGTAAAACCTCGCGCTGAAGGGTCAGCCAAGGATACCGGAGGAAGCGGCGGAGGGCTCACAAACCCCACGGACGGGCAGCCTGGGGAGGGATGTGCGGGCGCTACCTGCCCGAACAGTCCCCCCTCCGCAACCTCCTGGCCTGAGGGTGTCGCTGTCTTGACTGCCGAAGAAGGATGAGGGGTCGAGGCCACCTGCCCCAGACCCCCACCCAGCACCACTGTAGGAGCGGCCGTTGTTGCCGCCATCGTAGGAGAAGGAGCCGAGTCCACCTGACCCAGACGGCCTCCCCCACGGCCGGTCATCGTCGGCGTCACCGGCGCCACCGGCGCCAGGATAGGAGGAGGAGAGATCGCGACCACCTGCCTCGGACTCCCCCCCCCCATGCACAACCTCCGAAACAGAAGACGTCGCCCGGCCCGAGACCACTGGGGATGTGGGGGAGAACGAAACCACCTAAGACTCCAACTCCCCACCCCCTACCAAGGTCGTCGCCGAGTGCGTCACTATCGAGCCTCCCGCCATAGGACTATCAACAGTATCAAGCTCCAACACCGGAAGCGTGCACTCAAAAACATCATCAGATTCCACTCGGTCGCTCCAAAGTCTGGGAGGGACAGACGCTGGCTCAAAGGACCCAAACCGCAAAGTAGTCATAGGCACCGACAGAGCTGGGGCTGGCTCAACCCCCGGCCCATCCCCAGGCAACTGAGCAACAGGTCTCGATCCATTGGACCTCTCTCGTCCAGCTCCATCAGTCGGATCCCCACTGGCACCTGCGTTGTTGTCACCCTTGTGCATATCCACATCAGTCCCATTAACCGCGTTGGCAAACAACTCAGTATCCTCAAACTCAATCTCAAGAGGAAACACCTCTCCCCTATAAGTCCAGTTGACCACGTCTCGGACGAACTCAATGTCCAGAACACTCACTAAGAGTCGGGCCACCCCATGGGCGCGGGTGAATGCCATATCCACTTTCTCAGTCTTTCCAACAATTATACCCAGACTAGCCACAACTCAAACATCTGTCAAAGACTCAGAGGGAGCGCCGGAAAACCGCAGCCACACCTGAGTGAGCGGCTTTCCCTTAGGCTCCACCTTCTTCCACTCATGAAATTCCAGAATGCATTTAGTACCAGGGACCTTGCACAACCCAAAGCTCAGCAACCTCTGCAAATCGTCCACAGTTGGGAAGTCAACCCTGAACACATTATCCTCAACATGGACAAGCTCCCACTGAAAATCTCCTGGGGCCAGTTCCTGGAGTCTCTGCACAATCTGAGCCTCAGAAACTACCCCCTGGGTAGCTTTGACAATCCCAGTAGTCAAGCTCTGCGTCTCTACCGGAATCTCTCTCGCAGCCGGGGACTCAAAGAACATGAGCTCAGCACAATATACTCCATATATTGTAAGAGCTAGCACCTGATCACGCAGAAACGGGCAGTCCCCCGTGGCATGTGCTGGCTTACCACACAAATCGCACAGCTCCGCCACACATTCAGCAATGAAGTGACCCTTCTCACCACATCGGTAGCATAGCATTTTTTCTTTCTTATGCGCCCACTTGGACACTCTCTCAGACTCCGACCTGTCACCTGCCTCTGCCGAAATACCAGTAGCAGGAACCTCCACGTTGGCCAGAGCCGTCACTACCTCCATCGCTTGGCTAGGCAATTCGGTCGACTGAACGGGATCGGCCGCCACATCAGTAGCCTGATGGTCAACAACGACCGGTGGCGGAGGCTATCTGCGGTACCGACCACGACCACCACCACGACCACCACGATGACCACGGTAGCCACCTCTCTGCCTGTAGTCCGGGCCAGAAGCTCCCTCGACAAAACCACCCGGGGGGCCGAGAAAAGGTCTCTCCGCAGAACCATCACTCTACCATGCATAACCACGTCCACCTGCCGTAGACGACGATCCACGGTGCTGGACATCCCCATAAGCATCATATCCATCGTCCCCCCACTGTCCAGGGGGCGGTTCAACTGACTCGCCAGCAACCGCGTTCTGCCTTGTCTGCGATGGGCCTGACCTTTTTTGCTTCGGCCTCGTAACGTAGTGCGGCGGTGGCGCGACGCGAGGCATCGGCAGAGCAGCACCACGCCCCACCGCCGCTGGAGTCAGAGGCCTCAGGGGAGCAGCACCACGCCCCACCGCCGCTGGAGCCTGAGGCCTCGGGGGAGCAGCACCACCCCCACCGCCGCTGGAGCCGCAGGCCTCGGGGGAGCAGCACTGCGCCCCCCAGAAGCATTGGCCAGCGCGGGAGGCGGAAGTCCACCACGCCCTACCGCCGGCGACACCCCTGAAGGCACCGACGGCCTTGTCACTGTAGGCAGGGTACCACAAGGCGGACCGCCCCGACCCACAACTGGCACCGTCGGCCGGGTCCCAGGGTTGCCACCTCCGCGGCCCCCCAGGCACAGTCCCGACGGCCAGCGAGCGATCCGCGGCGCCCCTTGCAGTACCAGCCGGCGGCGGCGCCACCCCGCCGCGGCCAACAGCGGACACAACCGGAGGAGTATTCTTCCCTGGAGGCCCCCCCGAGCCACTGCCAGCCATTGCAAGAGGAGGCAGGATTCATTTTGCTCGTCCCGATCCGCAAGAAGGAAAGCCAGACCTCCCGCGCCGACGAACCCTAGCAATCAGCGATGAAACAGACGTACAGTGATCAACCAAATTGGTACCTGTGTCGGCGCGTGCAGAAACAGTGGCCTGGGCCCCATACCCATCGATCTCCATTCGTGCATGCACCATCACACAATCCACCGGGCTCTCATGCAAAGGGCCCTTGGCCCAAGCACTCACGTCCAAACCCTGGGCCACGCACTGGGCCTCATACCCAGTGCGCCTCGGGCCCCGGACGGACAAGGCTGCCTCCGGCCCACTAGGGCCTAGCAGCAAGTTCAAACGGGCACGACGCGCCGCACGGATCTCGCCTGGTCCGACGGCCGTCGGCGGCGGCTGAAACCCTGTCGGAGACACCTTCTTCTTCTTCTTTCTAGTGATCATCGTCCAACCATCCGACGGAAAAAAAATCCGATAATGTGAGTTGCGGCCGACTTACCTTAGGAAGGGGGCCCTTCCAAGGCTTGATCCCCACCGCCGTGGGTTTGTATAGAGCCGCCTGTCGTGGATCGGCGATCTTCCTGTCCTTGCGACCCTCGCCAGGTATGATCCGCATGAAGGAATTAGCAACTGGAGTCATACACTTCGAAAAACGCCCGGGCGACGTCGACCCCGTGGCACCAGGTGATCTTCGGACTTCAGCGTCATCTTCTTCATCTTCATCGTCGGCCAAGACCCAAAACCTTCCTCCGATCTTCGGCTTCGGTATTGGGCTTCCAGGTTCTGAAGATAGATCCACGACCTCTACTTGATCCGCCTCGTCTAATGGAACCTGCATGCAATCCAAAACAAGGATCTCGAAATCATCAATGATTAAATGTGTACCTGCGTGAATCCGCTCGTCCTCGTCCAAGTACCGTCTGGCCAGAATATCGTGGTCCTGATCTCGCACCGTCGTCCATCTCGACAGCGAGTGTTCATACAGAATTCCATCCCTCCATTTCTCGGCATTCCGGCCGTCCTCAAAGCGAATTCGCCATCTCACCTGATCTAGATGCCCCACGGTCCGATTCTGATCCACCTCTGAATCGGAATCAGATCCGCGAGAAACGTGAGGTGACGGCGCCTAATCCACCGCCGTGGCCGTTGGCACCGTCAAGGGCGGCGGCTCCGGTGGAGGAGGCAAGATCGCCGCCCCCACTCCGTCTCCCTTACCAGCCATCAATCCGCCTCCAATTGCTATCTGTTTCCCTTCCTATCGTAGGCCGCCACATGCACGACCTTGTGCCGTCCAGTCGTTGGGTGGTACCCCTCCATCGTCTGTTAGCACTAGAAATACATAATTTCTAATTATTCCAAGACGTAGACGTGAGCTAATGCATGCTAGCTGCCCAATTTAACTGAGACAACTGTGTGTGTGCACCTATTAACTCGGTCTCATTAACCAATTACTCCACTCTGAACATGTCCGCACCTTCTTAATTGGTCCGTTCTACGTCGATGCAGATGTAGTAAAAGCCAGTATAATGACATCTATGCTCCTACTTGGTTATTATTGCTGTCCTGGTCGATCGGTCGGTTGATCTCAGCTGTCTATCTCTCATCGATGTGTACGTACGCATGCATGCATGTATATGGGGGCAGAGTCCATGGAACCTGCTCGACTGATATGGGAAGGAGAAAACGAAAGCCGGTACGGCTTACTACTGCCGAGCACTGTCGCCACGGCTGCACTAACTGAACCATTAATTCACAGGTACGTGCACCGTGCACATCAGTGTACTGGAGAAAAAGAAAACAATAGATATTTATGCAAATTTAGAAACCCTAGCTAAAAAAAGGGTCCTGTCCCACGAGCGTTGATTGGACCAAGAACGTGCAAACCTGTCCGGCAAAGACGAGACAGATCGACCTGCTCGATCCATCATTTTTTTATAGCGCCAGGCGAATCACTTGGTGGTAAAGGAAACATCGCTGGCCGCCGGGCACTAGCGAGCGTATCACTCAACAACGGCATTTTCCGTCTCCATGGCCCCGCCCGATGGACAACAAACGTTATTTCGGCCGGGAAATGTGGTTATGGATGTCTGTTAGGGGACGCTACGATGGGACTAGCTCACTAGCTAGCTCCTCCTTTTAAGAAAAAGGAGTCAGTGCCATGGTGATGCGAACAAGAACAAGCGCCACGAGTATCTACGCTTTCAGAAGGAAATCAAACAGTACCACTTCTTTTGTGGCGTCGCGCATGCCAAATGAGGCTCTGGTGATCCTGTAGCCCCGTTTCCTCCACATCGACGGTGTCCGGCTCGAGCCTCTTGGAAGAGCATACTGCATACCGCGATGTCCTACCTACTTCCTTTGTTCCAAATTACTTGTTGTAGAATTGAATGTATCTAGAATTAAAATACATCTAGATACATTTATACCTGCGACAAGTAGTAATTCATAACGGATGGAGTAGCCGATACAGCTGATACAATCTACTGTAGTACTGCAGAGGCAGGTATCGTGAGGCCTGGCCGGGAGGCAAGGGATCGTGACAAGCCCAAGGAGGCAAAGAATTGAAGCCGATCGCGCCGTGCCGTCAGAGCCACCACACCCCGTGCCCGTGGTACCTGGCCGGCCCGATCAAACCCCGACCGCGCGCTTGCTGCCACGTCCCGAGATGTCACGTGCACCACCACCTAATAAATTACTTTTAACTCTGGAGAGACGAGGCGATTGATCACGGGCACGCACGCACGCACGTACCTTGTTTGACCGGGAACAGTGCCCCTAGCTGCCTAGCCGCTCTGTTACTTTGGCTAACTACCGCTGGCGTGGATGGATTAGGCTGACCCGGGCGGGTTCAGTAAACAACGATGCCATCGCGGAGTCGCGGGGCCACCTGCGTCGTCGTCGTTTGGTGCGGTTCGTTATCCGTTTGATGAATGGATTTCATATGCGCAAGTGCATGCAGCTATGCTTTGCTCCGATCCGAGGCCACGGTTCGGAAAGCGACCGAGAGAGCTGTGCGGTTTGGAAAAGCGGCCGTGGCTGGCTGGCTGGCTGCGTGTGCCCAGCGAAGGCCCGGAGAGGGACGCGCGACCTCGGTCGAGTAGTATAATAACCTTCATCGTTATGTTAGCACAAGAGGGCCCGTGTTAGATGGGTGCTCAAGTTTTCTTGGTAGCCAACCGCAAGTGCAGGCTGAAGGCTGAAGCTCGTGTGTATCTGAGATTCCTTGGTGCAAACAGAAGCAAGTTGGCGAGGACCCATATCTTGTTGGATGGTTAAACTAGTTTGACCACCTACGTGTGTCACTAAGACGAAATAAAACGCTCTAAAAATGTCGCGTGTGATACTGTGGTTTTGCCGACGTGTGGCTGGATATGAATGCCTGCCGACGTGCATGCGCTGGTCGGTCCTCCTCCGACAGCTCAAGGTTCAAGCCTCAAGCCTCTCAGAGAGATCGACATGCTATAGTGCTCAACAAAGTGTTGGGCAGTTACCTTTGGTCCTAACAGGAAAGCGGAGAGACCGGGTGCACGTAAGAGATACGCTAATGAATCGCATCAACAGCTCATGGTCCATACCCGGACGGCTGGTGGCTGGGGATAAGAGCTACCTAGTCGGCCCGCCGGAGTCGGGTTCGTGCATGGCATATGGGCGTTAGGTACGGCGTTGCGAGGGCCGGAGCACGTAGCACGCGACATGCTCACATGGGGGCCGTGGACCTGCCATCATCAAGACTGGCAGTTGCCGGCCACGATAATTAAGCCATGCATTAAAGTGGTCGTTTGAGACCTGGCTATTTTTCTAAAAGGGAAAAATGCCGGGTTGCCACGCTTTGAGTTGGAGTAGGACCTGCTGCCTAAAATGGACGAGACTTGCCTGCTCCCCCAGCGTATGCCTATCCCTGCTCCCGCATACGTGGCATAATTTGATTGAAACAAAATAAGATCCGTCCCCATCCCTTTAAAATCTGGAAGAGATGATTAGATTAAAAATAGAAAAAGACAGCCGTAGAATGAAGTGGAAGCACGAATGGGAGCATGGGAAAGGAGCAGGCAAGCCGGATCAGCGTAAAATGGGTGGCATACATGCATTTTCGACGTTGTGAACGTAGTACAAACGGTACAGTTAGGGATGAAAGCAGAGGGTAACTCGTGTGAGCTTTATTGTGGTACTCCTAATTCCTAAATCTGTGCTCCCAATGCATATGCCCGTGTACACGCAGTACGCTGGCACTATTGCAAGTTTTATCTTTTTTTAGAGAGTGGATAATATGAGTTTTACTCTTTTTTTCTAGAATCGTGTTGAGTTTTACTTGGAATACAGCGCTTAACGAAAGAGGGAAAGGAGGAGAACAACACGTAACGCCATGCCATGCACGATGGACCGTCAATTCTTTGTGTTTCTCAAATGGGCCGCTCGTACGGCCGGCCTTGCTGCCCACGGCAAAGAATTTACAAGTGGGGCGAGAATGAACTGGCACTCGCCTACAGCAACCGTCCAGTTGGGTGGAAAATCCTATATGTCGCATATTGCGTCAAGATGTCGAGCGTTCACACAGGAATGCGGAGGGAGCAACCCTATCTGGGCCGGCCCGTTAGCGGTTAGCCTAGCATCGGTTTTCTCCGATTTTGGGAAACTTCTAGAACGTTCTCTGAATCGGTTTTTCCTTTTTTTCTGTTTTTTTGCGAGTGAAAAATTTGTATTACTCAACCATCAAAGGTACAATCAGCAAGAGCCAGCTCAACCGCAAAAGAGGGCCCGATCCTAACCAAGTCATGGTCCTACCCTCCGAGCGAGCAAAATTTACTAAACTATCACTAACTTTGTTTTGCAGACGGCTCACATGAGTAATACAAACCTCACAAAGGGAACTAAGATATCTAATCTCTTTAACTAAAGAGGCATAGATGGATCATCTTTTCCTGTTGTTTATTGTGGCTGGTTTTCATTTCGTTTTTTTTCTATTCTGTTTCTTTTTTATTTTCGTTTTTGTTTTTATCTTTTCTGTTTCTTTCTTCTTTTTTGTTTATTTTTTCGAAAATTTCAAATTTTGTTCAGATTTTCAAAAAATATT
Source organism: Triticum urartu (assembly GCF_056163025.1). Taxonomy (NCBI): domain Eukaryota; kingdom Viridiplantae; phylum Streptophyta; class Magnoliopsida; order Poales; family Poaceae; genus Triticum; species Triticum urartu. The sequence continues at coordinate 454,686,122 of NC_141877.1, forward strand.
CCTCTTAACAAAATTTGTTCAGAATTTAAAAAATGGTTCACGTTTCAAAAAATGTGTAGGAATTTCAAAAAATGTTCCTGTTATAAATTGTTCACAAATTCAAAAAAATTCAGATTTTCAAAAAAGTTCCTCTTAACAAAATTTGTTCAGAATTTATTAAAATGTTCACGTTTCAAAAAATGTGCAGGAATTTCAAAAAACTGTTCCTGTTATAAATTGTTCACAAATTCAAAAAATGTACAGGAATTCCAAAAATGTTCCTATTTTAAAATTTTGTTCACAAACTCAAAAAGTTCACGTTATGTCAAAATTTGTTGAAAATTTCAAAAAAAGCTCATGATCCCAAAATCTGGTAGGAAATTGTTGAAATGTTTGTGGTTCCAATTTTTTGTTCGGAATTTGGTGAAATGTTCCATTTTGCACTTTTTGTTAATAAATTCGAAAAATGTTCGTAGTTATAAATTTTTGTTCAAATTTCATGAAATGTTCGTTTTTAAATTATTTGTCCAAAAATTGAAAAAATGTTCGTACTTTCAAAATTTGTTCAGAATTTCATAATTTGTAGGCGTATTGAAAAAAATTTCCTTCTGTCGAAAATTGTTCACAAATTCAAAAAAATGTTTGCACATTTTCAAAGTATACACTTTAAGGAAGTACACTTAAAAAACCAGCACTGCAGTAACTAATTCCAGTTCGCTACATTAATTGATTGAAATTCGCTACATTAGAGCTGCCCAGTTCTACGCTAATACTAGTTATTTAGGTTCTGCGCTGAATTTCGGACATGAAAACTTGTGTGGTGGAGTGGCTGTGTGATCGCAAACACAAGCTACTGGTCTCGTTTTCGATTCCTCGCGTGGCACCGTCGTTCCCTTTCGCTATCTTTTTTCGTCTCGCGGTAGAGCTCGATGGGACGGCCCAGTCGCGCTGTCTCCTGTGCGAACGCCCAGCATTTTGACGCATGATGCGGCGCATAGGACTTCCCCAGTTGGGTCGCCCTTAGCTTCCTGCGGGTTAGTTCGATTTTCCTTGTTTTTTTTCTTTTTTACATATATTCCAAAATTTCTATGTACTTTTTTAAATAGCACATTTAAAAATGCACACACAATACAGAAATTTTGTTGATGCAATTTTAAAAAATGTTGATAGCATTAAAAGAATGTTCCTGACGTTTCAAAAAAATTACAAAATTTTAAAAAATGACATACAATGTTTGCGTAATCCAAAAACAATGTTTGGGACCATTAAAAAATGTAATCTGCGGTCTAAAACTGTTTACACTTTGTAAAAAAGTATTTTTAACATTTTTAAAAATATACAATAAAAAATGTGTACATAGTGTAAAAAATGTTTCAATGTGTATTTCAAAAATCTTTAACACATAATCGAAATAATGTTCAAATACTTGTATTTGAAAATGTTAATCATGTACTATATAAAAACTGTTAAACCTGAATAAAATAGTATTTTATATGTATACCAAAAGTTTAAATGTGTATGAAAAAATAGACATCAAAACATATATTTAAAAAGGAATGTGATATTTGGCACACATGTGCTATATAAGCAAAACTGCCACACCTCTACTTCTTTTATTTTGAAGTACCACATGATCCCCCGTCCTTTGACCTCGCCTCCTCCCAAATGACCCTGGAGGCTCGCTCGAGAAACCTGTTTCTCCCGCACATCTCGCGCGCCCACCCCTGAGAAAACTGTCACTTCTTCACGTCTACCACATGATTTCTCCTTAGGACAAAGTTACCATGATATTCGTATGCAAGTCATCAGGCCTGTATTGCGTAACTTACCATACTATTTACATAGAACGTACCAGGTACTATGCTTCAACAACTACACCCCTTCAAAGTCACCACAGTATTTTATACACAAGTTAGAATGTTTTCGATGTGTAAAATACCGTGATACTTACACATAAGTTATCAGGGTATATGTACATCAACCTCCCCCTGGTCAAAGTTACCATGGGGGATTGTACATGAGCTATCGGGTCTACAGTTCGTATATTATCATGTTACTTGCATCTAAAAACCTGGGTGTGTTTCGGTAGCATTTTCCATAGGTCAAAACTTACCACGATGTTTTTCCGTAACTTATCACGCCTATAGCACGTGTGCCCCTCATGACACTAAACATTATATCACTTTCTCGTGGCACGCCATGTGTTGTGTTCATCCAAGAGGCCCACGCGTGAGGCGAGTGTATGTCTTTAACAACTTATTTTCCTTTGATAAAAAAAGTTACCATCATGTTTATATTGCAAGTTATCGGTTATGCGGTGCTTATATTATCATGTTATTTACACGAAAATTATTGGGGATGTTTTGAACAACTTTTTCCTGGGAGAAAAAGTTATCATGGTGATTCTAGGTAACTTATCAAGCCCGTAGTGCTTAAAATATCATGTTATTTACACAAAATTTATCAGGGGTATGTTTCAGCAAATTCTCCCCCACGGGTCAGAAACTTATCATGGTGTTTAGTTATCGCATTGCATATATTTTCATGCTATTTACACATAAAAATGTCAGGGGAGGGAGGTATACTACCGTGCTATTTACACAGAAGATATCGGAGCATCTTTTCAAAAAAATCTCTACGGTCAAAGTTACCATGATGTTTCTACCTCAGTTATCAGATGTGCGCTGCGTATATTACCATCTATTTACACATAAATTATCGGGTATCTTTTCACATTTATCTTCCCCAATGGTTAAAGTTACCACGATGTTTGTATCTAAATTATCAGGTCTATAGCGTGAATGTTATCGTGCTATTTACAGAAATTACCGGGGGGCGGGTTCAACAAATTTATTTCCAATGATCAAAGTTACCACGATGCTTGAAACAAAAAAAATTCGGTGCTAACATATTAAAGGCAAAAACATGTCAAAAACAATATTTCCCTTAGCTTGTTCAACAATCAGTGTCATAGGTGAGGTGGTTAGTTCCCTTTGTTGGTTACCTGCAGACTAGAGATCAAATCCTAATCCAAACATTATTTTTGCCCAAAAATTGGGAAGTCGCGTGGGGCCATAATTGACGTGCAGGAAAGGAAGGAGGTCGGGGAGGACGTGCGGGAAAGGAAGGAGATCGGGAGGCGTGTGGCAGTTTCGCAATCTGGCACACGGTTGCTATATACATATTTCAATTTGAAAAATGTTAAACATGTATTATTTTTTTCCTGATATAGACAAAAAATGTATCATATACATGAAAACTATATATATAACTACAAAGTCCCAAATAAAACCCAAAGAAAAAAATGATGCAAAACAGTTAAAAATAAATAGAAAAAATGACAAAAAAGTCATGCACAGCTACAGTATTTTGGGCCGGCCCATGTTGAGTTGACATTTGATGGCATGTGTGCTTTTGATAAGCTTGACAAAGTTTTGGTGAGCCCTGATTGGGAATATTTCTACCCTCTTGCATTGGTTAGTGCTTTGTATAGAATCTTATCCGATCATCCTAGCCCCTATGTTGACTTTAGGGTTCAACCAAGAAGATACCATACTGTCTAATGCCAATTTTGCACTAAATGACAAGTTTTGCCGGACAACTAGCGTGTTCCTTGGATCCTTTTATTCGTGCTATTGGGTAAAATTAACCTTTGAGGGTCGTTGTATTTCAGTGAGTTCATTTCCTATTTTGTACAACATAACCTATCATTCAAAAGAACATGGTTGTGGTGTAGAATGGTATTTTTTTTTCTCTTACTCAATTGCAAAATGTTCCTTCTTGGAATTTTATGCCTTTTCCAATGAATAAGCATCCATTATTGCTTCAAAAAGACAAAGAGATGACCATAGTACATGTATTTTCAGAAATAAAAAACCAAGGAACCGGTGATCTTGCACTGTATGCAAATATAGTATTTCTTAATTTACTTGTATCACGCCAATCACTAAATAGTGCATGCTGAATATCCATAACTCTGATATATGTCATAATAATTACAGAAGAGTAATAATGGATATTGGGTTTATGTTTATGTCAATGGGTGTTGCACACATTGAATGTGGTAATTCCAAAAAAATCTGAGACTAAAATATTTTATAGTGCTTATACTTTCTATCCGAGGCATACTATGTTAATTTTTCTACTAAATACTAATCTTACACTTTCTCCAATTTTGACTTCACTATTTGTCAAGTTATTATTAGTGCAAACTAATCAACATCAACTAATTGTAAAGATCCAAAAAAAATAGCTGAGTTAGTCGTGGTGGGGGTTCATATTTTTATTCTGGTGAGTCATTAGTTGCTAATGGACCTAACTAGCAATATTTATAACATGAAAATAATCTTATTATTTTAGTGTTCGCGGTTGCCACTAATTGTTTGGTTAATTATTCCCCATAATAGTTAATGGTCATTTAGTATGTTAATAGCCTATTGATTAGTACTAACTTTAATTTGGAAATCTCATTAATATGAGTTTTAATTCATGCAACAAAATAATTTAACGAATTACTTATTCCTTGGTGTCATATAGTTTTATGACAGTGCATGCTAATATGCATTCAATATCCAACATTTATGTTGTTGCCAACGAAAATCTTAACTTTACAATTCATCCAATGAGTAAATTCTCTCCCCTCTTTTGCGGTGTATTGAGGTTGTAATTTGTCAAATTCACAATATTTTCCCAAGGATTTTGCTAGAGAATGTTTTGATGAAAAAAAGCAATGTTCCTCCTATGCAATGCAAAGATATAAAACATATATCCTACAAATATATTGTTCATACGCATGCCAGCTAATGTGATCTCATTGGTCTTCTAATATGCACTAATGTCCTTGTCTTACCTCAAATCATTTCAAAATGAATAAACTGTAATTCTATTATTCGATAAAGTCGTTGATGCAGCTTCTAGTTGAGCTATCAATACATTATGGAAACTGTGTATTGTCGCGACCTTTACAAGGTGATATAATTCAACTAAAATCTCAACTTCATAACATGGTATTTACAAACAAATATCCGTAAATAGAATAATCACAACCAACCCAATGTTTTATGCAATCACCATTTTTTTTGAACATATTGAATTTTGTCTCAATGCAATTTTTTAGTGCTATTGTTACTCGGCTTCATGTTAGCATAACTCTATATGCTATATATGCACACAAATCCATCAATATTAGGGATTTTTGTTATAATTAAATAATAAATGATATAATATTTAAATATGTGCACCATATTAAGCGACAAAACATGCAGTATTTCACTAGAGCCCTTCCTCACAGACGAAAAAAATGCCTCTAATAACCCAAACCAAGATAAGCATAAACCTTCAAATGTTTTGAGCAACCATCTATCATAAGAGTTGGACAATTTGTAATTGACCTAACCATAACGATGGTATTTCTATGTATCTTCTTATTCCCTATCTACGCTCTTCTACCGCGTCAGCAACTCATACTCCTTTTAAGGGTGTGCCGGGCCATTATTGAATGCTACTGTACATGTTAAGATCTTAGCTATGACAAATATATCTTATGTAGAAAGTTCACCCAAATAACTGTTTATATTTTATTTTTATTTTGTATTTTGAAAGAAAAACTTCTCTAGATTTTCCTATATAATATAATTGTACTTGTAATTTTTTTACAAGAGTGTATTGTGTTACAAGTCTTGACTTTGGAATTTTGAAATATTCAACGAGAACATGTATGGTATGGACATCCCTATTTGTGTTTCAACTATTATTTGAAGGGGTGGTGTGCCGTGTGCTCCACTTTGGCCATAATTTAGACGTCGAGAATAATGGGCATCATAACTGAATAAAACTATACATTATTGCATTCATCAACGTGTTTTTGTTATTTTCTTGTGTAGTTACGACATGAATCAAGTGTTAATTGTCGTATTGCATTTCAGTAAACAATGAGAATGTTTTTTATGCTGTAGTTTTCAGCTAGATCGTGTTGTTGCCTGTGATATCCTTTCTTCATCAATGAGAAATGAGAGGGGGTTTCTAAGCAATCCTAGCCGTGGCTGATTTGACCACAAGAGGCACGGTAAGACTATCACAATGCATTGGTGTAAGGTTGCAAAATGCTACTGAGAAGGGAAGGGGTGACTGAACTCCCATGCGGATACACTTTTTGACCATTGCTGCGTTGATAATCTCTTTGTCAAATTTATGCGAATGCGAAATGCTAATTTGCTCGAGGTCGACAAGCTATCAATGATAAAAAAACCCGGGAACAACTAGTTAACGAGTGCTTTTTCGGAAGCCTCGCAACAATCAGCGTCACTTGGCGCGCTCTCAGCCATTCGCCATGTCTCGCGCTCTGGACGCTCCCTTCGGATTTTGTTTTTTTATTTTTCCGCATGCATTTTCGGCTTTTTAAACGGTTTTTTTGGGTTTTTCAACGTTTTGGTTTTCCCCCGGTCTTTCTTAACTTTTCGATCAAAATTTTTTTTAATTTTTTTTTGCGCGAAAGAAACACGTTTTTTTATTTTCCTTTCGCGAAAGTCACGGTTTTTCTTCCGCGAGAGGCACGGTTGTGCTTTAGCGAGAGTCACGGCCGTGTCTTTCGGAAACGAAAAGAAAAACGCGTTTTCTGTTTCTTTTTCTTCCGCGAGAGTCACGGTTTTGCTTTCGCGAGAGGCACGGTTGTGCTTTTGCGAGAGTCACGGCCGTGCCTCTCGAAAAAGGGAAAAACAAAACGCGTATTCTGTTTTTTTTTCTTTCGTGAAAGTCACGGTTTTGCTTCCGCGAGAGGCACGGTTGTGCTTTCGCGAAAGTCACGACCGTGCTTCTAGGAAAGGGAAAAACAAAACGCGTTTTCTTTTTTTTTTCTTTTGTGAGTCACGGTTTTGCTTTCGCAAGAGGCATAGTTGTGCTTTCGCGAAAGTCACGGCCATGCCTCTAGGAAAGGGAAAAAAAATACGCGCTTTCTGTTTTTTTTTCTTTCGCGAGAGTCACGGTTTTGCTTTCGCGAGAGGCACGGTTGTGCCTTCGCGAGAGTCACGGCCGTGCCTCTCGGAAACGAAAGAAAAACATGTTTTCTGTTTTTTTTCCTTTCACGAGAGTCACGGTTTTACTTTCACGAGAGACACAGTTGTAATTTCGCGAGAGGCACGGACGTGCCTCTTTTGAAAAAGGAAAAAACCGTGCTCCCGATTCTGTTTTTTCGCCCGGTTTTTTTTCCGGTTTTTTTCATGGAAAAAAGTTCGTCAAAATCTATCAACATAGGATCTAGTTTTAAAGATCTCGACGCGAGGAATTCAATGATGAAAACGGTTCAAGATTTGGACGCACAGTTTAAGAGATAAAACATTTTGAATAAACAAATCTACGAAAAAAGAAAAACTCTCAGGTTGCGACAAGTCACGTGCTGCATGTACGCCACTTGTCACGACTTGAGAAAGTGGAGTGTTCTTTGCAATGAGTACTTCTTAATTAGTGATTTCGAGAAAAACCTAGAGATCAGAGCGGTTCCCTAATGGGCCTGGACCAGGGCAGAACCACACACCCCGTTTTTCTCAGGTTCGTGTGGGCCAGAACAATCGAACCTTGCAGCCCAGTGCAGTCTTTGCAGATAAGCACATCGTAATCACACTACCCTGAGCGCCTGAACCTGTATGTGCCATCGTGTGTACTGTTCACCCTCTCCAGTCTCTCTCTTTGCGTCTCCAGAAAGCCAGGAGATCGTAGAACTGCATGCACACGGTCCAGTCCAGTTAACTAAGCCGATAGCACGAACAACAGCCGAAAACAGAGCGCATGGATAGAGAAGAAATGCTCACTCACTTTTTTGCAGTAGTAGTAGTTCCCAGTTTCCGCCAACAAAAACCGACGATCTTGCTCATCAGCGTAAGGATCGATGGACTCATGGGCTCCATCGATGTAAGCAGCGGTGCACTCCCGGCTGCGTGTTTCTAGCTCTGCTCCCCCGCCGTGCTCCTCCTCCTCCTCCCATGAGTACGCGTCACCGTCGGCGCCGGCGCTCTGTGCCGCCGTCCGATCCAGTGGCGCAAAGGAGGCGGGGCACGAGAGGAACCGCGCCGTGATCGCGCAGACGAGGCAGAGGGAGGCGGCCGCGCAGGCGAAGGGGAGCAGCACGACGATGAGGGCGGCGGCGGCCACGGAGGAGAGGACGAGGGCGATGTGGAGCGCGCATAGGCTCCACACGTGCCATGCTAGAGCGAAGCACGATGACGACGACGACGCTGTGGTTCCTGGAGCGTGTTGCGTAGGGGAAGAGGGCGGCATGGGACTTGAGGCTCTGAAAGATGGCGCCAGTTGATGCGACTGCCGCGAGGCCTGTGGACGAGTAAGATTTCTCTTTCGACCTTGGCTACGTGGAGTTTTGCTGCAACGATCCTTCGCGTGCAACGCGTGTAGGTTCGGGCATGTAGAACTTCAGTGATGCAGTTTGCATTGAAGACAGCTGAAATACGTGTATTGCTCCGCGAGAGGGAGTGGCTCCACGTGGCGGGCCCACTGCCGGCTGTCATTCTTTTTAGCGTATAAGAACTGTCGGCCGTCATGGCCGGGACTTCTTGGCAGGAATATGGCGTTTGGCCATGAATTTGATGAACATTTTTTAAACTTGATGAAAAAAATTCTCCATTCAACAAAATAAGGATGAACTTTTTGAAAGATGAATGAACATATTTTGAATTTGATGACCATTTTAAAAAGTTACGCTGACCAAATTTTGAACACTATGAACTTTTAAAAAAAATGGATGAATAAAATTTGAATTTGATGAAATTTTTTAGAAATCGATGAACATTTTTTGACAAAGATGAACAAATGTAGAGTTACATAAAAGATTTTTTAGTTTCATGAACACACTTTGAATTTGATGAACATTTTTTAAATATTGATAAAAAGATGAATTCGATGGAAAAAATATTGATTTTTTTTTAAAAAAGTTAGCAAAACAAAGTAAAAAATTAAAAAGGAAAAAAGACAAACAGGAAAAAGAAAAGGGTAAAAGGAAAATGACTGTGATATTTGGCACACGTGTGCCATATAAGCAAAACTGCCACACCTCTATTTCTTTCATTTTAAAGTACCATACGATCCCTTCGTTCTTTGACCTCGCCTCTTCCCAAATGACCCCGCAAGCTCACCTGAGAAACCTGCTTCTCCCGCACATCTCGGACGCTCACCCTCGAGAAAACTGCCACTTCTTCACGTCTACCACATGATTTCTTCTCAGGAGAAAGTTACCATGATATTTGTATGCAAGTTATCAGGCCTGTGTTGCATAATTTACCGTGCTATTTACATAGAACGTATCAGGTACTATGCTTCAACAACTACACCCTTTCAAAGTTACCACTGTGTTTTGTACACAAGTTATAAGGTATTCGATGTGTAAAATAACATGGTACTTACACATAAGTTATCAGGGTATATGTACATCAACCTCCTCCGGTCAAAGTTATCATGAGGGATTGTACATGAGTTAACAGGTCTACGGTTCATATATTATCATGGTACTTGCACCTAAAAACCTAGGTGTGTTTCGGTAGCTTTTTCCATAGGTCAAAAATTACCATGATGTTTTTGCGTAACTTATCACGCCTATAGCACGTGTGCCCCTCATGACACTAAACATTATGTGACTTTCCCGTGGCACGCCATGTGTTGTGTTCATTCAAGAGGCCCACGCGCGAGGCAAGTGTATGTTTTTAACAACTTATATATTTTTCTTTGGTAAAATTTTTACCATCATGTTTATATTGCAAGTTATCGGTTATGCGGTGCTTATATTATCATGTTATTTACACAAAAATTATTGGGGATGTTTTGAACAACTTTTTCCCGGGGCAAAAAGTTGTCATGGTGATTCTAGGTAAACTATCAAGCCCCCCCCCCTCCCCCCCCCCCCCCCCCCCCGCGCACGGGTCAAAAACTTATCATGGTGTTTAGTTATTGCAGTGCATATGTTTTCATACTATTTACACATAAAAATGTCAGAGGAGGGAGGTATACTACCGTGCTATTTACACAGAAGATACTGGAGTATCTTTTAAAAAAAAATCCCTACGGTCAAAGTTACCATGGTGCTTCTACCTCAGTTATCAGATGTATGCTGCGTATATTACCATCTATTTACACATAAATTATCAGGTATCTTTTCACATTTGTTTTTCCCTATGGTTAAAGTTACCACGATGTTTGTATCTAAATTATCAGGTCTATGACGTGAATGTTATCGTGCTATTTACAAAAATTACCAGGGGGCGGGTTCAACAAATTTATTTCCAATGATCAAAGTTACCACGATGCTTGAAACAAAAAGTTTTTCAGTGCTAACATATTAAAGGCAAAAATATGTCAAAAACAGTATTTCCCTTAGAATGTTCAACAATGAGTGTGATATGTGAGGTGGTTAGCTCCCTTTGTTAATTACCTGCGCGGGAAAGGAAAGAAATCGGAGGAGGACGTGAGAGAAAGGAAGTTTCGCAATCTACCACACAGTTGCCATATACATATTTCGAAAAGAAAAACAGAAGAAAAAAAAACGTAATATGGACCGGCACATACAACATCCAGCGTGCGAGGGGGGTGCGCGCGGGGCTGCTCGGAGGCGTCCTACGCGCTGGATAGGAATCCCCATGCAACCAGAAATGTACGGCAGCACGCAGGAGGCCACTGACTCATTTTTTTGTTTTCTTTTCACATTTTTTTGGTTTTGTTTTTTTACTTTTGTTGATACTTTAAAATATTCTAAATATATATATTATAAAAAACACTCTACATAAAAGATTTGAAAAATGTCAATCTAGCATGTGTAAAATGTTAAATGTGTTTATAACAAATATTTCTCATATATGTGAAAACTGTGTACAAAAAATACAATGTGTATGGAAAAAAATTATCATGTAATTTGAGAAGTGTTAATCAAAATTTCGTAAAAAATCTTAATCATGTATTTAAAAAATAAAAACGTGTATAAAAAATGTTCCTTATGCACCAAAATGTAGAACGTGTATTGAAAAAATTGATTATATATTTCCAAAAAGTTAACCGTGTATAAAAAGTTGTTCCTAATATATACCGAAAATGTATAATGTGTATGAACAAGTAGTTACCTAACACAAATATATTAAAAAATATTAATCATATATATCACAAAAATTAAACATGTATAAAAAAATATTTCTAATGCATATGAGAAATGTAAAACATGTATTAGAAAATTTGAACATAAAAATTAATTTTAAAAAATATTGATCATGTAAAAAATGTTAACCATGTGTTTAAAAAATGTTAAATATGTACCACGTGACACATGTTGTAAGCAATCCAAACTATTCAAAAAAATATTAAACATGTATTAAAATATGTTCCTTATATGTACCAAAAATGTACAGTATGTATAAAAAACTAGTCAGCAAACATACTTTTCAAAATGTTAATCACGTATTTGAAATATGTTAAACATGTACAAAAAATGCTCCCGATGTATACGTTAAAGTAAAAACATGGATGAAAAATGTAGACATGTGTTGGAAAAAAAAAGAAAACTGAAAAGCAAAAGAAACACATCAGAACAAAAAAAAGAGAAGAGAAACCCACAGATACCCCGTGAAAAACCAAAAAACAAAACCAAAGACAAACGAAGAAAACTAAGAAAGAGACAAAAAACAACGCAGAGTGAAGAAAAGGAAAAAGAGAAAACCAATGAAAGAAATAAAAGAAAACCAAAGAGAAAAGGAAACAAGAAAACTGGAGAAAAAAGAGTGCAAAAAATGAAAACTGAGGACAAGACAAAAGAAAGCAAAAAATAAAATAAAAGGAAACATGAAAATTAGTGAAGAAATAAGAAACGGAAGACAATGCAAAATAAATCGGACTCCAACATTGAAAACCAGAAAATAAACCCACACAAAAATCCAAGAAGAAAACCATGAATGAAACCCAGTGAACTCGAACGAAACCCAACGAATTAAAAAAAATGACATAAAATGGCCAGCGAGCAGCTACAGCGCGGGGACAAAGCTTCATGTGAGACAAAAGGAGCACTCGCACTGAGTGAGATATAGCTCCCACGAACTAGTTCAGCCTACCTTTGCTTCTTTTTTTCTTTGCAAACTTCTATACGTGCTAAAAACATCTGGGTTCCATTAAAATTGCATGTATCTTTACTTAAACACCAAAAATTATAGATATAGTGTTTTAGTTCATAGAGGAAAAATAATACAAACAAACTTTAATAAGTAGGAAGTAAATGAAATTTCCTAGAATATTGATCAACCTATAACCGCTCTCGCGACTCGTCCGCCGCCATGTCCGGGCCAGGTTGATCCTTGCGTGATGGTGTGCTACACCATGGATGGCCCAACAGGTGGTATTCCGCATAGTGGACTGGTCCTAGGATCTTGGAAGCCTCTGACTGCAGCTGGGAGCCCATCATGGAAACTAGGGTGTCTCGGAGCATAAGTTAGAACTTCTCCAGCCGACCTGACAAAGTCAGATATGGTCCTTGTAACCTTAGGTCTCACAGTGTTTATATAATGAGGCCAAGGGATAGCGCCGAGATCGACTCCACCTCAATAGCAGTAAACACCATATCTTTGTAACCTGCCTCACGCGAGGTCTTTTTCATCATCAATTCAATCAAAAGCAGGAGTAAGGTATTACCTCCTCGTGAGGGTCCAAACTTGGGTAAACTCCCCGTGACTTATGACTACACTCTCCACCCTACCAAGGACGTTGATGGTTTCTGTCACTACAAAAAATACACTTCCGTGATCATACTGTTTGTCATAGTAGGTCACGTTTTCTGTCATGCATATACATACATGACGATTTTATGACAGAATTATGATAGTCATACATGTGCTGTCGTAGAAGTGTTCCATGACATTACCAAAATTGTCATCACGGAAGTGTCCACTTCCATGACGATAAATCGCATGTCACAGAAGTGCTTTCGTCAAGGGTGACCGACATGTGGCATCCACCGTAATGGGTCGCCGTTAAGCTACCGGGTTTCGGTTTGGATCTGATAACCCGTTAACAGCCCGAAGCAATGGGGATTTTCCATGTGTAAAATTCTCAATGGCCAGAGGAACCACGTGTCGGCTCACCGTTGAGACAGATGTCATCCACTCATTGGACCGAAGGCGCCTATAATTCGTCGACATGTGGCATGGCCCAATAGAGGCCCATTCCAGTGAAAAGGCCGGCCCAATTGACTTGGTCAAAAGGTAACGGGCCGGCCCACGGAAAGCATGTTAACGCCCTGTCCGCATATAACCCATTTACACCCCGCTAACTCACGGCCTACCGGAATTTGGCCCAGTAGTGTCATCTGGGCCGTCCAATATGATTTCAGCACGTTGTAACTTCCGGCCCATGTATGGCCCATGATGTATTTCGGCCCATAGGAGGCCCTTTGTAACTTTGGGCCCATTAAAGGCCCGAGATGAAACTGGCCCTTAATGAACAATGTATCGCTTTATACCCATTAACGACCCATTATTCCGTCGGCCGTTTCCAGCCCGTGTTAACTTTCGGCCTTCTAAGGGCCCATTTTTTCTTGGGCTCATTTCCAGAATTCGATTACTTACGGTCCGTTACTGGCATGTTCCGCCTGTGGGCCAAATTAAGCCCGTGGTTACAGTCGGCCTGTTTGTGGCCCGTTAAACCATTGGGCTATTTTCATAGCGTCATCAAATACGGCCTATTAACAGCCCGTTATGGTTGGGCCATAAAACAAACGATTTCCACTCTAGCTCGTTTACGGTCCGTTATTGGTCCACAAATAGTACGACTCATGTTTGGCGAAACGATTATACGGCCTGTAGAAGGCCCATGGATCCTACAGCCCGTAGAAGGTCCATGGATCGTACAACCCGTGGAGGGCCATGGTCACTACAGCAGGTAGCAGGACCATGGTCACAACAGTCCGTGTGTTGCCATGGTTATTGTGGCCTAGTTATAAAAATAGGTTATTGTGGCCACTAGAAAAACGCGAAAAAAGAACTATAGTGACTATAAGCAAACAACTAAACAAGACAATAAGAAAATAAATAAGCAAGCAACTAACGCTAGGCCATTACGGCTATTACATATATTACATCCACTGGGCATCAAAGTTCGCCACCGGTGCAAATATAGGGAACAAAGCATCATATTACATACACTGACTGTCTAAATTGGCCACCAGTGCAAATAAACGCGGCGGCAAAACAAGTCATAACTGAAACAACTTTAGAAGAGCTCAAGAAACGTTATCCTGGGTATCCACCATGCTGGCAATAAGCTTTGAAATCTTATTAGCTTTGTCCTGTTTGGTGCTAAAATCCTCCAACGCTTGTTGTTGCACCAGAAAGTATGCATCTGAATGCTACAGGGACTTCCGCAGTCCTTCCACTTCCTGTCGCAGCACAACTGATCGATGTCTTTCATCTTGTAGTTTAGACTCAAGAAACCAAACTGATTCACATAGTGAGTTTGAATAGCTTGTGCAAGCGGTAGTGGCTAGTAACTCGAACACTAAACCAAGACAGGACTTTGGGGCTGTCTCACTGTCTTCAAGATAGTTTTTCTTAGCTATTTTATCGGCTTTGTTGGAGACTCCTTTACCATTGCTTAATAAGGCACTCTTCCCCAATATTCCGTCAGCATTCTAAAAGAAGAAACAAGCAGACACATAACAGGTTTAACATGTACTAGTATATGAAACTCATTTCGGTGAACCAGTTCATTAGTAAGGTGGACAGTATTAAACTATCAAGTCTTCTATTGCCAAGTCAAAATAGAGACACAGTTCAAATCATATCAGTTCAACACAAAGCAGCACTGAAAGAATACAAAGCGTGGGTAACTACACGACACAACAAGATTTCAGATGGGTACCATAGGTCTACATGTACAACAACACTATTGGCTCTGTTGTGATGCTAGTAATGTGCATGATATGAGAAGTCAACTATATACACAATTGAAATTGAAATCAACAAAGCTATTTATAAGAGCAAAACTGTTAAAAAACATGCGTAAACATACATGTTGTGTCATTGGAGTTTCGATTGGGACCTTCAATTTAAAAATAAGTTTGTATGAGTAAATACAGTGATACAAGAGCAAAGCAGTATGCACGATAGCAATGGAATCTTAAATGAGAACAATTGTTCTTCAGGTTTAAGCACTTGTTCTATATGAATAGAGTACAGTAAGACGCAAGAATATAGTACTTAAAAATAGAAAATGAGCTCATAGACCTTACCACATTCTTGGTTTGGGACCAGTACTGAATAAGGCGTTCCCAGTCATCGTCCAGTAAATGTGTCTCAGGAGAACGTAAGGGAATTTGATGAGTTTCTTTGCCAGTGAAGTACGTTTTCTCCAGGTAATTTTGATACTGCCACCATGCATTCTTGAAGAACATAATGCCGAAGGTACTAATCCGAAGGTTGTTAATGGGCAACGAATAAAATATTATATCTCATGTACGCCCATTAATGTTGAAAGTAATATTGCCCAAACTATGACACCGAAAGAACACATAAAAGAGTCCTCCCGGAACACTCCAGAATCATCAAAAAGAGGAGGTACGTGATACAGTAAGTAAATGGACTCCGAAAATCCGCAAAAATATTTTCTGTCAGTTTTGGAATATGACAAAAATTAGGAAAATAAGGAACTTCCAGGAAGTGCACCCTGGTGGACACAAGACAACAGGGCACGCCTGGCTTGCCCAGGTGGGTTTTGCCCACCTCGGGTACCTTCTGGACTCCGTTTTTCTACAGCTTGTTCCCCATAAAAAATCTTTATATACCCCCTGAACCTATTGACCACCGTATCGCAAAGAAATCTTCTGTTCTCTTTTCTCACTATTTTCGGTCAGATCTGTTGAGCCAGGCATCGTGTCTTCTTCCTCCTCCAACAACGTGGAAGAGGATGCTTGGTTGATGAAGATCAAGCTGAAGAAAGAAGAGCCCATAAAAGCCGTCAAGGGAGACAAGAGCAAGGAGGCTACTGGAGATCAAGCACCGGTAGCTGAGCAGGCCTGGCCTGCTGAGGAAGAAGAAAAAGATATCCTTAAACCTTACTATGCTCATCTTACCCCGACTAATATTGAAGCCTTTCAAATCATTGAAATGGTTCGTGTGCAAAATAAATATCTCACTCGTGAAAATGTTCTGCATCAAGAGCACATCATCTTCCTCCGTAGCGTCATCTGTAGATTGGAAAATCTCTTGATCGTGAAGGACAAGATCGCCTCTACTTCATCACAACCACCTCCTTCATCACCAAAAGAAAATTGAGTATCGGGTATGGGCACTCCCCTTGGCTTCCGCCAAGCTTGGGGGAGGTGCCTCGGTATCGTATCACCTTCACTATCTTTTTCCTTTACTTATCTTAGTTTGATCCATAGTTATCTTTTGCCTTAGATGAATAAAAGTTTAGTTCGATCCTTTCTTTTCGAGAGTTTGCTTAGTGATCTATCCTTTTAATCGTGTGCGAGATATATAATAAATTTTTAGTTTGAGTTTTTGCTTTCTTTACTTTCATGTTCCAATAAAAAGAAAGGAAATAAATGAATAAGATCATATGCTAATCTTATGGTAGGTGATGACACCACATAAGGAAAAGTATAAGTAGAAAATTTTATTAGAGATTGACAAACATAGCATTGGTCAATGATGCAATTCATGAAAGAATTAATAAGGGAAGAGAAGATTCACATATAAATACACTATCCTGGAAATCTTTTGTGATTGTGAGCCCCCATCAAAATATTATATGCCAAAATTGTTGACATTGGACAAGGAAGACAACGTAATGATTTATGTTTGTTCATATTCACATAGAAGTTATATTGTCTTGTAAGGGTATATTTCTCCCTATGTGGTTTTGGTGATTGATGACAATGCTTTTGCGGACTAATCGTGTGCATTGAGCATTTCAGATATCTCATGGCGAGGCACTAGACGATTCGACGCCCCTCAGAGCCTTTCAAAGACGACGATTATTCTACATTTCTTTTTCGGTGTATTTGAGTCGTAGGAAAGCCGTACTATTAAGAGGGGGTCCGCTTTGGAGAGGTGTGGGTGGAATCAACACGTACACGGCCCCATATGCACCCACAACCTCCTTCCATCTCCGGAGCATTTCCTATGTTTTCTGTAGTGTTTTCAGAATCTTGCCAGCGGTAGTACCACCTATGCCTATGGTAGTACGGTTTAAGCGGTAGTACCGCTGGTACTTTCGTGGTAGTACCGCTTAGGGTTTCCCCGAGCGTGCAACTTTCGGTTGCCTGTTTGTATTTCACGGTAGTATTGTTGTAGTACCGCTTCGGCGATACTACAACCCGCACTACCGTCCCCACTACCGCTTGCGGGGTTTTCTTATGTGCAAGATTCTGTTTCCACTTTGCCACAAGCGGTAGTAGAGCGACACTAGGACGGTAGTACTGCTTGGCATGGTACTGCCTCCCCTGGCACCCTCTACTACCGCTGCCTCTCCAGGACTAAGACCCAAAGCGGTAGTACCGCTCGGGTCAGCGGTAGTACCGCTCCAGCGGCACTACCGTAGCTACACTCTGTGTAGTCTTAGGCCTGTGCGGAGTTGTACCGCCTAAGCGGTAGTACCGCTTAGCTGCGGGCTGGGAAAAAACGGTTGTATTTTTGCTTCCCTATATAAAGGGGGGGTCTTCTTCCTTCTAAGGTTGACCTCTTCCCCTCCAAGCTTCATTGTTGCTTAAAGCTCCATTTTCACCCGATCTCTCTCCCTAGCCAATCAAACTTGTTGATTCTCTAGGGATTGGTTGAGAAGGACCCGATCTACACTTCCATCGAGAGAAATTTGTTTCCCCCACTAATCCCTTGCGGATCTTGTTACTCTTGGGTGTTTGAGCACCCTAGACGGTTGAGGTCACTGCGGAGCCATATTCCATTATGGTGAAGCTTCATGGTGTCGTTGTGAGCCTCCAATTAAGTTGTGGAGATTGCCCCAACCTTGTTTGTAAAGGTTCGGTCGCCACTGTCAGTGTCAAAATCGGCGGATCTCGGGTAGGGGGTCCCGAACTGTGCGTCTAGGATCGATGGTAATAGGAGACGGGGGACACAATGTTTTACCCAGGTTCGGGCCCTCTCTATGGTGGTAATACCCTACGTCCTACTTGATTGATCTTGATGAATATGAGTATTACAAGAGTTGATCTACCACGAGATCGTAATGGCTAAACCCTAAGAGTCTAACCTGGCTATGATTATGAGGATTCGGCCTATCTACGGACCAAGCCCTCCGGTTTATATAGACACGAGAGGGATCTAGGGTTACACGAGGTCGGTTACAGAGAAAGGAATCTTCATAGTTGGTCGCCAAGCTTGCCTTCCACGCCAAGGAGAGTCCTATCCGGACACGGGTGGAGTCTTCGGTCTTTGTATCCTTATGGTCCATCAGTCCGGCCCATATCCAATAGATCGGACACCCGAGGACCCCTTAGTCCATGACTCCCTCAGTAGCCCCTGAACCAGGCTTCAATGATGATGTGTCCGGCGCGCAGATTGTCTTCCGCATTGCAAGGCGGGTTCTACTTTCCGAATACTCCAGGATAGTCTTCGGATAAAACGAAGGTGTCCAGATCTGCAACACAAGTACCACACACAACCGCAAGGAATATAATATTTCACGAGTCCCATCTGCTGACAACTTTTTGCAAGATGACATCACATCTGTTCGGTCACTATATCGAACCGTTTTTGTCCCCCGTTTCGCGCTTCGAGATGCGGTTTTCATTGGCACGTCTTGTCAAAGCAGAGATCGTGTCCCTTTATTGCGGGATTTTCATCAATGCAGGCGTGGGTAACACAACCATGTCGTTTACACAACCCTTGGGAATAGGCGAGTTTTATGGTGAGTGAGAAGGCGTTCGATATTCACTGCCTTTATAAGGGGATAAGGATTCCCCCTTCTTCTCCCACACCTTCTCTCTTCCTCTGCCCTTCCACTCTTGAGATCCAGCGCCCAAGTTCTCATCTCCTTCCCACTCAAGCTAGCACTCAACCATGTCTGGATCCGGAGGTCAAGGCAAGTGGATGGTCTCCTCCATCAAGGAGAAGGACATTACTGAGCTTCGGGCTGCCGGGTACTTGGCGAAGGAAATCGCCCACCGTCTTCCAGCTCAGGGGCAAGTCATCTCCACACCGAAGCCCAATGAGAGGGTGGTGGTATTCATCCCTCATTTCCTTCGCGGGCTAGGGTTTCCACTCCACCCTTTCGCCCGCGGGTTGATGTACTATTACGAGATAGACTTCCATGATCTATCCCCGAACTCTTTCCTCAACATCTCGGCGTTCATCGTCGTGTGTGAGGCCTTCCTCCGCATCCAACTCGACTTCAGGCTGTGGCTCAAGGTCTTCCACATGAAGCCGAAGGTGGTGGATAGCCAGCATGCAGAGTGCGGGGGTGCCATGGTGAGCAAGCTGACCAATGTCTCCTGGCCAAAGGCACTTTCGTGGAGACTGTCAAGGAATGGCAGAAACAATGGTTCTACATCACAGAACCCCGCGGCGCAAACTGGGCCGCAGCTGCTGAATTCAACTCCGGCGCTCCAATGCGGCTCACCTCCTGGGTCGAGAAGAGCCCGAACTGGTGTTCGCCAGATGAGCTGATAGCGCTACAGACGCGCGTTCAAAGTACGGTGGACAAAGATATCAAGCTTGTCGATGTAATCCAGGTGATGCTAGTTCACCGGATTCTCCCGTGCCAAAGCCGAAGCCGCCCTCTATGGGAGTTCAATCCGAAGAAGCACCATACCCTGAAGAGGCTCTACGAAACTACTCACGAAGACGCCTGGAAGTTGCTATTCAAGGGCAACGAGACACCGCCGACCATAGATTCGGACCGCGGGCACGACATTAACCACCTCGCCAACGAGGTATGTTATTTTTAACGCATCCCCTACTTGCTTGTTTCAAGGATGATATCTAAGATTTTATTATCAATTCTTCTTCAGGACTGGATGGAGAGGGCGAAGCAGATCCAATGTCCGGCTCCGCTGCCCGAAGAACCAATCATCCCGCGTCTAGTGAAGATGCTGGTACAGACGCCCTATAAGGCGCCAGAGAAGAAGGCCATGGGGAAGGCCAAGGGGGTTCGGAGCGGCCCCCGTCGCAAGGTCACTTCGAACATGATGTCCGAACACAAGACCCATTCCTCCGCCGCCGAAGACGAGGAGGAGGAGGAGGAGAGCGACTCTCCCCGTGACGGGGGGAGAAAGAAGAGGGCGGCCTCCACAAATCTGGCGGCGGAGGCGCCCAAGAGGGGGAAAGACCCCTTGGTGGATAACTCCGCATGGGACGTCGACAGCAGCCCGGAGCGAAGCCCCCGGACTAAGCCCCTGGCAGCATCGTGAGTACTAAGAACCCACACTCGTTTATTTATCCGGCCTCTACACTCTATGGCATTAATATGGTTAATCGTGTTATTGCAGCCCGGCCCATGACAGCCCCCAGCGATCCTCGTCAAGAGCTCGTTGGATTCGAAGGCAATGGCCAGCGAGACACCGCCGGCCGCTCACTCTCCCAAGGCCAAGGGAGATGACGAGGTACTGTCCCAAAGGACCTTCCCAGGCCAGGGAGAGGTTCAGGAGGCCGTCGTGGTGGCGCCGGGAGGCAAGACCCCGGCTTCCGGACACATGGGGGAGCAGATCCCCATGGGGACTGGAGGCCTCGATCAGTTTGGCCACCAGCCGAATACGATTCCGGAGACCCATGCGGCTCCGGAATCCGGTGAGCAACCTCCTTCAAAAGAAGGGGGTGTGCCTGTCCCATCGGTGACCTCTGTCCAACCAGAGGCACCGGATAATCTACTGAAGGCGCTACGAGGGGCTTCCATTGTGGAAGAACACCATATCCTTATGGGTAGGGTGATTGAGAAGGTTCAGTCCGTCAAGAGCGGACTGACCGAAGCCTACAATGGTGTAACACCCCGAGACCGATGTGCCAGGTGTCGTCCAGTTATTCGCTGTTGTTGTCTTGTCATTGCTTGCGTGTCATGCATTGCATATCATGTCATCATGCGCTTTTCTTTTGCATACATGTTCGTCTCATGCATCCGAGCATTTTCCTCATTGTCCGTTTTGCAATCCGGCGCTCCTATGTCATCCGGTGTCCGTTTCTACCTCTTTTCATGTGCGGGGATTAAACATTTCCGGATTGGACCGAGACTTGCCATGCGGCCTTGGTTTACTACCGGTAGACCGCCTGTCAAGTTTCGTACCATTTGGACTTTGTTTGATACTCCAACGGTTAACCAAGGGACCGAAAAGGCCTCGTGTGTGTTGCAGCCCAACACCCTTCCATTCTGGACCAAAACCCACCAAAACCCCTTCCATCCTCTCGGTCGTTCGATCACGATCGCGTGGCCGAAAACCGCACCTCATTTGGACTCTCCTAGCTCCCTCTACCTATAAATATGTCCTCCCCGTCCATTTTCGCGGACGAAACCCTAGTCTTCCTCTACCCCGCGCCACCGGACACATCTCCGCCACCGGCCGGACATGTCTGCCGCCCTCAGCCACCTCACTCAACCAATGGCGTTGCGCCACGTCGCCTTCCCCGCTGCCACAGCCAACGGGCGTCTGCCACCTCACCCCGCGCCGCGCCCTCTCTCTCCTCCCCCGCCGCCAGGCCCGCCGCGGCCCGGATCTGGCCCTCCAGGCCCGCTCCGCTGAGGCGCCGCGCCCCACCGCCTGGGTCTCCCCGCCGCCTGCGACGTCAGCGCGCCGTCGCCCTGTTCGTCGACGCTCGCCGCCGCCGCTTCTCCGTCACCGACCGGCGCCGCCTCCGCCGCGCAAACTCGCCGCCGCCCTCGCCGTCCGGCCGCCGCCATCGCCCTGCGCCTCGCCGCCTCGTCGCCGGCGCCCCGCCGCTCGTGCTTCGGCGGCCGCGCCGGCCCCGCCTCTTCTCGCCGCCGCCCGCACCCTCGTCGCCGGCCATCGCCGGAAACGGCTACCTCGCCGGATCCGGGGAAGGTGGACGAGATCCACCAACCCCGGGAACCAAACGCGGCCCCTCGATCCGGATCTCCTCGTCCCGGATATCCTCATCCCGTTGACTTTTCACGGAGGTATAAATTCCACTAAGTCCCCGAGATTCCCAGATTCATATGCCCATGTTCATCATGCCGTAACTTTGCATCCGTAGATCCATTTTGAGCGTGTAGCATATCAAAATGTTCGCCTCAGAGAGCATATCATTTCATCTCATCGCATCATTTTCATTTGAGTTCTTCTTGATGCCCGAAATGCTGTTGGAAGAATGCTATTTGAGTTAATTGCCAGATCTGCTGCATCAAATAGCTATTTGTCATTTTTGCCATGATTAAGGTGTGCATGATATGCCTCTGAGCTCTACATGAGTTTTGTTATATGCCATGCCATCTTTCCAGAGGTGCAATCCTTGTATTTTTGTGATGTGTGTGGTGACTAGCACAAGCTTGCAAAGTGGTGCATTCGTTAATGCTGATTTCAGGGACTTAGCATTTCCACTAAGTCCTTGATCTGTTTATCTCAATATGCCATATGTTCTTGTTGTTTCCTAGTGATCTGTGCCTCTTTTGAGGATGACCAGTAAGGATGTTTTGTTAATCTTGTAGTGCTCTATCCATCCATGTCTTTGTTTGCAATTATGGAGCACCCTAGCTGGAGACAATCGAGCTCTACTTTTGTCATTTCATGAATCTGGGCAGATTATCTACTTGTTAGCAATTTTGCCGAGGATGTTGTAGTTGATCTGTGCATGCTATGTTATTGTTCTTGCCATGTCTAGCTTGTATTTTGTGTATTCTTGATGGGTGTATGCTTAGATTGTCATGACTTGCTCTATAGTGAGTGCATCGAGCTCGTAAACATGCCTACTTGATATCTGATTTGCATGTTCCAGTTTTTCTCTAAGTCTGTAACCTGATTATGTTTTTGCCATGTTCACATGCTTGCAATTGTATTTTCTGATCCCTTTTGGCTCAAGGTCACTAAGGGACTTTGGTTAATCTCTTTGAGTAGCTCCATGCCATGCTTTACTTTGCCATGTTCAGGTCCTGTAGCATATAGTTTTCATGCTCCAAAGTGTGCTACCTGATCTGAAATTCCAGACAAGTGTTAATTTCACCAAGTCTGAAACCTGTTTACCAAATGCACTTTTGCCATGCTTGTTTGAACCTGTTAATGGATGAATTGGCCGTAGCTCAGTGTTCATCTTTTGTTAAGCATCATGAGTGGATCCCTGCCATGTATTTTGATGCCATGTTTGAGTGCTGTAGCATGTTCATCTTGTTGCATTTAGATGGCTACGTGCTGTATATCGCATACCGGTGCCATATTTGAATTGCTTGCCGTTTCCAAACTGTGACTCCGATTCCGGCGTTCTTTATATCATTTTCAAGCGATTTCATCTCACCTTTCCAGTGGCATACTTGGATTTCCAAGTTGAGGCCAGGTTCATTCATCTCTTGTCAAATCTTGCATATGCATCGCATACCGCATTCCGCATATCATACCATGTTCTTGTGTTGGTTGTTTACTTTGTTGTGTGCTTCTTTCCGGTGTTTGCTTCTTCGGGTTGGTTCCGGTAACGTCGCGTTTGTGAGGACCCGTTCTTCTACGTCCGTTTGTCTTCTTCATGGACTCGTTCTTCTTCCTTGCGGTATTTCAGGCAAGATGATCATACCCTCGAAATCACTTCTATCTTTGCTGGCTAGTTGCTTGCTCTTTTGCTATGCCTATGCTGCGATACCTACCACTTGCTTATCATGCCTCCCATATTGTTAAGCCAAGCCTCTAACCCACCTTATCCTAGCAAACCGTTGTTTGGCTATGTTACCGCTTTGCTCAGCCCCTCTTATAGCGTTGTTAGTTGCAGGTGAAGATTGAAGTTTGTTCCTTGTTGGAACATGGAGATGTTGTTCCTCGTTGGAACATGTTTACTTGTTGGGATATCACAATATCTCTTTTATAATTAATGCATCTATATACTTGGTAAAGGGTGGAAGGCTCGGCCTTATGCCTGGTGTTTTGTTCCACTCTTGCCGCCTTAGTTTCCGTCATATCGGTGTTATGTTCCCGGATTTTGCGTTCCTTACGCGGTTGGGCTATTATGGGAACCCCTTGATAGTTCGCCTTGAGTAAAACTCCTCCAGCAATGCCCAACATTGGTTTTACCATTTGCCACCTAGCCCTTTTCTTTTCCCTTGGGAGTCGCGCTCCTGAGGGTCATCATTATTTTACCCCCCGGGCCAGTGCTCCTCTGAGTGTTGGTCCAACCTGTTAGCCGCCGGTGGCCACTAGGGGCAACTCTGGGCTGGCCTACTCGTACCTAGGACAATCTGAGTGTGCCCTGAGAAAGAGATATGTGCAGCTCCTATCGGGATTTGTCGGCACATTCGGGCGGTGTTGCTGGTTTAGTTTTACCTTGTCGTAATGTCTTGTAACCGGGATTCCGAGTCTGATCGGACCTTCCCGCTAGGAGGTCTATTCCTTCGTTGACCGTGAGAGCTTGTCATGGGCTAAGTTGGGACTCCCCTGTAGGGTTTTGAACTTTCGAAAGCCATGCCCACGGTTATGGGCAGATGGGAATTTTTTAATGTCCGGTTGTAGATAACTTGAACCTAAACTTAATTAAAATGAAGCAACAGTGTGAGTTACCGTGATGGTCTCTTCTCGGCGGAGTCCTGGAAGTGAACACGGTGTTGGAGTAATGCTTGCCGCAGGATGCTCTCTAGTTTCTCGTTCGCGCTTTGCCTCCTCTTCCCGCTCTCTTTTGCGAACAGGTTAGCCACCATATATGCTAGTCGCCTGCTGCAGCTCCACATATTTTCCTTGCGTTACCTATTAAGCTTAAATAGTCTTGATCGCGAGGGTGCGAGATTGCTGAGTCCCTGTGGCTCACAGATTACTTCCAAACCAGATGCAGGGCCTGATGATTCCATTCCAGATGACGCGCTTGAGCTCAAGTGGGAGTTCGACGAGGACTCATGCCGATACTACGTGTCTTTCCCTGATGATCAGTAGTGGTGCCCAGTTGGGGTGATCGGGACCATGTCGCATGTTGGGTCATCTTTCATTTTGGCGCCATAGTCGGGCCATGAGTGTTTGATTGTTGTAATGCTATTTATGTATTTTGATTGACGTGGCGAGTGTAAGCCAACTATGTATCTCCCCTTTCATTATCTATATTACACGGATGTTGTGAAGATTGCCTAACTTGCGACATTGCTTTCAATGCGGTTATGCCTCTAAGTCATGCCTCGACACGTGGGAGCTATAGCCGCATCGAGGGCGTTACAAGTTGGTAATCAGAGCCTTCCCTGACCTTAGGAGCCCCCATTGCTTGATCGTTTTTTAGCAGCCGTTGTTGAGTCTAGAAAAAATGTTTTGAGTCATTTAGGAATTATATATCGGAGAGTTTAGGAATTCTTTTTACTCCCCAGTCTCCTCATCGCTCTGGTAAGGTATCCTGACATAGAGTTTTGACTCTTCTCTTCTCAAATTTCACTAAAAAAAATTTTAGGATCACGCGGGTATCTTGGAATCGTTCCGATGGTTTTGTGACAAGAACATTGTTCTTGGTGCCTCCTGTCTTTAGGGGTTGTGGCAGTGTCCCGGGAGTTGAGCTCCGAGGTGTTGTCGTCACAATTTTATCGTTACAGTTCTGGAATACCTGAGTTTAGTTCGCCGACATCGAAAATCTCTTTTATGCAGTTCGTTGGTGAGATAACCTCGACGCCACCCAGTACTGGGGCGGGAGTTCGGGAGTATTGCCATAACTTGTATAATGGATGCTTTTCGAAGGTTGAGGTAGATGGTTTCCGAAGTTTTTCTCGGTTATGTGTTGAAGGATGGATACAGCTGGATGTAGGATTTGCTAGATTTGGGTGAGATATTATGCTTCCCCTGTATCCCCAACACCTGATTGCATAACCGGAAAAATTTCGGGAGTTTCATAAGTGGGAATTCAAGTAGCTCTTAGGATATCTTTCCGACAGATGTATGATATGAAATTGGGGTTCGACGTCTAGTGGTCCGCCTATTCACGGTCGGTTTTACAGTGGTCTCGTTGTGTCTTAAAGAGTCCTTGGCTATGCCGACTTGGGGACGCTTCGTATGTCATGTGCACTGCCTTGTACATGATGGTGCTGTACGATCGAGCCCGTGTAGGCCCCACCACGAAAACTTCAGACGAAATCTCTATCATATGTTTGTTCCGGCTTATTCTGCAAGCCAATCCTTTGTTTTGTTTTGAGTTGTGGTATTCGAGTTGCTTCGAAGTCAAGTGTTGATTCC
Organism: Triticum urartu; assembly: GCF_056163025.1. NCBI lineage: Eukaryota > Viridiplantae > Streptophyta > Magnoliopsida > Poales > Poaceae > Triticum > Triticum urartu. The sequence goes on from NC_141877.1 coordinate 454,712,415, forward strand.
ATACCTTTCCTAAATGGTGTTCTCATACTCCTATGAGAATACTAATCCTCCTTGATAATCGAGATTGTTATGCCATTCTTGTTCAACCGGTGTGCTTCTCTTCAAGTGGATCCGATCTCTTCAACATTCGCAAGATTCAATCTCAGCTTTCTCAACGGTGTTTGTTTCATCCGTCTCCAAGTTGCCTTTGTTTTTCCCGCCCTCCCACCCTTTTTCTTCAAGGAATCCGATGTGTTTATCAAGTATCCTTTATTCATATGAAGTCTCTCCATTCTTTTCCTTCAATGTTCTTATCCGGTGATTCTCATGAAGATACTAACGGAGCTTCTAGTTCATCATTCTTCTTTCTTTTATCTTCTCCGGTGGTTTCAAGTCAAGCTTTGTTGATCTTACCCCCTTTCCTCATTTCAATGCCTTCTCATACCGGTGTACCTCATAATCATCCACTCTTCGCTATTCATTTGTTCCGGCGTGCTCAAGCTATCTCAAAAGGCTCGCCTTGTCATTCAAGATCCGTTCAACCTATTTCGAGGTTGTTTATCTCATTCAAGCCATTTAATTCAACCGGTGCAACCTCTCTTTTAAATCATTTCAACGGTGTTTCTTTTGAGTGGGCCTTAACCCACAGGTCTTTTCCCAGGATCTTACCTGACTCTTCTTATTTTCCCGGAGCTATCCTAAATTCTTTTGAAGTTTGACATAAGAATGAATTATCATCAGTCAAATGCCTTCTACTAGATCTTTCACAATTCTTTTCATCATTGGCTCAACCTTTTCCAATTTTAATTCCGGAGTGCCTCTACAACTCTTGGTGTTGTTTCTCGTAGTCATTCTCTGTATTGAAGACCGAAGAAGAATTTTTCCTCCATATTTTTATCCACTCTCTGAGAGATTCAGGGTGCTAGCTTGTTGCCATCCTCTAATAGTTGTTTTTGGATTGTGAGAAGTCTATTCAACTATCCGGAGCAAATTCAAGAGTCTTCTCAATTTGTTATCCGGAGTCCATCAATTCAGGTGAATTCATTCTCAGCTTTCAGTTATCATTCTCCAATCTTACCGGTGCATCGTTCAAGTGTTCTCTAATCAGCTCGTCATCTCTTCGTTCTCATATATCTAAATTCTCCCAAGCATCTTCATTCATTTGCTAGTTCTTCCCGGTGTTTCTTCATGTTTTAATCGTTCTTTTTCAATTCTTACGGTGGTTCATTCAATAGTTTTTCTTCCTTCGTGTATCATATCTATGCATTCGTGCTTTTCAAATTCTACCGGTGGATCGTTGAAGACCTTCCCAAGTTCATGCTATATCTCTCTTCAATCCGTTGCAACTGGAATAAGTAGTATGCCAAATCCGTTGCTTGTCATCAATTAAATTGGTGAAGGTTAAGCATAATGTAATTCTTATTCTTGTTTCATCCATATGTTAATCTTTTCTTCCGGAGTTTGTTCATGATGATTAAATTCTTGATTTCAAGTGCTCATCTTTCTTTTTCCCGGAGTTCCAACCTTTTTCAAGTACATCTCCACGGAGATTCATGTAAACCATTGCGAGGCTTCAATCTTATTCTTTTCATCAGTCAATTATTTTGGATCATTCTTTTATTACCGGAGTTCTTCATGAAGGTTCTACATGATGGTTCATCAAGGATTTAATTCCTTCTCGAGGTGTTCATCGAGATTCTTTTCTAAGGAACTCAAGTTTGCTTCATCTTGCAATCCGGAGTGCAATTCTTCCTTCCGTATCAATAGAGGTGGTATTATGTCATTCTTGATAATTTGAGTTCATGTTTCATGATTCACATGTTGTCAAGGATGAGATATTTTAAATCCATCAATCTCGTCAATTGAGTTATCTTGGGTTATATTCCACCTAAAGCCTTCCCTAAGGTTTGTTGCTATCCATGGTGCTTATTAAGGACCCAAGATCTTCTTTACCCTCCCGGTGGAAATATTTTTCTCGTCTCCTTGTTCTTATCAATCCAATTCTTTTTCCCGTGAGTGGTAGGTTGTCACCTCATAATTTGAGATGGATTCCATAAGACCATATCAAGATTATTCTTTTTGTTGTTGTTGTTCTAACAACCCCGTTCTAGCATTTGTTGTAAGCGTGCTCCCTCAAGATCTTGTTTCCCTTCGTTCATTCCATTCCATTCTTACTTTTGTTCCAGAGCCATTGTGATGTTGCTATCTTCAACCCATCTTTTGGTCTTGTCAAGATCATGTTCTTTTCATGCCTATCCATTAAACCGGAGTGTTGTGCCCTTTTGCTCAAGTTCTTTTCATTTTATCAAGTTTTTGCCTTCCGTTTCAACCGGAGTGCTGTCCGAATTTTGTTCTTCCTTGAAACTCTTCCCTACCGGACTGCTTTCAACTTTGTTCTACTTCATTGCATTCTTTCTTTCAATTTGTTCAACCTTTTCAAGGTTCTTTGGTTTCACTCGTTTGTCAAAGGAGCAACTTAGTTTCACCTCTCCTTTTTCTCTTCCGTTGTCCCTCCGGTGTCATTCTAGATCTCGGGACGAGGTCCTCTCGTAGTGGTGGAGTGTTGTAACGCCCCGAGACCGATGTGCCAGGTGTCGTCCAGTTATTCGCTGTTGTTGTCTTGTCATTGCTTGCGTGTCATGCGTTGCATATCATGTCATCATGCGCTTTTCTTTTGCATACATGTTCGTCTCATGCATCCGAGCATTTTCCCCGTTGTCCGTTTTGCAATCCGGCGCTCCTATGTCATCCGGTGTCCGTTTCTACCTCTTTTCATGCGCGGGGATTAAACATTTCCGGATTGGACCGAGACTTGCCATGCGGCCTTGGTTTACTACTGGTAGACTGCCTGTCAAGTTTCGTACCATTTGGATTTCGTTTGATACTCCAACGGTTAACCCAGGGACCGAAAAGGCCTCGTGTGTGTTGCAGCCCAACACCCTTCCATTCTGGCCCAAAACCCACCAAAACCCCTTCCATCCTCTCGGTCGTTCGATCACGATCGCGTGGCCGAAAACCGCACCTCATTTGGACTCTCCTAGCTCCCTCTACCTATAAATATGTCCTCCCCGTCCATTTTCACGGACGAAACCCTAGCCTTCCTCTACCCCGCGCCACCGGACACATCTCCGCCACCGGCCGGACATGTCCGCCACTCTCAGCCACCTCACTCAACCAATGGCGTTGCGCCACGTCGCCTTCCCCGCCGCCACAGCCAACCGGCGTCTGCCACCTCACCCCGCGCCGCGCCCTCTCTCTCCTCCCCCGCCGCCAGGCCCGCCGCGGCCCGGATCTGGCCCTCCGGGCCCGCTCCGCTGAGGCGCCGCGCCCCGCCGCCTGGGTCTCCCCGCCGCCTGCGACGTCAGCCGCGCTGCCGCCCTGTTCGTCGACGCTCGCCGCCGCCGCTTCTCCGTCACCGACCGGCGCCGCCTCCGCTGCGCAAACTCGCCGCCGCCCTCGCCGTCCGGCCGCTGCCATCGCCCTGCGCCTCGCCGCCTCATCGCCGGCGCCCCGCCGCTCGTGCTTCGACGGCCGCGCCCGCGCCGGCCCCGCCTCTTCTCACCGCCGCCCGCGCCCTCGTCGCCGGCCATCGCCGGAAACGGCTACCTCGCCGGATCCGGGGAAGGTGGACGAGATCCACCAACCCCGGGAACCAAACGCGGCCCCTCGATCCGGATCTCCTCGTCCCGGATATCCTCGTCCCGTTGACTTTTCGCGGAGGTATAAATTCCACTAAGTCCCCAAGATTCCCAGATTCATATGCCCATGTTCATCATGCCGTAACTTTGCATCCGTAGATCCGTTTTGAGCGTGTAGCATATCAAAATGTTCGCCTCAGAGAGCACATCATTTCATCTCATTGCATCATTTTCACTTGAGTTCTTCTTGATGCCCAAAATGCTGTTAGAAGAATGCTATTTGAGTTAATTGTCAGATCTGCTGCATCAAATAGCTATTTGTCATTTTTGCCATGATTAAGGTGTGCATGATATGCCCCTGAGCTCTACATGAGTTTTGTTATATGCCATGCCATCTTTCCAGAGGTGCAATCCATGTATTTTTGTGATGTGTGTGGTGACTAGCACAAGCTTGCAAAGTGGTGCATTCGCTAATGCTGATTTCAGGGACTTAGCATTTCCACTAAGTCCTTGATCTGTTTATCTCAATATGCCATATGTTCTTGTTGTTTCCTAGTGATCCGTGCCTCTTTTGAGGATGACCAGTAAGGATGTTTTGTTAATCTTGTAGTGCTCTATCCATCCATGTCTTTGTTTGCAATTATGAAGCACACTAGCTGGAGACAATCGAGCTCTACTTTTGTCATTTCGTGAATCTGGGCAGATTGTCTACTTGTTAGCAATTTTGACGAGGATGTTGTAGTTGATCTGTGCATGCTATGTTATTGTTCTTGCCATGTCTAGCTTGTATTTTGTGTATTCTTGATGGGTGTATGCTTAGATTGTCATGACTTGCTCTATAGTGAGTGCATCGAGCTCGTAAACATGCCTACTTGATATCTGATTTGCATGTTCCAGTTTTTCTCTAAGTCTGTAACCTGATTATGTTTTTGCCATGTTCACATGCTTGCAATTATATTTTCTAATCCCTTTTGGCTCAAGGTCACTAAGGGACTTTGGTTAATCTCTTTGAGTAGCTCCATGCCATGCTTTACTTTGCCATGTTCAGGTCCTGCATATAGTTTTCATGCTCCAAAGTGTGCTACCTGATCTGAAATTCCAGACAAGTGTTAATTTCACCAAGTCTGAAACCTGTTTACCAAATGCACTTTTGCCATGCTTGTTTGAACCTGTTAATGGATGAATTGGCCGTAGCTCAGTGTTCATCTTTTGTTAAGCATCATGAGTGGATCCCTGCCATGTATTTTGATGCCATGTTTGAGTGCTGTAGCATGTTCATCTTGTTGCATTTAGATGGCTACGTGCTGTATATCGCATACCGGTGCCATATTTGAATTGCTTGCCGTTTCCAAACTGTGACTCCGATTCCGGCGTTCTTTATATCATTTTCAAGCGATTTCATCTCACCTTTCCAGTGGCACACTTGTATTTCCAAGTTGAGGCCAGGTTCATTCATCTCTTGTCAAATCTTGCATATGCATCGCATACCGCATTCCGCATATCATACCATGTTCTTGTGTTGGTTGTTTACTTTGTTGTGTGCTTCTTTCCGGTGTTTGCTTCTTCGGGTTGGTTCCGGTAACGTCGCGTTTGTGAGGACCCGTTCTTCTACGTCCGTTTGTCTTCTTCATGGACTCGTTCTTCTTCCTTGCGGTATTTCAGGCAAGATGATCATACCCTCGAAATCACTTCTATCTTTGCTGGCTAGTTGCTTGCTCTTTTGCTATGCCTATGCTGCGATACCTACCACTTGCTTATCATGCCTCCCATATTGTTAAGCCAAGCCTCTAACCCACCTTATCCTAGCAAACCGTTGTTTGGCTATGTTACCGCTTTGCTCAGCCCCTCTTATAGCGTTGTTAGTTGCAGGTGAAGATTGAAGTTTGTTCCTTGTTGGAACATGGAGATGTTGTTCCTCGTTGGAACATGTTTACTTGTTGGGATATCACAATATCTCTTATTTAATTAATGCATCTATATACTTGGTAAAGGGTGGAAGGCTCGGCCTTATGCCTGGTGTTTTGTTCCACTCTTGCCGCCCTAGTTTCCGTCATATCGGTGTTATGTTCCCGGATTTTGCGTTCCTTACGCGGTTGGGCTATTATGGGAACCCCTTGACAGTTCGCCTTGAGTAAAACTCCTCCAGCAATGCCCAACATTGGTTTTACCATTTGCCACCTAGCCCTTTTCTTTTCCCTTGGGAGTCGCGCTCCTGAGGGTCATCATTATTTTACCCCCCGGGCCAGTGCTCCTCTGAGTGTTGGTCCAACCTGTTAGCCGCCGGTGGCCACCAGGGGCAACTCTGGGCTGGCCTACTCGTACCTAGGACAATCTGAGTGTGCCCTAAGAAAGAGATATGTGCAGCTCCTATCGGGATTTGTCGGCACATTCGGGCGGTGTTGCTGGTTTAGTTTTACCTTGTCGTAATGTCTTGTAACCGGGATTCCGAGTCTGATCGGACCTTCCCTCTAGGAGGTCTATTCCTTCGTTGACCGTGAGAGCTTGTCATGGGCTAAGTTGGGACTCCCTGCAGGGTTTTGAACTTTCGAAAGCCGTGCCCGCGGTTATGGGCAGATGGGAATTTGTTAATGTCCGGTTGTAGATAACTTGAACCTAAACTTAATTAAAATGAAGCAACAGTGTGAGTTACCATGATGGTCTCTTCTCGGCGGAGTCCGGGAAGTGAACACGGTGTTGGAGTAATGCTTGCCGCAGGATGCTCTCTAGTTTCTCGTTCGCGCTTTGCCTCCTCTTCCCGCTCTCTTTTGCGAACAGGTTAGCCACCATATATGCTAGTCGCCTGCTGCAGCTGCACATATTTTCCTTGCCTTACCTATTAAGCTTAAATAGTCTTGATCGCGGGGGTGCAAGATTGCTGAGTCCCCGTGGCTCACAGACTACTTCCAAACCAAATGCCGGGCCTGATGATTCCATTCCAGATGACGCGCTTGAGCTCAAGTGGGAGTTCGACGGGGACTCACGCCGATACTACGTGTCTTTCCCTGACGATCAGTAGTGGTGCCCAGTTGGGGTGATCGGGACCGTGTCGCGTGTTGGGTTATCTTTCATTTTGGCGCCGTAGTCGGGCCATGAGTGTTTGATTGTTGTAATGCTATTTATGTATTTTGATTGACGTGGCGAGTGTAAGCCAACTATGTATCTCCCCTTTTATTATCTATATTACATGGGATGTTGTGAAGATTGCCTAACTTGCGACATTGCTTTCAATGCGGTTATGCCTCTAAGTCGTGCCTCGACACGTGGGAGCTATAGCCGCATTGAGGGCGTTACAAGCGGCCTGCTGACAGGTTTTGAGATAAGCGGCCTTTAACCGAGAAAATCCCAATATAGACAGTAGCCCCTGAGACATTGTCCGGTGTTCGGAAAGAGAAGCCGGACAGAGGATCAATGAAATTTCACAGGAAACTAACTAAAATGTGTCTGATTTTAATAAGCAGGCTTCGCTGCTGGCCGCGACCTCTCACACTGCCGAAGTCTCTGGACTAAAGCAGAGACTGGAGCGGGCCGAGGAGGAACTCGGCCAAGCGAGGAAGCAGCTGGAAGTCCAGCAACGTATGCAATGGCTCGCTATATATATTCGGAAAGAGTAAATAATGTATACTGACCGTAGTGTCATTATATGTGTAGGGGTGACGATTGAGGTCGAGGCCCTGAAAAAGGCCCTGGCCGAAGCCGAGGGGAAAGCTGTCAAGGAGCAGGCCGCTCGCAAGAAGCTGAGGGCCCGACTGAACGAGGTCCAGCAAGAGCTCTAGGACGCGGTGAAGAAGTACGAGACCCTAGAGGGTGATGTTTCGACTCGAGAGACCGAACCCTCCAAGGCACGTCAAAGCGCGGAAGCGTCCCGGGTTGAAGCCTAGGGTGCTCTCCAGGAGATCAAAGAGGCCAGGAAGATCGCAGTGGGTAAGACGTTTAGTATGCAAAGCAAGTATATGAAGAATATGTATTTCTTACTAACCCGTACTCGGAGTTCTCCAGGAGCCTTCGCAGATCTGCTGCGCAGTGTGTCCAACGCCGCGGAGTTCTTCCGAGCCGAAGAAGGGAGCTCCACGAAGAAATTGTTCTGGTCGCAGTACCTTGCGCCAGAGCATCCCGTGCCCTTCACCAATCAGCTAAAACAGCTGGTGGAGCTGCATAGGGTGGCCGAACTGGCCATGAAGGATTTGATAATCCGGCTATGGCCTGCCGAAGCTATGCCTGGCAGCTACTTCGGTCTTGTGAAGTGGCTGGTGAACGCCTGTCCTCGGCTGGATGTCGTCAAGCGATCAGCCTGTGTTGAAGGTGCGCGCATGCACCTTCGCCCGCTGCAAGATGTGGTGGGCGAAGATGGACGCTGTTGAGCTAACCAAGGGGCTGCCAGAGGGCAAGGAGCACCGCACACCCGAGCGCTATTTTGCAGATGTCCTAGAGGGGTCTCGCATTGTAGCAACGCAGTGTTCACATGATATTATCTTTGAATGAATGTATTCAAGTTCCTTCTACTTTGTATGATAGAACAAAGTGGGTTTGCAATATAATGCTTGTTATTGTTTAAATTTTACCTCCTGTGCGGCCGTGTTGTATGAAATCTGATGGTTGGCCAGTCGTTGGCTTCTGCCCCCACATAGGAAATACAGAGGTGTTCGGGATGGAATCTAAACAATCTTGATCCAATTATATGGTCCTTGAAGGAGTTGTTTAGCGCGACGAACCAGGCAATCAAACTATGCGGTTTGAACGCCCTCACTTAGCCATAGGACTTTTACAATAAAAACATAGGCGCAACCCCTAGTATCTAAACCAGAGTGCTATAAGCATCTGATCGGGAAGTACCGATCCTTCGCGTAATGCGGAAGAAATCTCCAACGATTTGCATCCTCCGAATAGCTGACCGGCTCTCGTCGCATCATGACAGTCAGTTTTTGGCTTTCTTTACTGAGGTGCTCCTTTGGATAAACCAAGGCACAATTGCAGTAGTTCTCCCTTTACTACCTTAGCCGATATAGCGGAACGTAAGGTAGCAAGCACAGGAGCCGGGCAACCCAACTATTGACCAAAGACATGATTCAGAGCCAATGCATATAGTGCTAAATTCTGGGTGCCGAACTATACTATAGAAAGTGTTCGGACTTTTGTTGCCGTAGTGTGGGGTGCTACGAAGCCCCTGGCAAACATCAAACGTACCAAAGTGTACGGGTGTTACCTGATAGGGTTACCCACAGGGAAGAAGAAGAGAAAAAAGAAGAAAAAAAGAAAGAAAACAAAAAGGGTGCAAAAGGTGATAAGCTGGGGCTTTACAGCTCCAGCCGTGAACTATTTTCATTGTAATTTGATTAATACGTTGAGGCGCATAGATACAAGTAGTGCGATAAGCAACAGGCTATTTAATATGCCAAAAACCAAGGGAGAGCTGCATGTGGGTCCTGAAAAACAAGTACAGTGATTGTTAACGAAACCACCTTGAAAATCCCCTGTATGTCTGCGTTTCTCGCCGTCTTGGTGTGTTTATCCTTCAAGAGGGCTGGTGATCAGGCCATCCGATGGGGCCTACGTGATTCAAACCTGAAAAGGAAATGAATAAAAGTGAAAGTATGTGTGTATCCGGTGTCGGTTGAGCCGTACTGTGGATCACAAACTAGCTATGCCTCCGTCGATGCCCATGGAATTTTGAGTGTGTAGTTATGTACGCGTGGTGCGAATGCCACTACTTGACCAGGACTGAGACGGAGGCCGAATTGCTAGTCTATCTCCTGACGAGCCGAGCTGTCCTGCTGCAGGGTAGTTCAGACCCTCTTGACGGTGTCTGTGGGCTGGGCAGCCGAATTAAGGTTCTGCTTGAGAAGGCCGCTCTGTACTTCTGCTGCTAAGGAAGCTATGTGCTCTTCTATACGGAGGGAGCGTTCCGTATTTCCATTGACTGTTATGACGCCACGTGGACCGGGCATCTTGAGCTTGAGATAAGCATAGTGTGGCACTACGTTGAATCGGGCGAATGTGGTCCGTCCGAGCAGTGCGTGATAGCCGCTGTGAAAGGGGACTATGTCAAAGATTAACTCCTCGCTTCAGAAATTATCCGGAGATCTGAAGACAACCTCGAGCATGACTGAGCCCGTACAGCGGGCCTCTACACCTGGTATGACTCCTTGAAGGTAGTCTTTGTGGGTTGTCTACGGAATTTAGCAAAATTAAACTCATGAGACATGTCCCCTAAACCCACAGAAACAATATCCTTATTGCAGTCTATCTTAGCATTAACAATATTCAAGAAGGGTCTACCAAATATAATGGGACAAAATTCATCTTGTGGGGAACCAAGAACAATAAAATCAGCAGGGTATTTAACTTTCCGACACAAGACTTCAACATCTCTAACAATCCCAACTGGTGAAATAGTATCTCTGTTGGCGAGCTTAATTGTAACATCAATCTCTTCTATCTCAGCATGTGCAATATCATGCATAATTTCTTTGTATAAGGAATGAGGTATTGCACTTGCACTAGCACCCATATCACATAAGCCATGATAACAATGATCTCCTATTTTAACAGAAATAACAGGCATGCCTACAACAGGTCTATGTTTAGTAACAGGCACCCATATCACATAAGCCATGACAAGGAATGAGGAGTTTCGTCCTGTGAGCTAGCTTATGATTTTTTTTCTCGACGAAAGACTCCATATAGCCAAAGATGGGCATCAGAGGGCCACCAGGGGGACCACGAGGCAGGGGGCATGCCCATGGGGGTAGGGCGCGCCCCCTGATGAAGCTATGTACCTAGGGTAGGGTCATGGACCTGTCCTAACTGCCCTACCCAAGGACATCTCTAGAAGAAACCACCTTTCAATCGACTTGGAGGTGTTCCACTCGACAGACTCGAAGACGCTCGACCAAGAAACAATCACTCGACGGCCAGGAGACCTGAAGTCACTCCGCACGCTAACGGTCGGTCATTAAGTAGCTTTTATGGTCATCATAGCACTTTATTACTAGCGTTACCAGTAACGCTCTGCCTTAATGTACATTGAACCCTTTGTAACGTGGGCTGGCCGGGGTCCTGGCGCACTCTATATAAGCCACCCCCTCCTCCGAGACAAGGGTTCGCACCTCTGTAACTCATACTCACATAATCCAGTCGACCACCTCCGGGCTCCGAGACGTAGGGCTATTACTTCCTCTGAGAAGGGCCTGAACTCGTAAACCTTGCGTGCTTACAACTTCTCCATAGCTAAGATCTTGCCTCTCCATACTTACCCCCCTACACTACTGTCAGACTTAGAACCACGACAGTTGGCGCCCACCATGGGGCCGGTGTTTTAGCGTTTGTTGGAGGAGTTGCGACCTTTTCCGACCCGAATCATCATGGTTTTCGGCGGAGTTTCGGTGGAGGGCTGTGAGATCCGTCTCGGCGCGCTCACGTTCATCGTCGATGACTCTGCTTGGCTCCGGGAGGCTCCGCTCGACGTGGACGCACTCCCTGCTCACGGGGTAATGCACTTTAGCGCGTGCGTCCGCGGCGTTCTCCTGCGGCAACCGTCGACCCCCTACCGGTCGGCTCCTGTGTTGTCCTCCCTCCCCGTTTCCCGCCGGCGCAAGCGCTCTAGTCGGTCGAGACTTCAGCGGTGGGTGAGGCACGCGGTGGCACGTCAGTCGGCCACCCCTCAAGTCGCGGCAATCGAGCCCGACGAATCCCTCTACGGCCTGTTCGACTGGCTCCGCAGAGACTGCATCCGAGTGCGACAACAACGATCCGGCGGCGGAGGTTCTGATGGTCGATGGACCACCCAGTCCTCCCGGTTTTCCCCGCACCGACGGAGGCGCAGGTGGAGGCGACCTGTCGCGTCTCCATGAGGAGTATCTTCCTGAGCCTCTCACGTCGCTACAGAGAGAAGAACTTCACCGCCGGAACATGGATGCACTGCACACTCCTATCGTTGGAGAAACCCCCGAGGCTCGCGCCTTGGAGGAGACGCGCCTGGCAAACTTGGCCGAGCGCACTCGACTGGAGAACCTCCAGCGAGCACTCGACGAGCGTGCGCGACAACGGGTTCCCGAATCCAGTCGATGTCAGCTCTTCCCGCCCCCGCAGGTATATCGAACTCCGATTCAGAATTTAGCAGCTGTGGCCCGTATAGCGGAGTCGATTCAGCCTTCCCAGTCGGAGGCTGGCAGAGGCTTGCTGCAGATCAGAGCGTTACTCCGGGCAGCAGGAGATCATAATTCTGCTGTTTCTCAGTCACGGAACAGGATTCACAGCAGATCCGTTGCCGCAGACACAGTCCAGTCGGCTCACAGCCCGAGATCACCCCCGAGGCATGAGGGACGTGGAGACCGGCGTGACCAGTATGGGAACCATGAGCAGTATGATCGCCGAGTCGATCGTGACGGTCGACGTCGAGTGCCCACGCCTCCCCCGAGGAGCGGGTCGTATGTGCCTCGCCAGCAGGATGACAGGCGCCCTCATAGTGGTGGGCGAAAGATTCCAGTCGACCCCAGAGGGCCAGGCTTTGATGCGAGATCCATTCTCATCCAGGGTTTGGTCGACAGGAACAGGGCTCACCGAGAAGGTCACGACAGAGATGCACCTACCAGCAGCAGAGTACATGTTTCGGGGCCAGAGTGCTTTAGTAGAGCCATCAGGGCCGCTGTGATTCCTCCCAACTTCAGGTTGGCGACTGGAGTCAGTAAGTTCACTGGCGAGTCCAAGCCCGATACTTGGCTTGAGGATTATCGAGTGGCCGTCCAGATCGGCGGCGGCAATGATGAAGTGGCCATGAAGCACCTGCCTCTCATGTTGGAGGGCTCGGCCAGAGCGTGGCTGAACCAGTTAGCACCTAGCAGCATTTACACTTGGGAGGATCTCTCCCGAGTGTTCGTCACCACATTTGAAGGCACGTGCAAGCGACCGGCAGGGCTGACGGAACTGCGGTCTTGCGTACAAAAGCCGAATGAAACTTTGAGGGATTACATCCAGAGGTGGATCACGTTACATCACTCGATGGAGAATGTGCCTGACCACCAAGCAGTTTGTGCCTTCAAGGAAGGCGTCAAGTACAGAGAACTGAATTTGAAATTTGGTCAAACCGGGGATATGTCCCTGAATCGGACGATGGAGATTGCCACCAAGTACGCTAATGGCGAAGATGAGGATCGACTCAGGAGTGGCAAACTCAAGTCAGTCACCCAAGAAACCGGAGGTAATTCCAATCGGAAACAGAAGCGGAAAGCCGAGCCGGCGGCTCCCGGGGAAGCCTTGGCTTTAACCCAAGGAAAGTTTAAAGGGAAACCTAAAGGGCCTTGGAACCCCAAAAAGGTTAAAGACCAGGACGGAAATGATGTGTTGGACTTGCCATGTCTCGTCCACACAAAGAAAGATGAAGAGGGTAATTTCATTTACCCGAAACATACCACTCGACAGTGTCGACTCTTGATCCAGCAGTTCCAGGGCAAGCAGTCCAAAGGTAAGGAAAAGGAATCGGACAAGGTCGAGGACAAAGAGGACAGTGACGATGGATACCCTCAAGTCAATTCCACCCTGATGATTTTTGCTGATGTTGAGAGCAAAAGTTGACTGAAAGTCATCAACCGAGAGGTGAATATGGTTGCTCCGGCGACACCAAGTTATTTGAAATGGTCCCAGACTGCCATCACGTTCGACCAGTCCGATCACCCAACGCATATTGCCACCCCTAGGAGGCAAGCTCTGGTGGTCGACCCAGTGGTTGAAGGCACTCGACTGACCAAAGTCTTGATGGATGGTGGCAGTGGTTTGAACATATTGTATGCTGAGACGTTGAAAGGGATGGGCATTCCGATGTCCAGACTCAGTGCCAGCAACATGAGTTTCCATGGAGTCATTCCTGGGAAGAAGGCTGAATCACTCGTCCAGATTGCTCTTGATGTGGTTTTCGGTGATTCCAAGAATTACGGCAAAGAGAAGTTGACATTTGAAGTTGTAGACTTCCAGAGTGCCTACCACGCTATTTTGGGCAGACCGGCTTATGCACGCTTCATGGCCCGACCATGTTATGTGTATCTCAAATTGAAGATGCCTGGCCCCAAAGGTGTGATCACCATTACGGGCAATCGGAAGAAAGCGGAAGAATGTTTTCAAAAAGGTTCGAAGATCGCCGATGCTCAGATGGCAGTGGTGGAGTTGCAGGAATACCAGAAGACTGCAGACCTGAGTGATTTGTTGCGAGCCAAGAAGCCCGCTACGGAGTTAGCTTTTCAGTCGACTGGCGATACAAAGACAGCTCATATCCACCCGACCGACCCCAGCGCTGCTCCAACTCATATCTCGACAACACTCGACTCCAAATAGGAAGAAGCGCTCATCCAGTTCATCCGTGAGAACTGGGACATTTTCGCATGGAAGCCCTCTGACATGCCGGGTATTCCCAGGGAGCTGGCTGAGCACCGCCTAAGAGTCAACTCAAAAATAAAACCTATCAAGGAACACCTCCGACGGTCCGCCGTCCAGAAGAGAAAGGCCATTGGCGAAGAGGTAGCTCGGCTCTTAGCGGCAGAGTTCATCCGAGAAATCTACCACTCCGAGTGGCTCGCCAATGTTGTCATGGTCCCCAAGAAGGACAAGTCACTTCGCATGTGCATTGACTTTAAACATATCAATCGGGCCTGCCCGAAAGATCATTTTCCTCCCCCCCGCATCGACCAGATAGTCGACTCGACTGCGGGATGTGAGCGACTGTCTTTTTTAGACGCCTATTTCGGGTACCATCAGATCCGTCTGTATGAACCTGCCGAGATCAAAACAGCTTTCATCACTCCATTCGGGTGCTTCTGTTATGTTACCATGCCATTCGGCCTCAAGAATGCCGGAGCCACATTCATGAGGATGATTCAGAAGTGTTTGCTCACCCAAATCAGTCGGAATGTGGAGGCGTACATGGATGATATTGTGGTCAAGTCACGGAAGGGTTCTGACCTGCTGACTGACCTTGCTGAAACTTTGCCAACCTCAGAAGGTTTGATATCAAGCTTAATCCGTCAAAATGCACAGTCGGGGTTCCTGGCAGAAAGTTACTCGGTTTTCTCGTTTCCGAACGGGGAATCAACGCCAATCCAGAAAAAGTTAGTACTATACTCCGAATGAAAAGTCCTGTGCGAGTGCACGATGTTCAGAAGCTTACTGGTTGCTTGGCCGCCCTAAGTCGATTCATATCTCGTCTCGGTGAAAAGGCATTGCCTCTTTACCGATTGATGAAGAAGTCTGACAAGTTTGAGTGGACTCCTGAAGCTGACGCAGCGTTCGCAGAGCTCAAAGCTCTGCTCTCCACCCAGCCGGTGCTTGCTGCCCATATCAGCAAGGAGCCTTTGCTGAATCAAGCAGCTGATGATCTGGCAAAAATAGGTTCCAAAAGAGAAGCCATTCCCAGCAATGTGTTTTTGGAACACATCCACACACCATCAGTCCAGGAGGATCCCTTCACTGAAGAGGCCCCGCAGCCAAAAAGTGCCACGGATCCGACTGAAGTTGAAGTTCCAGCTGTGGTCGACCTGATCATGGAAGTCTTGGTTATCACTCCCATCTGGACAGAACCGTACATCGCGTACATCCTAAGGAAAGAACTCCCAGAAGACGAAGAAGAGGCTCGACAGATCGTCCGTCGATCCAAGGCCTTTACAGTCATAAAGGGACAGTTATATAGAGAAAGCGCGACTGGGGTCGGACAGAAGTGTATTACACCAGAAGAAGGTCAGATGATCCTTAACGACATCCACTCGGGGACTTGTGGTCATCATGCGTCCTCTCGGACCATTGTGGCTAAAGCATACTGAGCGGGGTTCTACTGGCCAAGAGCCAATGAGATGGCCAAAGAGATAGTCGACAAATGTGAAGGATGTCAGTATTACTCCAATATGCCACACAAGCCCGCGTCAGCCCTGAAGACCATTCCACTTGTCTGGCCTTTCGCTGTTTGGGGGTTGGACATGGTTGGACCACTGAGAACAGGCAGGAGCGGCTTCACTCATGTGCTGGTAGCAGTCGACAAGTTCACCAAATGGATTGAAGCCAAGACTATCAAGAATCTTGATGCTTGCACCGCTATCAGTTTCATCAGAGAGTTGATATTCAGATATGGAGTTCCACACAGCATCATCACCGACAATGGGTCAAACTTCGATTCCGACAAATTCAGGGCCTTTTGCGCCTCTCAGGGCACTCGGGTCGACTATGCTTCGGTCGCTCACCCCCAGTCGAATGGGCAAGCAGAAAGGGCAAACGGCCTAATTCTCAAAGGACTGAAACCCCGATTGATGCGCGATCTCAAGCACGCAACAGGTGCATGGGTCGACGAGCTTCCATCAGTCCTTTGGGGATTGAGGACAACCCCGAATCGATCGATCGGAAGAACCCCATTCTTTCTGGTCTACGGGGCCGAGGCAGTCTTACCGAGTGACCTGCTTCACAACGCTCCCAGAGTCGAGCTCTACTCAGAGGATGAAGCAGAACAAGCCCGGCAGGATGCAGTCGACCTCCTAGAAAGGGAAATGGCCTTGATCCGATCGACCATCTATCAGCAAGACTTGCGTCGATTCCATGCCAGAAACATGAAGAGCCGAGCCTTCCAAGAAGGAGACTTAGTCCTCCGAGTGGATCAGCAGAAACCACACAAGCTCGCTCCTACTTGGGAAGGCCCCTTCATAGTCACCATAGTCCTCCACAATGGAGCATACCACCTCTACAATGTCGATCGCCAGATTGATGAGCCACGAGCCTGGAATGCGGAGCTACTTCGCCCCTTTTATACTTGAATTCTCACTCGGATGAGATGTAATAAGAAAAACTCCTGTAGTTTATTTATCAAATACAAGAGCGTTATAATTTTCCCAGTGATTATTATTGTTTTTGT